>NC_046206.1:0-302731 GCF_011004875.1 Balearica regulorum gibbericeps
ACGACAACATACACAGACACAGGCTGGAACTGCCCTGCCCAGCACAGGCTGGCATCGTGCTGACGAGTAACCCGCTCCCTTTGGCCGCCCAAGGCAGGGGGGCGGCTCCCAGACAGCCTTCTCCCCTACGCTAACCATAAAACCCCTCCCCTGCAACCCCCAAACTGGCCCCCTCCACAGCCCACTCCCTCCCTGGCCACAGTCCCTCAACTTAGCTTGTAGAGGGCCAGGGATCTGGAACCATCCGCAATCAACAAGGTGCACACCGCACATTGGCTATCTGAGACATTCCTGCAGTCACCAGTTTCCTCTTCGTCATCTACAATATGAAAACTCAGAACACACAACCAAACAGTGCCATCAGTCAGCATCGCACCGGTCAACACCGACCTTTCCCACAACATCCCCCCCCCCAGAAGCGCCGTGGCTTTCCACTCACCTGCTCGTTCCAGAGACGGACCCTGCAGCTGTCATTGCTTGTGGCACCTAAGACGCCAAGAGACACAAAATTACTCCTACATTTCTGAGAAGTTACCGTGCCCTCAAATCGCCCTCGCTCTTCCTCCAGCTCACCTCAAACAGGCATCTGGTTCCAAATGGGTGGCCACGCAGCACCTGCAAAACCGGAGGGAAAGGCTCAAATGAGTTGCCATATAATGCTCCGGTACGAGAAACCGACGAGCATCTAACCTTCTCGGACCTCTCCTCGGCACGCGGCTTCGCCCCTCCGAGGCTCCCTGTGGCACCTGCCAAAAACAAAGGAAAAGGCACATGCTGAGACGGCGCCCAAAACCACAGCCTGCCCGCACACATTCCTATCTCCTGCTCTTTTACCTCAGCCGCTTGCTCACCTGGCCTCCGTCATTTTGGGCTACCATGCTTGCACCCCACCTAGAAAACACAAACAAAGAATACCTGCATCTTAAACAGCAATGTGACACCTGAAAAATAACTGCTACTTCAGCCCGCAAGTCACTGCGCACCTGGCCCGAGTCACCTCCCATGCCGATACCCAGCTTCACGCCGTCACAAATCAAGAAACCCCAGACAAACCTTAACATAGCCATACAGCCACCAACCACCTCTTCCCTCCGACACCACCGGCCGACCCACCTTCGTACGGCACTCTGCTCGCCTCCTCTGCCGCTCTTTGGTGTGCATCCTCTCTGTCCGCAACTGGAAAAAAAAACCAACACACCAAATTCTTAAACAAGTCACCCAGAGGCTGAGTCAGAGCCAAACCGTTCCAGACCGGGCACATCAACACACTAACCGTACGCTCTTATTGCTGTTCCACCTAACCCTGACTCGACAACCCCGGGCAGAGCAGCTCCACGCCCAACGCACGCACACACGCACACGCGCACACAGAGACCAAGGCTACAGAGACTGCAACAAACAACGCGACTCAAAGATGAGAGAAAACTCTCAGCGAGAAGAAGGAGGACTCCCGGACCAGAGACGATGTCGAGCAAGACGACCGACAGGGCGCAACGCCCAGGCGAGGAGGCTCTATGGCAACCCCAGAAGAGAATTGACTGCGATGGCCCGTTATAAGAAGTTACGGTCCAAACCGAGATGACGGATGCGCAAGAAGCGGTCTTCAAGGCCTAAGAACGCAAGGATGCGGGGAGGAAGCCCCAGTCCCTGAAAAGGGACGGTTGGAGAGCAGAGCTCCCGGCACAGCCTGGGAACAAGCTGCAAGAAGAGACGATCCACTGGAAGCTTCCGAGATGCAAGACCGATCCACACCGTAAGCTTGCTGTCCAAGAAGAGAAGCGCCCGATCGGCACTACCCCCGACGAGTACGGGCATTCGAGACCCTAGGGATGGCGCCCGAGAAGCACGCCGTGCCCGTTGAGCGCAAAGAGGGTGCCGAGACCTACAGAAGGGCTAACACACAGAAAACAACATTCACGACAAACATACCACAGACACAGGCTGGAACTGCCCTGCCCAGCACAGGCTGGCATCGTGCTGACGAGTAACCCGCTCCCTTTGGCCGCCCAAGGCAGGGGGGCGGCTCCCAGACAGCCTTCTCCCCTACGCTAACCATAAAACCCCTCCCCTGCAACCCCCAAACTGGCCCCCTCCACAGCCCACTCCCTCCCTGGCCACAGTCCCTCAACTTAGCTTGTAGAGGGCCAGGGATCTGGAACCATCCGCAATCAACAAGGTGCACACCGCACATTGGCTATCTGAGACATTCCTGCAGTCACCGGTTTCCTCTTCGTCATCTACAATATGAAAACTCAGAACACACAACCAAACAGTGCCATCAGTCAGCATCGCACCGGTCAACACCGACCTTTCCCACAACCCCCCCCCCCCCCCCCCTCCTCAGAAGCGCCGTGGCTTTCCACTCACCTGCTCGTTCCAGAGACGGACCCTGCAGCTGTCGTTGCTTGTGGCACCTAAGACGCCAAGAGACACAAAATTACTCCTACATTTCTGAGAAGTTTCCGTGCCCTCAAATCGCCCTCGCTGTTCCTCCAGCTCACCTCAAACAGGCATCTGGTTCCAAATGGGTGGCCACGCAGCACCTGCAAAACCGGAGGGAAAGGCTCAAATGAGTTGCCATATAATGCTCCGGTACGAGAAACCGACGAGCATCTAACCTTCTCGGACCTCTCCTCGGCACGCGGCTTCGCCCCTCCGAGGCTCCCTGTGGCACCTGCCAAAAACAAAGGAAAAGGCACATGCTGAGACGGCGCCCAAAACCACAGCCTGCCTGCACACATTCCTATCTCCTGCTCTTTTACCTCAGCCGCTTGCTCACCTGGCCTCCGTCATTTTGGGCTACCATGCTTGCACCCCACCTAGAAAACACAAACAAAGAATACCTGCATCTTAAACAGCAATGTGACACCTGAAAAATAACTGCTACTTCAGCCCGCAAGTCACTGCGCACCTGGCCCGAGTCACCTCCCATGCCGATACCCAGCTTCACGCCGTCACAAATCAAGAAACCCCAGACAAACCTTAACATAGCCATACAGCCACCAACCACCTCTTCCCTCCGACACCACCGGCCGACCCACCTTCGTACGGCACTCTGCTCGCCTCCTCTGCCGCTCTTTGGTGTGCATCCTCTCTGTCCGCAACTGGAAAAAAAAAACCAACACACCAAATTCTTAAACAAGTCACCCAGAGGCTGAGTCAGAGCCAAACCGTTCCAGACCGGGCACATCAACACACTAACCGTACGCTCTTATTGCTGTTCCACCTAACCCTGACTCGACAACCCCGGGCAGAGCAGCTCCACGCCCAACGCACGCACACGCGCACACAGAGACCAAGGCTACAGAGACTGCAACAAACAACGCGACTCAAAGATGAGAGAAAACTCTCAGCGAGAAGAAGGAGGACTCCCGGACCAGAGACGATGTCGAGCAAGACGACCGACAGGGCGCAACGCCCAGGCGAGGAGGCTCTATGGCAACCCCAGAAGAGAATTGACTGCGATGGCCCGTTATAAGAAGTTACGGTCCAAACCGAGATGACGGATGCGCAAGAAGCGGTCTTCAAGGCCTAAGAACGCAAGGATGCGGGGAGGAAGCCCCAGTCCCTGAAAAGGGACGGTTGGAGAGCAGAGCTCCCGGCACAGCCTGGGAACAAGCTGCAAGAAGAGGCGATCCACTGGAAGCTTCCGAGATGCAAGACCGATCCACACCGTAAGCTTGCTGTCCAAGAAGAGAAGCGCCCGATCGGCACTACCCCGACGAGTACGGGCATTCGAGACCCTAGGGATGGCGCCCGAGAAGCACGCCGTGCCCGTTGAGCGCAAAGAGGGTGCCGAGACCTACAGAAGGGCTAACACACAGAAAACAACATTCACGACAAACATACCACAGACACAGGCTGGAACTGCCCTGCCCAGCACAGGCTGGCATCGTGCTGACGAGTAACCCGCTCCCTTTGGCCGCCCAAGGCAGGGGGGCGGCTCCCAGACAGCCTTCTCCCCTACGCTAACCATAAAACCCCTCCCCTGCAACCCCCAAACTGGCCCCCTCCACAGCCCACTCCCTCCCTGGCCACAGTCCCTCAACTTAGCTTGTAGAGGGCCAGGGATCTGGAACCATCCGCAATCAACAAGGTGCACACCG
This sequence comes from Balearica regulorum gibbericeps, assembly GCF_011004875.1. Classification (NCBI taxonomy): domain Eukaryota; kingdom Metazoa; phylum Chordata; class Aves; order Gruiformes; family Gruidae; genus Balearica; species Balearica regulorum. Next base: position 4,107 of record NC_046206.1, read on the forward strand.
CACATTGGCTATCTGAGACATTCCTGCAGTCACCGGTTTCCTCTTCGTCATCTACAATATGAAAACTCAGAACACACAACCAAACAGTGCCATCAGTCAGCATCGCACCGGTCAACACCGACCTTTCCCACAACATCCCCCCCCCCCCCCTCCTCAGAAGCGCCGTGGCTTTCCACTCACCTGCTCGTTCCAGAGACGGACCCTGCAGCTGTCGTTGCTTGTGGCACCTAAGACGCCAAGAGACACAAAATTACTCCTACATTTCTGAGAAGTTTCCGTGCCCTCAAATCGCCCTCGCTCTTCCTCCAGCTCACCTCAAACAGGCATCTGGTTCCAAATGGGTGGCCACGCAGCACCTGCAAAACCAGAGGGAAAGGCTCAAATGAGTTGCCATATAATGCTCCGGTACGAGAAACCGACGAGCATCTAACCTTCTCGGACCTCTCCTCGGCACGCGGCTTCGCCCCTCCGAGGCTCCCTGTGGCACCTGCCAAAAACAAAGGAAAAGGCACATGCTGAGACGGCGCCCAAAACCACAGCCTGCCCGCACACATTCCTATCTCCTGCTCTTTTACCTCAGCCGCTTGCTCACCTGGCCTCCGTCATTTTGGGCTACCATGCTTGCACCCCACCTAGAAAACACAAACAAAGAATACCTGCATCTTAAACAGCAATGTGACACCTGAAAAATAACTGCTACTTCAGCCCGCAAGTCACTGCGCACCTGGCCCGAGTCACCTCCCATGCCGATACCCAGCTTCACGCCGTCACAAATCAAGAAACCCCAGACAAACCTTAACATAGCCATACAGCCACCAACCACCTCTTCCCTCCGACACCACCGGCCGACCCACCTTCGTACGGCACTCTGCTCGCCTCCTCTGCCGCTCTTTGGTGTGCATCCTCTCTGTCCGCAACTGGAAAAAAAAAACCAACACACCAAATTCTTAAACAAGTCACCCAGAGGCTGAGTCAGAGCCAAACCGTTCCAGACCGGGCACATCAACACACTAACCGTACGCTCTTATTGCTGTTCCACCTAACCCTGACTCGACAACCCCGGGCAGAGCAGCTCCACGCCCAACGCACGCACACACGCACACGCGCACACAGAGACCAAGGCTACAGAGACTGCAACAAACAACGCGACTCAAAGATGAGAGAAAACTCTCAGCGAGAAGAAGGAGGACTCCCGGACCAGAGACGATGTCGAGCAAGACGACCGACAGGGCGCAACGCCCAGGCGAGGAGGCTCTATGGCAACCCCAGAAGAGAATTGACTGCGATGGCCCGTTATAAGAAGTTACGGTCCAAACCGAGATGACGGATGCGCAAGAAGCGGTCTTCAAGGCCTAAGAACGCAAGGATGCGGGGAGGAAGCCCCAGTCCCTGAAAAGGGACGGTTGGAGAGCAGAGCTCCCGGCACAGCCTGGGAACAAGCTGCAAGAAGAGACGATCCACTGGAAGCTTCCGAGATGCAAGACCGATCCACACCGTAAGCTTGCTGTCCAAGAAGAGAAGCGCCCGATCGGCACTACCCCGACGAGTACGGGCATTCGAGACCCTAGGGATGGCGCCCGAGAAGCACGCCGTGCCCGTTGAGCGCAAAGAGGGTGCCGAGACCTACAGAAGGGCTAACACACAGAAAACAACATACACGACAACCGTACCACGGACACAGGCTGGAACTGCCCTGCCCAGCACAGGCTAGCATCGTGCTGACGAGTAACCCGCTCCCTTTGGCCGCCCAAGGCAGGGGGCGGCTCCCAGACAGCCTTCTCCCCTACGCTAACCATAAAACCCCTCCCCTGCAACCCCCAAACTGGCCCCCTCCACAGCCCACTCCCTCCCTGGCCACAGTCCCTCAACTTAGCTTGTAGAGGGCCAGGGATCTGGAGCCATCCGCAATCAACAAGGTGCACACCGCACATTGGCTATCTGAGACATTCCTGCAGTCACCAGTTTCCTCTTCGTCATCTACAATATGAAAACTCAGAACACACAAACAAACAGTGCCATCAGTCAGCATCGCACCGGTCAACACCGACCTTTCCCACAACACCCCCCCCCCCCCCCCTCCTCAGAAGCGCCGTGGCTTTCCACTCACCTGCTCGTTCCAGAGACGGACCCTGCAGCTGTCGTTGCTTGTGGCACCTAAGACGCCAAGAGACACAAAATTACTCCTACATTTCTGAGAAGTTTCCGTGCCCTCAAATCGCCCTCGCTCTTCCTCCAGCTCACCTCAAACAGGCATCTGGTTCCAAATGGGTGGCCACGCAGCACCTGCAAAACCGGAGGGAAAGGCTCAAATGAGTTGCCATATAATGCTCCGGTACGAGAAACCGACGAGCATCTAACCTTCTCGGACCTCTCCTCGGCACGCGGCTTCGCCCCTCCGAGGCTCCCTGTGGCACCTGCCAAAAACAAAGGAAAAGGCACATGCTGAGACGGCGCCCAAAACCACAGCCTGCCCGCACACATTCCTATCTCCTGCTCTTTTACCTCAGCCGCTTGCTCACCTGGCCTCCGTCATTTTGGGCTACCATGCTTGCACCCCACCTAGAAAACACAAACAAAGAATACCTGCATCTTAAACAGCAATGTGACACCTGAAAAATAACTGCTACTTCAGCCCGCAAGTCACTGCGCACCTGGCCCGAGTCACCTCCCATGCCGATACCCAGCTTCACGCCGTCACAAATCAAGAAACCCAGACAAACCTTAACATAGCCATACAGCCACCAACCACCTCTTCCCTCCGACACCACCGGCCGACCCACCTTCGTACGGCACTCTGCTCGCCTCCTCTGCCGCTCTTTGGTGTGCATCCTCTCTGTCCGCAACTGAAAAAAAAACCAACACACCAAATTCTTAAACAAGTCACCCAGAGGCTGAGTCAGAGCCAAACCGTTCCAGACCGGGCATATCAACACACTAACCGTACGCTCTTATTGCTGTTCCACCTAACCCTGACTCGACAACCCCAGGCAGAGCAGCTCCACGCCCAACGCACGCACACACGCACATGCGCACACGCACACAGAGACCAAGGCTACAGAGACTGCAACAAACAACGCGACTCAAAGATGAGAGAAAACTCTCAGCGAGAAGAAGGAGGACTCCCGGACCAGAGACGATGTCGAGCAAGACGACCGACAGGGCGCAACGCCCAGGCGAGGAGGCTCTATGGCAACCCCAGAAGAGAATTGACTGCGATGGCCCGTTATAAGAAGTTACGGTCCAAACCAAGGTGAGGGATGCATCAAGCCAGTGTTTAAGACCTAAAAACATTAGGATGCAGGGAAAAAGCCACAGTCCCTGAAAATGGATTGCTGAGGAGCAGAGCTCCCAATACAGCCGGGGACAAGGCTGTAAAAAGAAGACCCACTGGAAGCTTCTGAGATGCAAGACCGATCCACGCCGTAAGCTTGCTATGCAAGCAAAGCACCCCGTTGGCACTACACTGATGAATACAGGCATTCGAGAGCCTAGGGATGGTGCCCAAGAAGCATGGCACGCCCCTCAAGTGCACATGGGGCATTGAGAGCTAAGGAAGGGCTAAAGACACATAACACAAGACAAACATAAACACAGGCTGGAACTGCCCTGCCCAGTCTAGCATAGTGCTGACAAGTAACCCGCTCCCTTTGCCTGCCCAAATGGGACTGCTCCCAGACAGGCTTCTCCCTACAGTAACCATAAAAACCCCTCCCCTGCAACCCCCAAACTGACCCCCCTCCACATCCCACTGCCTCCCTGGCCACGGTCCCTCAACTTAGCTTTCAGAGGGCCAGCAGTCCAGAACCATCCACGACAAGTAATGTGCACATTGGCTAACTAGGATGTTCCTGCAGTTGCCTGGACCCTCTTCATCATCTACAGTAAAAAAACACACAAAAAAGCAGTGCCATCTGTCAGCATTGCACCCGCCAACATCAACCTCGCCCACAACACCCCCCTCCTTAAAACAGCCATTGTCTATTTCCACTCACCTGCTCGGTCGAGAGACGGACCGTGCAGCTTTCATCCCTCGTGGCACCTAAGACATTAAGAGACACAAAATTACTCCTACATTTGAGAAGTCACTGCTCCCACAATAGCTCTTGCTATTCACCCATCTAACCTCAAACAGGCATCCGGTCCCAAACGTGGCCACACAGCGCCTGCAAAGCCAGAGGGAAACACTCAACTAGGTCCTGTACAGTGTTTTGCTTTTACACGCTGACAACCGCCTCACCTTCTCAGACAGCTCATCGGCACGCGGCTTCGCCCCTCTGAGGCTCCCTGTGGCACCTGCTAAAAAAAAGGGCACATGCTGAGACAGTGCCCAAAACCTCAGACTGCCCAGATCAACTCCTACATCCCCCTCCTTTACCTCTGCCGCTCATCCTCACCACCTCTGCTGTTTACGTGTTGCCACGCTGACACTTGTGCCCCACCTGTGTGACACAAACAAAAGGATACCTTGAACTTAGCCATCAATGTGACACCTGAAAAATAACTGCTACTTCAGCCCACTAGTCACTGCTCACCTAGCCCACGCCAGCTCCTGTGTCAATATCCTACAGCATCAATACCCAGCGTTGCACCCTCATAAGAAACACACCCACCCACCCCAATTTTCATTTAGTCATATAGACACCGGTCACATCTTCCCTCCGACACCACCGGCTGAACCACGTTCTTACGGTGCTCTGCTCGCCTCCTCTGCCGCTCTTTGATGCGCATCTTGTCTGTCTGCATCTGACAAAAAACCCCACCGAATGACTAAACAAGTCACCTGGATGCCAAGCAATAGCCGAACAATTCCAGAGCTCTTGTTCCCATTTAGGAATACCACCCAGAGCTCAACTACAGACTGCCATTGAAAAAAAACACCCCCAAACCTTAAGTCCCCCACAGACAGGCCTTTGACACCTTTGAGAGTCAATTTGCTTTCACTACCCCTGAACTCCTCCTCCCAGGCAGCTCCTGTAGTCATCTCCACAGCACACTATGGAAACACCGCTCCACACAGCCTACCAATGGCTATTTGATCTGAGGCAACTGCACAACCTTTGCACCACAACCTTTGCACCGAGCGGTCTGGGCATTGCGATGTACTGACTGTGTGCTCTTACGGCTATTCCACCTAACCCTGACTCGACACCCCCGGGCAGCGCAGCTCCACGCCCAACACACACACACACAGACCAAGGCTACAGAGAATGCAACAAACAACGTGACTCAAAGATGAGAGAAAACTCTCAGCGAGAGGAAGAAAGACTCCCAGACCAGAGACGGTGTCGAGCAAGACGACCGACAGGGCGCAACGCCCAGGCGAGGAAGCTCTATGGCAACCCCAGAAAAGAATTGACTGTAAATGGCCCATTATAAGAAGTTACTGTCCAAACCGAGATGATGGATGTGCAAGAAGCTGATCCTCAAGACCTACGAACATCAGGATGCAGGGAAGAAGCCCCAGTCCCTGAGAAGGGATGGCTGAAAATGTGTCAAATCTCCTGATGCAGCCTGGAAAGAGGCTGCAAGAAGGGGACCCACCAGAAACTTCCGTAACGGAAGCTCAATCCATGCCATAAGCTTGCCGCACAAGAAAAGCGCCCAATTGGCGCTACGCTGATGAGTAGAGGTATTACAAAGCCTAGGGATGGCACCCGAGAAGTACGCCATGCCCCTTGAGCTCAAAGAGAGCATTGAGACCCGAGGAAGGGCTAAGACACACAAGACAAGATATACGACAACTCAGACACAGGCTGGACCTGCCCTGCCCAGCACAGTCTAGCACGGTGCTGATGAGTAACCCGGTCCCTTGGCCTGCCCAAAAGGGACTGCTCCCAAACAGCCCTCTCCCCTACACTTACCATAAAACCCCTCCCCTGCAACCCCCAGACTTGCCCCCTCCTCATCCCAGACAGCCCTCTCCTCTACACTAACTTTAAATGCCTTCACTCCCTCACCCCCACCCCTGCAACCTCCTACCTTGTCCCTTCCTCCCACACCCTCCCCAGCCCCAGTCCCTCAAGTTAGTTTTCAGAGAGTCCAGGATGTGAAACCATCCTCAAATACACACCTACCGTACACCAGCTAACTGGGATGTCCTGCAGTCACCTGGTTCTGCTTCGTCATCTCCATAAAGTCACCCCATAAACAAGGAGTGCCGTCCGAAAGCCACAGCACCGGTTGACGCCAACCTCTCCCACGATACCACCCCTCCTCAGAAGGGCCATGGCGTTCCGGTCCCCTTTACCTTCTGGAGATGGACCCTGTAGCCATCATCGCTTGTGGTCCTAAGATGCCAAGAGACACAAAAGTACTGTTACTCTTGGAAAAGTCACCGGTCCTGTTCTCCTCCTTGCTACCACTGCAGCTCACCTCAAATCCTTATCTAATTCAAAAAACAGCCAGCGTGGCACCTGAAAAACCAAAGAGAAATGCTTATCTGAGCAGCCATCGTTTCCCGCTCTGGGACAGCGGCCCTGCCGACGACCGGCTCGCCTTCTCGGACCGCTTACCGGGATACGGCTTTGCCCCTCCGAGGCCGCTTACGGCACCTGAAAACCACCAAAGAGAAAGCCACATGTCAAGGTGCTGCCCCAAACCGTGGCCTATCCGCACTGATTCCCATCTTTCATTCCTTTACCTCGGCCGCTCCCCCTCGCCGTCTCTAGCGCTTACGGGCTGCCGCGTCGAAGCTCGGGTCACGAGTGACGCAAACTACCTCCTTACCTACAAAGCCCTTTGGGACGTCTCAGAGGCAGTCGGCCGATGGCAAAAGCGTGACAATCACGACACGGCATCTCAAAGATCCAAAACGGGCACCTTGCAACTACAGAAACCGGTGCTAAAAACACAACAGAAAAATACAAACAAGAAAACCTAACTGCCGTGACCGATACTAGAGCAAGCCTCACCATGTGCTTAAGGCAAAACTAGAAAATAGAAAAAGCTTGCATGTCAGGACTGCAATAAGAAAAAGACCTCTGGCTGCAGGTTTTTTTGGGGTTTCGTTTTTGGTCCGTTGTTTAACTGAGCACGGGTAATACACATCCTCCTCTCCAAGACATTCCAGCAAATACAGTCAATCGAGCCTGTGCTGCAGACAATTGCAGTAAGAGGCACAGAAAGTAAGAGGCACAGAAAAGCAGAGAATTCAGGAGGGTTTATTTTGATATACTCCTCAATCGACAAGAGGATACTCTTCTGACGGTCGGCCCCACGTATTCCGACGCAAAGGAACAGATGGTTTACGGTGCATCTCGGGACCATCGTACCTCCTGCCAGCTGCAGAGAGACTAAAACAGAACAGACCTCATTGACATCCAAATCCAACTGCAAAGCTGACCTGAGAAAGGCTCATGAACCCTCCTCCCTTTCCCAACCGTCCTCCAGTCCCAAACTTTAGAAACCTCTTTTTTTCTCTCAAAGTCCCAGGGAAGGAACCCCACTTGTTCTAACAGCTCCTCAAGAGCTGCTGTTCTGAGCCATTCCCTATGTTCTGCAGGCAAGTCCTCTGTTCTGTTTTCCTGCAGAGTCTGGGCTGTGCCACAGGACCACAAAGTAAGTAATGTTCTTGCTGTTTTCCTAAGACATACTAGAACTCCATCAACAGATGCATACAAGATGTTTGTCCTAAACCCTGCTAGATGATCTCACCAAGAGATGATGTCATCAACTTACATGGTAAACAGCAAAGCTCATGAAAAAACCAAGGTTCCATCTCCAATACAATCAGAAATTCCAGTAAAATACAATGAACCAGAAATAAAAAAAAGTTACATAGCATTAAATCTCAAGTGCAAACCCCTGAATGCTCAATACAACATTATTACCTCAGAAAAAATCCCCAAACCTACATACAGATGTGTTTTTTTCTCTATATGCTGCTTAACCTCAACTATTTCTGAAGCTCTTACCTCAAATACCTCTGCTTCCCTAAACAACAAAACAAACAGCTGAACCAACTCAAAAACTGCCATCAGCCAAAGGAATAGCAGACCACTCACACCAAAGCAGCCCAGGAGCAGAATGAGCTCCCTGGCCCAGACCTGTGGCTCTTATACCCCAGGCCCCGCCCACTGCCCTTCCCACCATCCCCTGGGAAAGGGGAGGGGCCGACCACCAGAATGCTTAAAGAGGGACAGAGGCGGCATCGTGGGTTTTCTGATCTGCCTCGAGTTTGTGCCATGCAAAGTGCTGGAGAAAGCAATCCTTATTGGAAATGAAGATACCCTCTCTTTTATGCCAGCTTCATCTTTTGTATCAACAACAGGTAGGTAATTAAACTTAATTTTTCCAGGGCATAGATAGAAAAAAATAAGCGTCATACCAAACTATGCAGGAAAGCAGTTTGTTAAATGCAATAGCAATACTGAAAATTACATGCTTTAGTTTCCCGTAAAAAACTCACGATGCTACGGGGTTACACGTCGCCTCTAATGAGGTGACGCGTGCCGTCTAACTTCTACTGAATCTACGTTGTGGATGAGGCCGAATAACAAAGCAGAAATAAATCCCGTAAGAATCCCTTCTTAAAAATATTTCCGGTTGCAAAGTAAATTATTTACTGTAAATTGCTGATGACTCGAGTAACCTCGTCAATCTCTCCGACTGACTCCCTTAACAGGATTAGATGTGTCCCGAAGGACACCAAAAAATCATGGAAATACAAAAAACATATCAGAAGCTCTATGAAGCGGCCTAATGAACATATAAGTAGCTAGAACTAAAATAAATTGTAAGACATATCAAATAACACTCTGGGAGCTGCGTCAATAGAAATGGATAAAGGCTGTCGCCTTCTCTGGAAAACTCAAGGGGTGACCTGAACCAAAAATAGACATCTTTGGGGTGCTGGGAGACAAGTAGAAACACACTATAAGACAGAAGACAAAAAGACTGCTCTGGAGCAAAAAGATGGCTTCGGGAAAGGTTCCGAAGGAACGAGAAGCATCGTTGCGGACATTAGAGAGGTCCCGAAGGGGCTGGAGAGACTGAAGAAGTTTTGGGGCTGTGATGAGCTCAAAAGGGAATCGAATAAAGCACGGATGCCCTCGGGGGACGGAACGGGAATGCGTGGCACAGATGAGAGAACCGTGGTAACGGGTGCGGACTCAGGAAGGGCTCTGAGGGGAAAAGAGGGGGGCAAAGCGCCCTCCCGAGCTAAAACGGGGCTCTGGGATGTAGGGGATGTCTCACGAGGGCTCGGCAAAGGGAGCGGAAGAGTCCCGAAGGAGCCCGAGAGATCAAAGAAGCTGCAGAGATAACGATGTGGAACTCCAAAGAGGATTTCGACAAAGCGCGGATGCCGTCGGGGGGCCGGGAGCTGAACAGAGTACATCCTAAACTGCAAAGAGTAATGCGGGAGCGCTCTGAAGGGCACAAAAAAACCTCCAAAAGGTGGCTTGAGGGCGCAAAAAGACGCGGGAGGGGATTTGAACAGGGTACAGATGTCGTGAGGAAGACGCTGACCCATTGGAGGCAAGAGAGATGGAGGAGAGGACAAAAAGACTGCTCTAAGGAAAAGGGATGACCCGAGGACACATCCTGACAGACCGAGAGGGCTATGAATTACGTTCCAGAGGTAAGAGCGTGCTGAGGAGACCCTCTAAAGCCTCGGGATGAATGGAGAGGGGGAAAAAAACAAAAGATACAAAGAAAACTTAGAAACCAACAGGGTACGTGACAAGCAAGAAAGTAGTAATAATAGAGGTAGACAGCTTGATAAAAGTAGACGTGGAAAGAAAATTTAAAAGGCAAAAGGGTACAAGGGAGAGGAGGAAAAGATTTAAAAATAGGGGGACAAAACTAGATAAAAGTAAGAGTGGAAAAAAAGTTGAAAAATGAAGGCATTAAAGGAGGAAAAATTAAAAAATAAGGACAAGAAGCTACATAAATGGACACATATAAAGAAAATTGTAAAATTCAGGGAGTACCCAACAGACAAGAAAGCAATAAAAAAATAGAGACAGGAACTAGCTAAAAGCAGATGTAGAAAAAAGTCTTAAAAGCAACAAGATTAAGGAAATAAAGGAAAAGATTAAAAAGCAGGAAGATGGTAAACTGGATAAAAAAAATAGCCAGAGAAAGAAAATTTAGAAGCAATGGGTTACAGGACAGACAGGAAACTATTAAAAAACAGGGAGAGACGTATTGATAAGAGTAGACATGGAGCAAAAATTTTACGAGATGGGATGCAGGAAAGAGACCGTGAGAGCCCGTGTGCCTCTGTGGGAGGGCGTGGGAGCCTGTGGGCGTACATAGGAGCCCTTGTGCGCTTCTAGGAACCTTGCTGCTCCCGTGGAAACTTGTGAGAGCCCTTATGCACCCTCGAGAACCCGTGGGAGGCCACGTGCATCTGCGGGAACCCATTTAAGCTTGTGGGAGCCTGTGAAAGCCCGTATGCCCCTGTAGAGGCCTGTGGGAGCCTCTCTGCACCCTGGGGTGCCCGAGGGAGCCTGCGTGCACCTGTGGGAGCTTGCGAGAGCCCGTGGGATCACGCGTGAACCTGGGAGAGGCTGTGGCGGACTGAGAGAGCCTGTGGGAACCCGCGTAAGCCCGTGGGAGCCCACGTGCCCCTGTGGAGGCCCGTGGAAGTCTCTATGCACCCTTATGTGCCTAAGGGAGCCCGTGGGATCCTCTATCCACCCTTGGGTGCCCGAGGGAGCCCATATGCACCCGTAGTGTTGAGGAATTCTTTTACCGAGCAACGATTAGCTTTGAATTTAACAAGGCCTATGAGCGATTAATGTGTATGGAGAAGACATGCTAACCTTGAGAAGAGAACCATCCTGGTGGGATTGCCCAAACAGGGTCGATAAGGAAGAACGGCTTGGCCTGACAACAGAGTTAGGAAACATTCAAGGAGAAGAAATTGTCCTCGAGACTCGTGACCATAAAAGGGGAAAAGGAGCAGGGGGCTAACCCCACCAAATGACTGCCGACGACCACCTGAGACCCCCGTGTGTGCGTAGTGTATTTTTGCAATGCCTGTGTTATGTAAATGTAGTAGATAGGTGGAGAGGTGGAGACTTCTCAGAAAAGATATGAATAGTCACATCTTTAAGGTATATAAAGGCTGAACTTGTGTTTTAAGGTAGGCACGATAGGCGGAGCTATCCCCCGTGCATCCGGCGCCGTAATAGAGAATGCCTGCTCCTTAATACTACATTAGCGTTAAGGAGTTCTTTTCCGGTGTTTTGGTAAAGGTTTCTGGCAACCTGGACAGGACTCTGCTTCTGAACCCAGACGGATCCGCGGGACTGTAGGACCTGCAGCCGGCACCGAGGGATTCTCAGGGAGAACCTCCAATCCCTGGACCGAAGAGCTCCAAGCAAGAGCTTTACTGGGGAAGGTAAAGGCATCCTTTTCTTTAAGGGACATTAAAGTAAGGGACGTTAAAGGTTGCCTGCCCGTAAGGCGTGGCGAAAGCCTCGCGAGGTTGGCCTATAAAGATGCCTAAGGGAAGGATTCGATCGTATTGGATGAAAGTCTGAAGGACGCCCGGGTTTGGAAGAGGTGGGTTAGACTCCTGCTGGTATGAGGGGTTCGAGTCCCCGACTTCCCGTTATTTTGTGTTAAATCATTGCTTTTGTGCTTTCATCTTGTTATTTTGTGTTAAATTATTGCTTTAGTGTTGTTGCGTTATGTTTTGTACTATTTTATAACAGCTAATAAACCCTCGGCGGAACGGGGGATTCTAAAAAAATCTCCTCTAGGATGTATATTGAAATATTGGAGAAAGGTGCAGGGAGATCCTCTCGCTCGGAGGCAGCCTGTGGAATATTGTAACAATTGTTGACCATTGTATGTGGGGTGGAGTAGGAATTCGAACAAATGTTGCTCAGCCTGTAGCGTTGGAAAAAGGTGCTTGAAATGTGAAAGAGAGGAAGAGGATGATTTGGAGTTAATGGTTGCCCCTTGACGGATATAGGAGAGAGGAGAACCCTGTGGATGAGAAATGATGATGACAATAGCATAAGAGGAGGAACAGGAGGAAGAGGAAGCGGTCATAGACAGGATGGTGAAGTTAGAAGCGCAAGAGGAATGGGAGGCGGTAGTCATGAACGAGAAGGACGATTCGGTGGGGTGGAAGGGTTTAGCTCGACTGCCAGAAGAACATGGGGGAGATGAGAAGAGACAAAGGGGGTTATTCGTGCTCCTCTCGGGCAAGGAGTCGGAAGTAATGGGCTAGTAACAGTTAAAGTGCCGTTTTCAATAACAGAGCTAAGATACTGTAAAGAAATGGCAGGTACTTACAGGGAAGACCCAGAAAGGGTGGCCAAGGTGTTTGAAATCATAATTAGAACTCCTGACCCTGATTGCAATGATGTGCAGGTTAGAACGGACACGTTGTTAGTTGAAACTGAGAAAAAGATGGTATTAAACACTGCCCGGAAACAGGTAGAAGGGGCACGTGCTAACAGTGATTTGCAGGGAACGGTAGAATTTTCCTACCGTGGACCCAGGGTGGGATCCCAACCGGCCGGATCAGAGATGGATACTATTTGGCATAAGGCGTCATATGGCAAGAGCGATCAGCTGGTCCAAATTATATGAGGTTAAGCAACAGGCAAATGAATCCCCATCCGCCTTCGCGGAGCGGTTAAAAGTCACTGCTGGGAAATATACTAATCTGAACCCTGAAAAACCAGAAGAGGCTGTCCAACTGGCTTCTATCTTTATGGGACAATTGGCCCCAGATATAAAAAGGAAACCTCAAAAATTAGAAGGGGCAGACTCAAGGGATTTGGGAAAGATGTTAGAGGTAGCGTAGACGGTTTTTAATAATAGGGAGAAAGAAAAGGAGACATGACATGCTCAAAGGGAAAATCTAAGAGGTGGGAGACTGATTAGCAGGGGCTCCTGGAGGAGCCTATAGAGGAGGGGAGGCACAAGAAGGGGTTACCGAGGAACGGGAAGAGGAGCGTCCGCTCGGTTGGGTCCGAATCGGCATGCAATTTGCAGAGGGGAGGGATGCTGGAAAAGAGGATGCCCTCCGAGGGAGAGGTGGAGAGTCCGGACTGAGGCCAGAACAGGCTCAAATACCGCCAGGCTGCTTACCCTAGATGGAGATACAGATCAATGATGGGGACCGGGGGAAGTCTCAAAAGAAGCCCCAACGGAACCCTCGGTCACAATAACATTGGGGAATGAGGAAGCAGATTTTTCTGGTAGATACCAGAGCGGCCTACTCAGTAATTAATACTTATAAAGGAAAACTAAGCTAAGAGCATGTGGTCGTCGTTGGTGCTACAGGGAAAAAAAAGAAAAGAGAACATTCCTTCAATCGCTAGATTTTATCACTGGGAAACAGCAAGTAACCCATCAGTTTTTATATATGCCACAGTGCCCCGTTCCCTTGCTGGGAAGAGACCTCCTCACCAAGGTTGGAGCATAAATAACTTTGGACAGAAGAAGGATCTGTGTAAAGATACCTGAATCTAAATCTTTAGATGCTCAAGTTTATACTTTACGGGATCCGGTTGAAACGGAAATCCCGCAGGAAATAGAGAATGCAGTAATCCCATTGGTATGGGCCAGTGGAATTGTGGGAAGGTCGTGAGCTGCGAAAGGGGTAAAGATTCGGTTGAAGCCGGGAGCTAAACCGGTAAGGCGGAAACTATACCCTTTACGGTTAGAGGCTACAGTAGGATTAGAGATGTTAATAAATAATTTTAAAACATTCGGGCTATTGGTTGAATGCCAGTCAGCGTTTAACGCTCCGATCCTGCCGGTAAAGAAACCTCATTCAAATGAGTCTGGTACGAGGCCTGAGAGCTGTCAATCAAATTGTAGACAGTTAAAGAAACAGACACATGGTTTACAGTTCTGGACTTACAGGTTTACAGTTCTGGACTTAAAGGATGCTTTCTTTTGCATACCCTTGGACAAGGGGAGTGGGGAACTGTTTGCCTTTGAATGGGAAAGCTGCACAACAGGGCAAAAAACATCAGTGGGCTAGGATGATTCTTCCCCAGGGGTTTAAAAACAGCCCGCTCTGTTTGGGAATCAATTAGCCAAAGAGGTAGAAGAATGGAAGCAACATAATGAAGACTACTTCACTGCAATATGTGGATGATGTGTGAATTGTGGCCAAGTCACCTGATAAGTATATAGAAATTGCTATAAGCCCTTTAAATTCCTTGGGATGAGCAGGGTATCGAGCATCTAAAAAGAAGGCTCAACTAGTAAAACAACAAGTATTATATTTAGGGTTTGCTATTTCCCAAGGTTTGCAGAGCCTGGGGACGGAGAGGAAAGAAGCTATACGTCAAATACTGGAACTGACTTTGAAAAGGGAACTGTGGGCTTTTTTGGGAATGGCGGGGTGGTGCGGGTTACAGCCTCTTTACGAGGCATTGAAAGAATCGGGAGACAGCTTGGTCTGGACCCCGCGGTGTCGTCGAGCCTTTGAGTCGCTTAAAAGAACCTTAATGATGGCCCCGGCTCTAGGACTACCAAATCTGACTAAACCTTTTGAATTGTTTGTGAAAGGTTTCACCTGGCTCTGGGAGTCCTCGCCCAACATCAGGGATCCTGGAAGAGACAGGCGGGATACTTTTCGAAACAGCTGGACAACGTGAGTAAAGGCTGGTCATCCTGCCTCCGGGCCGTAGCGGCGACGATATCGCTGATTTGAGAGACCGGGAAGTTTGCTACAGGGCAACAGATGACCGTGTAGGTGCCCTGTACGGTGACGGTGGTAGTGGAGCAAAAAGGAAATCGCTGGTTGTCGCTGAGCAGAACGATGAAATATCAAGCCATCTTATTGGAGATGGATGAGGTGAACTTAAAGGTAACATCTATGCTTAATCCTGTATTATTTCTATCCATCTCTTTGGAAAATAGCGGGGAAATAGAACGGGACTGTTTGCGAACAATCGAACGGGTCTACTCTAGCCGAGAGGACCTGAAGGATACTGCGCTTGAACGCCCCGATTGCAAATTATATACGGATGGAAGCAGCTACATGGAAAATGGAAGACGGTTGGCGGGTTATGCAGTGGTTTTTCAGGAAAAGGCGATTAAAGCAAAGGCTCTTCTACCTAACACCTCAGCACAGAAGTTGGAATTAGTGGCACTTGAAAGGGCGTTAATGCTCTCTCAAGGAAAGCGAGTAAATATTTGGATAGACTCCAAGTATGCCTTTGGAGTGGAGCATGCTCATGGAGCTATTTGGAAAGAGAGGTCTATTGTCAGCTCGAGGGTCCCCCATTACATATGGAGAAACTATTGTAAAGCTCTTAGAGAGCGTCCGGTTACCGGCGGAGGTCGCAGTGATGTGCTGTAAGGCTTATCGCTTTAGAAATACCAAAATCAATGTGGGAAACAGGTTGGTGGATCAGGCAGCTAAGGAAGCAGCTGGGGGGGGTCCATCTTTTTGATTGTCCCTAATAAACACATTAACCTTCCCAAGCATAGGCTGTGATATCAGGCAAAATTTTAGATGGCCACCTATGGGAGTCATTAGAAAAGGGAATAGTCCAGGAGATTACTGGCAAATAGCTGGGTTTTTTTTTTCCTGAATTGCCCCGTCAAAATTGTTGCCGATATTTATTGGTGGTAGTGGACATCTTTTCTGGATGGCTGCAGGCTTTTCCCTGTAGCACCAACAAGGCTAGAGAAGCAGTAAAGGTATTGATGAAAGAAATAATTCCCAGATTTGGAGTACCAATAGGAATGTCCTCTGATAGGGATCCCTGCTTTGTGGCTGAAATCCTGCAAAATTTGGCTCATATATTGGGAAATTGGGATTTAAAAGAATACGTGATGAAAATGGGAAAGATTGTTTCCTTGTTTCACAGATACGTGTAACACCTCTTACTTCACCTCTGGATTTGGATACACAGGTTCATCCTTACCAGCCTTGGCATTGGGTCAATATCGAGGTCTGGACTGAGGAACCCCTTCACCGAAGATGGAAAGGACCTTATCAAGTGATATTAACTACTTTTACTGCCGTTAGGGTTGCAGGGAAGGAGTCCTGGATTGATTATACTCAAGTAAAACCAGCATCAGAGCCAAAAGAACCTCAATGGAAGGTCAGCTCGTTGGATAAAGAAGCTCTCTGAAAAAGAAAATTCAAAAATCAAAGTGAAAATTAGCTAGTAAGCTGTGCGTGTTTTGGTTGGAATAGCCACGATGTTACTAACTGTTCAGCTAACCAGGGGGACAAATCGCAACAACCTTTATGAGGACATGAAAATACAATTGGCTAAAGAGTCTAATGTGACAAATTGTTAGATATGCTTGCAGATAATGTTGGGAGGAAAAGAGTTCCCTTTTACGTCTTATGAAATGGCCCAAAATGGAATGATGGGTCTACAAAATTGCGTGGCCCTAGATTATCTGTTCGCTAGTCAAGGAGAAATCTGTGCTCTTATAGGACAAGAATGAGGTATTGAGACCCACCAGAAAGGAATCAGTTTGATTGAGAGGCCAGTGGAAGAGCGGCAAAGCAAAAGGAGCCTTCCCACTCATGGTGGAATTGGTTAACCTCATGGCTACCAAACCTAACCGGGCTGAAGGAATTATTTGTAGTAATCATAGCTGTAGTTGTGTATATTGTGTTGTATTGTGATTCAATATTTACCCTTGATCATGTGGTGTTGTACCCAATTGTGTGTACCTGACAGTTGAAAAAGATAATATCAAAATTATGCCATCTAGGTGAAAGTCCCAAAGAGATCTTACTTTGGAAGTTTCAAAGGGGGGAAATACCAAGAAATTCTTTTACCGAGCAACCATTAGCTTTGAATTTAACAAGGCCTATGAGCGATTAATGTGTATGGAGAAGACATGCTAACCTTGAGAAGAGAACCATCCTGGTGGGATTGCCCAAACAGGGTCAATAAGGAAGAACGGCTTGGCCTGACAACAGAGTTGGGAAACATTCAAGCAGAAGAAATTGTCTTTGAGACTCGTGACCATAAAAGGGAAAAAGGAGCAGGGGGCTAACCCCACCAAATGACTGCCGACAACCACCTGAGACCCTGTGTGTGCATAGTGTATTTTTGCAATGCCTGTGTTATGTAAATGTAGTAGATAGGTGGAGAGGTGGAGACTTCTCAGAAAAGATATGAATAGTCACATCTTTAAGGTATATAAAGGCTGAACTTGTATTTTAAGGTAGGTATGGTAAGTGGAGCTATCCCCTGTGCATCCAGTGCTGTAATAAAGAATGCCTGCTCTTTAATTCTACAATCCCATACTGGGAGTACTGGGACAGGGGCTGGGCAGTGTGGGGCCCTACTGGTGTGTTCAGGGGCTGGGATGTCCCTATCATCCCCCCTCACCGAAACCACCAGCTTCAGCCGCTCTGTCAGCACCTCCAGGAACTCTGGGTCTGACCCATGTCAAGGGCCTGACCTGCAAGTGCCCCCACTGCCCCATATCTGACCCTATCTCTCAGTCACCCCACACCTACCACCCAAGTGCCCCATAACTGCCCCCCATTCCCCTACTGACCCATTTTCCCCATTGTGCCTGGTTTTGTCCTGTGTCCTTCCACATTTTTCCTCCAGTTTACCTAGGGTTTTTTCCCCCCTTTTCACAGATTCTGTATTTTACCATTTTGCCTTTCTTGCCCCACACTGTGCCTTACCTTACCTAGAATCCTCATCTTTCTCTTCCACCCTCATTTTTTTCTCTCTTTTTTTTTCCCTGTTTTCCTTCCAATTTTCCTGTTTCCCCTGTTTCTGCCTACTCCCCTCTCTAACTTTTTCTGTTTTCTCCTATTTTCTCCCCCTTTACACCCTGCTCCAGGATACAGTTGGCGAGGGGTAGGTCCAACAGCACCAGCCATGCCCCACCGCAACACCATCCCACCGCATCGTTCAGCCGCTGTGCCACATACATCTACTGTGCATTTCCCCTGCACAGTGACCACAGGCTTCTGCTGGCAACTGGTGGCACTTCCTCCGCTGCAGTGCTGGCTCCCTGACCCTTACCCACCTGGGAGCAGGTGGCAGGTACTTTGATGCTCCTCTCCCACCAGGCTTCCCAGATGCACTGCAGCTCATGCACGTGTCTGACTGAGACACTGAACTCCTGGTGCTGTGTGTTGATGGTAGACCATTGTTGGGGAACACTGGGAGGGATCCTTCCTTGCTGCAGGGACCGGCTGTTCCTTGTTGGAGGCAGCTGCCTCTGGCAGCCCCTTTGTTTCTCTCCTAGGTGAGCTCCTGAGGCTAGGCAAGCACAGGCAACCCCCTCCCCAGCTAGAGCCCTTAGCACAGCAGGGCCAGCCCCATCCTCAGTAGCTAAAGAGCGAGCTATCCTGCCCCTTCCCCACCTGCAGCCAAGTCCCATCCTCATTGGATCCACCTGGGCTGCCCAGCCCCAGCACACAGCTGGAGCCCATGAAGGTCCTCTCCCATGACAGCTGCACACTCAGACCATCCAGGAGCTGTGCTGCCCCTCTCATGTAGCCCCCTTTTATGCTGAGCCTGACAGCTTATTATATGTAACACCCCTTTGGCTAGTTTGGGTTGCCTGTCCTGTCTGTGTCCCATCCCAGCTTCTGGTAAAGTTTAACTCTATCCCAGCCAAAACCAGGTATTATCATCACCCTTCACTCTATACCATCTACAGCCTGCCCTTATCCTATACTTCCAGTTATTTACCACCACTTTCCCCTCTCTTTTTTTCTATCTATATAAAATACAATATATACTATATATATTTATAATATATTTAAAAATTAGACACACAGGCATCATTCCCTTAGGCTATAGGCCATCCCTCTAAAATGTACATTGAGTTCATTTAGTCCATGACTTTGGGCTCCATCTGCCATAACAGGCTCTCAGGGCAGGAGCTATGCTGTATACCATTGGATTGTTGCAGCTGCTTCCAGAGTTCACTGCTGGTGTAGCTGGTGTGGTCCATGCTCGTGGTCTGCGCCATGAAAATGTTGATTTTGAGGAAGTTGCTGGACACCCGTTGCTGAAGTCAGTTCTAGTTCCATCATCGCTGCGCTTTGCTCAGTTTCATCAAAGTTCATCCTTCATTAATTTGGGTGATTCTTGTGGTAATACTATTGAAAGAGCATATAGCAACTGTAGTAGCAATGACCTACAATAGCAGAGTTATTTAGCAATTCACATAATGCAATTTAATTTACTGGCTGGTTTGGGTCAGATCCCCTTGAGGTACACACTGGACTTCCCCATCCTTCTGCATCACTCACCAAGTGCACCCAGATCCCCGAGCAAAAGCAGTCCCACATACGGGTTTGGTTTTGTCCAAAGCAGGGCTAACCCAGACTTGTCTTCCCAAACGTATTCTTCACGTGCACTATGGGGACTTTATCTCTTTCTACAGTATATGGAAGTTTTAATTGGACAGGGCCAGCTCGATTGACAGCTCCCCTGGCATTGACTAACCAGGTGGCCTTTGCTAAGTGTGTATCCTAATGTTTGAGGGTCCCACCACCCCTTGCTCTCAGAGTAGTCTTTAGCAGTCCATCATATCTTTGGATGTTCCTGGAGGCTGGTGCATGATAGGGGAAGTGACACACCCACTCAATGCCATGCTCTCATGATCATCTTGTGATCCTAAAGTGAGACCTTCAAGTTCTCTGTGATGGCAGTGGGCTGTGTGACCCAGGATTTCCCCTGAGCTAGGATATCTCACAGAGGAGATTTCAAGAGGATTCAAAGATCGTCTATCCGTGGTTTTGCAAGGACTCAAAGGCCTGATGTTGCAGGGTTCACTGACCACCCATTGATGCATGCCAGCAGACAGCAGTGAGTGTCTCATGAAACTCATGAAAAAGGAAATTTTAATCATAGGTTAAGCTCCACATGTGTGTGCATGCACAGTTTGCTTAAGAACAATTTGCCTGTCTGCATGCATGTAACAATCTGGGATTGTTTGTCAGCCAGTCTGTACATGTGATTTAACCCACACCTGTGCACACAACCCTGCTGTAAGTTTCTGGTCACCCTTTCCCCTCTTGAATCTTTAACTACCTTGCTATTTTGATTGTAACAAATTCCATTGAAAAGCATAGTTCAACTGGCTGATGTTTAAGTGCTACTATTGTTATCTATCTCAAAAATATTAATAGGTCCTGCTTGCTACTAAATTAAAGCCATGTAACAAAATCTATGTTTGTGACAGCATCTTGATTTGAGCTGATGTGCCCCAATTTCTGGCTGGGGCACCCAGGCACATTTCCCTACTTTGTGCCCCATTTATCTGGCTGGCATACCACAAAAAGAGGTGCATGGGTACCTTTCACTGCTCTGCCCCTCAACTGCTGGGCAAGGCTCCCCTTTCAAGGGCACGCAGATTCATATCCCTGCTTTGCACTCCAATTGTGATACTTAAGACACCAAGAAACTCAAAATTACTGTTACACTTGTGAAAAATTGTCAGGACTGTGCATCTTGTCCCTCCCACAGGTAAAAAAACTCCAACAGCCAAACAACTATTAAACAAGTGTCACGGGTTCGGCCAGGATACAGTTAATTTTCACCAGAAGCTGGGATGGGGTACAGCCAGGACAGGTGACCCAAACCAGCCAAAGGGGGTATTTCTTACCATGTGACATCACGCTCAGTATAAAAGGGGGGCTAGTTGGGGAGGGGCGGTGTGGCTCCAGGGTATGTGGGTCAGGGACGGTCCGGATTGCAGACAGATCTCAGCATGCGGTTTGAGTTGTACGGTTCTTGGGTGAGAAACTGCATTGTGTCACCAGGATTGTCTATTCTGTTAGAAACTGTTGTTATTTCCCTCTCCTTTTGCTGTCCCCATAAACTGTCCTTATCTCAACCCATGAGGTTTTGCCTTTGTCTTGCCCATTCTCCTCCCCATCCCACGGATGGAGGTGGAGGAGGAGGAGGAAGAAGAGCAGGAGGGGAAGTGAGCAGCTGCGTGGTGCTCAGCTGCTGGCTGGGGCTAAACCAAAACAAGAAGTCACCAGGATGCAGAGCAATAGCTGAACAATTCCAAAGATCCTTTGCATTTGGGAATAGCATCTACAGTCCAACTATACACTGCCATTAGAAGATAAAAAACCCCAAACCTTAAACCCTACACAGACAGGCCTTTGGCACCTTTGAGAGTCAATCGGCTTTCACTACCCATGAACACCCCCTCCCAGGCAGCTCCTGTAGTCATCTCCACAGGACGCTATGGAAATGACACTCAGCCTGCTGACGGCTACTCGATGGAAGGTGACTACACAGCCTTTGCCCAAACAGTCTGGGCATATCAACATACAAGCTATGCACTCTTACAACTATTCCACCTAACCCTGACTTGACCCTCCCAAGGCAGAGCCGTTCCACGCCAAAATGCGCACACACACAAACCAACACTATAAACAACATGACTCTAGGATGAGAGAAAACTCTCAGCAAGAAGGAGGACTCCTGGAGTAGAGATGCTGCCGAGCAAGACGACCTACAGGGCGCAATGCCCAGGCGAGGCAGCTCTATGGCAACCCCAGAAAAGAATGGACTGTAATGGCCCATTGTAAGAAGTTATGGTCAAAACCGAGATGGCAGATATGTCAAGAAGCCGGTCTTCGAGACCTAAGAACATAAAAATGCAGGGAGGAAGCCCCAGTCCCTGAAAATGGATGGCTGAAAATGCATCCGAGCTCCTGACACAGCCTGGGACTATGCTGCAAAAGGAGGACCCACCAGAAGCTTCTGAGAAACAAGATCTATCCATGCTGTAAAGCTTGCTATGCAATCAAAGCAGCACCCGATTGCCACTAGGCAAATGAGTAGAGGCATTTGAGACCCTAGCGAAGGTGCCCAAGAAGCATGCTGTACCCCTTGAGCTCAAAGAGGGCATTGAGACCTGAGGAAGGGCTAAGACACACAAGATATACAACAAACATACCACAGACACAGGCTGCAGCTGCCCTGCCCAGTACAGTCTAGCATGGTGCCAAGAAGTAACCCGCTCCCTTTGCCCACCCAAAAGAGACTGCTCCCAGTCAGCCCTCTCCCCTACCTTAAACTATAAAACCCCTGCCCTGCAACTCCCAACCTCATTCTGTTGTCATCCCACTCCCTCCCCAGCTGCGGTCCCTCAACTTAGCTTTCAGAGGGCCAGGGATCTGGAACAACCTCCATCATAAGACATATACACCACACATCGGCTAACTGGCACGATCCTGCAGTCACCAGGTTCCTCTTCATCACCTACAGTTAAAAAAAACACTAAACACAGAACAGAACAGTGACATCAGTCACCATTGCACCAGTCAACACCAAGCTCTCCTACAACACCCCCCCCTCCTCAGAAGCACCGTGGCTTTCCACTCACTGGCTCATTCCAGAGACACACATTGTGGCTGTCCTTGCTTGTGGCACCTAAGACACCAAGAGACACAAAATTACTCCTACGTTTCTGAGAAGTCACTGCTCCCATGATCACCCTCGCTACTCTTCCAGCTCATCTCAAACAGGCACCCAGTTCCAAACGTGGCCACACAGCACCTGCTAAACCAGAAACAAATGCTTAAACTAGGTGCCATACAGCACTCTGCTTTTAGACACTGACAACCGCTTCACCTTCTCGGACTGCTCATCGGCATGCGGCTTCACCCCTCCGAGGCTCCCAGCAGCACCTACCAAACACAAAGCAAAAAGCACATGCCGAGAGAGTGCTGTCACATAAAAGGGTACAAAGTCTGATGCGTGGCTGAGGAAGGCCCTCCCGTTGAGTCATGAGGTTCAGAGAAGGACTCCCTGGCTTTCTAAACTCCTTCTCAGAGAGGAGCCTAGGTGCAGCCACGTCTAGTCTTAGTCCCAGTCCCAAACTTGGTCAATGGTTTTGACGTGGTTTAGGCCCAGCCAGCAGCTGAGCACCATGCAGCCACTCACTCCTTCCCCAGCATGATGGGGAGGAGAAGTTAACAAAAGGCTCGGGTCAAGATAAGGACAGGGAGAGCTAATTATCATCACAAGCAAAACAAACTGAACTTAGAAAGAGGGATTCATCTAATTTATTACTAAACAGAATAGAGCAATAAAAATAAACAAATAACATCAAGCCTTAAAACACCTCCCCCCACCCCTCCCCCCTTCCCAGGCTCAACTTCACTCCCAGCTTCAACCTCCTCCCCCCTCAGCGGCGAGGGAGGGGAATGGGGGGAGGGGGATGGGGGTTGCCATCAGTGCAGCGCACGTTGTTTCTGCCGCTGCGTTGTCCTCAGGGGGAGGACTCCTCTCATCGCTCCCCTGCTCCAAAATGGAGTCTCTCCCACAGGCTACAGTCCTTCCCGAACTGCTCCGGCGTGGTCTCTTCCATGGGGTGCTGACCTTTAGGAGAAAACTGTTCCAGCATGGGTCTCCCACGGGGTCACAAGTCCTGCCACCAAAACCTGCCCTGGCGTGGGCTCCCCTCTCCACGGGTCTACCGGTCCAGCCAGGGACTTGCCTCAGGCCAGGCTTCCCACAGGCCACAGCCTCCTTCAGGTGCCTCCACCTGCTCCAGCGTAGGGTCCTCCACGGGCTGCAGGTGGAATCTCTACACCCCCTCATCATTCCTCCACAGGCTGCAGGGGGACAGCCTGCTTCCCCATGGTTTTCACCACAGGCTGCAGGGGGATCGCTGCTCCGGTGTCTGGAGCGCCTCCTCCTCCCCCCTCCTCCTGCACTGACCTTGATGTTACATCTCCGCACTTCCCCCTCCCACTGTAAAAAATTTCCCCCCTTCTTAAATATGTTATCACAGAGGCACTGATTGGCTTGGCCTTGGCCAGGGGCGGGTCCATCTTGGGGCTGGCTGGTATTGGCTCTATCAGACACTGTGGAAGCTTCTAGAAGCTCCTCACAGGAGCCACCCCTATAGCCTATGCCCCCACCCACTACCAAAACCTTGCCACACAAACCCAACACAGGTTTATGTCTAAAGGATTATGTGTGTAGCCAATTGTCAGAGTCAACCTTTGCCTGTCAGAGCCCCACTAAGGACTTTCACTGAAACAGCTTTGCAAAGTTGAAAAGAAAATAGGTAATATATTGAGGCAACAGATATAAAAAGTTCAGAACTGCCATTGATAAATGCACTTACTGCAACAATTTTGAGCTCAAGTTAATAGTTCAGTGCTTTTGTTAATGATAGTTTTTCCCCAACCTAATATCTGACATAACTGGAGGCGCAACTCTTACCAAAGAGGCGTCCCTGCTTGGGGAGGGGAGAGAGAGAGATCCAGGCCCGTGAACCTGTCCAGATAGTTGGAGTTCTCATCCTCGAAAAAGAGGATTCTAAATGCCAGATTTATACTTTTGGCGAGGTGGGACTAAGCCAGGTATTGTGTGCCGATTAGCCCTTAACAAAGCTTGTTGTGCAGTTGATAGGGGCTGGGGCAGGGGAAGTGGCGGATAACAAAGGTGTTCAGTGTAGAGGAGCAGTGGTCTGTTTAATTTTACCAAAGTAATATCGAGCTGTGAAGGCTCCCCCTCACCCCAGGCATCAGTTAGTTGATTGAGGAGCAGACCCGTCAGGCACCGCATCTGTTAACATGAACAAATTGCTCATCTCCTGCCCCTGTTCAGGTCCAGCGCTTATCAGTACAAGATGAGCAAGTTGCTCAATCCCTGCTCTTGCCCAAGCTGGACTCCCCCAGGGCCCCTTCTGCTGGCTCATAATGGCCCTGTATTTGGCACCAACAAGCCTGGACAAGTCCGGCATCCCAAAAGTGCCCAAAACCACAGCCTGCCCACAGCACTTCCCTTCTTCCATTCCTTTACCTCTGCTGCTCATCCTTGCCCCCTCTGCCATTTACGCATTGCCAGGCTGATGCTTGCGCCCCACCTGGAAAACACAAAAGGATACCTTTAACTGAGCCATCAATGTGACACCTGAAAAGTAACTGCTACTTCAGCCCACTAGTCACTGCTCACCTGGCCCGAGTCAGCTCCAGCACTGATATGCTGCTTTGCTCATTGCTTCACACCTTCAGAATAAAGAAAGCCATATACACAAATCTGAACGTAGTCCCATAGCCACAAGCCACATCTTCCCTCCGACACCACCGGCCGACCCACATTCTTACGGCGCTCCGCTCGCCTCCTCTGCTGCTCTTTGGTGCGTATCTTGTCTGTCTACATCTGACAAAAAAAAAAGAACCCCAAATTACTAAACAAGTCACCTGGATGCTGAGTGATAGCTGAACAATTCCAGAGGTCTTATTCCCATTTAGGAATACCATCCAGAGCCCAATTACAGACCGCCATTAAAAAACACCCCCACACCTTAAGCCCCACACAGACAGGCCTTTGACAACTCTGAGAGTCAATCTGCTTTCACCACCCCCAAACACCCCCTCCCAGGCAGCTCCTGTAGTCATCTCCACAGAACACTATGGAAATGACACTCCATGCAGCCTGCCAACGGCTACTTGATCTGAGGAGACTACACAACCTTTGCCCAAGCAGTCTGGGCACATCAACCTACTAGCCACAAACTTAGTGCTATTCCACCTAACCCTGACTCGACACCCCCCAGGCAGAGGAGCTCCACACCCAAACACACACACAGAGACCAACGCTACACAGAACGCAAACAACGCGACTCAAAGATGAGAGAAAACTCTCAGCGAGAAGGACTCCCAGACCAGAGAGGCTGCTGAGCAAGACCACCTATAGGGCACAATGCCCTGACAAAGACGTTCTATGGCAACCACAGAAAAGAATGGACTGTGATGGCCCATTATAAGAAGTTACTGTCAAAACTGAGATGGCAGATGCATGAAGAAGCCGATCCTCAAGACCTACGAATGTAAGGATGCAGGGAAGAAGCCCCAGTCCCTGAAAAGGGATGGCTAGAGAGCAGAGCCCGATGAGGCTGCAAAAAGGACCCACTGGAAACTTCAAGACACAAGACCGATCCGCTATCTGAGCTTGCTATGCAAGAAAAGCGGCACCTGATTGGCACTATGCCCATGAGTACAGATATTTGAGACTCTAGGGATGGCTCTCGAGAAGCATGCCGTGCCCCTTGAGCGCAAACAGGGCATTGAGACCAGAGGAAAGGCTAAGACACACAAGACAAGACACAATAAACATACCACAGACACAGGCTAGAACTGCCGTGCCCAGCCTAGTATTGTGTTGGCAAGTAACCCGCTCCCTTTGGCCACCCAAGGGGACTGCTCCCAGACAGCTCTTGCTCCTACACTAACTGCAAAACATCTCCCCTGCAACCCCTGAACTTGCCCCCTCCTCAGCCCACTCCCTCCCTGGCCACAGCCCCTCAACTTAGCTTGCAGAGCGTCGGGGATCTAGAACCATCCAGAACAAACAATCTGTACGTCACACATCGGCTAACTGGGACGTTCCTGCAGTCACCTGGTTCCTGTTCATCATCTACAACGAAAAACTCAAAACAAACAGTGACATCAGTCACCGTTGCACCAGTCAATGCCAAGCTCTCCTACAACACCCCCCGCTCCTCAGGAGGACCATGGCTTTCCACTCACCCGCTCGTTCCAGAGACACACACTGCAGCTGTCATTGCTTGTGGCACCTAAGACGCCAAGAGCCACAAAATTACTCCTACGTTTCTGAGAGGTCACCGCTCCCATGATTGCCCTTGCTATTCTTCCAGCTCACCTCAAACAGGCACCCAGTTCCAAACGTGGCCACGCAGCACCTGCTAAACCAGAAACAAATGCTTAAACTAGGTGCCATACAGTGCTCTGCTTTTACACACTGACAACCACCTCACCTTCTCGGACTGCTCATTGGCATGCGGCTTAGCTCCTCCAAGGCTCCCTGTGGCACCTGCCAAACACAAAGCAGAAGGCACATGCTGAGACAGTGCCCAAAACTGTAGTCTGCCCACACCAACTCCTACCTCCCCCTCCTTTACCTCAGCCACTCGTCCTCACCACCTCTGCTGTTTCCATGGTGCCATGCTGACGCCCCACCTGGAAAACACAAAAGGATACCTTTAACTGAGCCATCAATGTGACACCTGAAAAGTAACTGCTACTTCAGCCCACTAGTCACTGCTCACCTGGCCCGAGTCAGCTCCAGCACTGATGTGCTGCTTTGCTCATTGCTTCACACCTTCAGAATAAAGAAAGCCATATACACAAATCTGAACGTAGTCCCATAGCCACAAGCCACATCTTCCCTCCGACACCACCGGCCGACCCACATTCTTACGGCGCTCCGCTCGCCTCCTCTGCTGCTCTTTGGT
Source organism: Balearica regulorum gibbericeps (assembly GCF_011004875.1). Classification (NCBI taxonomy): domain Eukaryota; kingdom Metazoa; phylum Chordata; class Aves; order Gruiformes; family Gruidae; genus Balearica; species Balearica regulorum. Next base: position 31,281 of record NC_046206.1, read on the forward strand.
GCGTATCTTGTCTGTCTACATCTGACAAAAAAAAAAAGAACCCCAAATTACTAAACAAGTCACCTGGATGCTGAGTGATAGCTGAACAATTCCAGAGGTCTTATTCCCATTTAGGAATACCATCCAGAGCCCAATTACAGACCGCCATTAAAAAACACCCCCACACCTTAAGCCCCACACAGACAGGCCTTTGACAACTCTGAGAGTCAATCTGCTTTCACCACCCCCAAACACCCCCTCCCAGGCAGCTCCTGTAGTCATCTCCACAGAACACTATGGAAATGACACTCCATGCAGCCTGCCAACGGCTACTTGATCTGAGGAGACTACACAACCTTTGCCCAAGCAGTCTGGGCACATCAACCTACTAGCCACAAACTTAGTGCTATTCCACCTAACCCTGACTCGACACCCCCAGGCAGAGGAGCTCCACGCCCAACACACACAGAGACCAACACTACACAGAACGCAAACAACGCGACTCAAAGATGAGAGAAAACTCTCAGCGAGAAGGACTCCCAGACCAGAGAGGCTGCTGAGCAAGACCACCTATAGGGCACAATGCCCTGACAAAGACGTTCTATGGCAACCACAGAAAAGAATGGACTGTGATGGCCCATTATAAGAAGTTACTGTCAAAACTGAGATGGCAGATGCATGAAGAAGCCGATCCTCAAGACCTACGAATGTAAGGATGCAGGGAAGAAGCCCCAGTCCCTGAAAAGGGATGGCTAGAGAGCAGAGCCCGATGAGGCTGCAAAAAGGACCCACTGGAAACTTCAAGACACAAGACCGATCCGCTATCTGAGCTTGCTATGCAAGAAAAGCGGCACCTGATTGGCACTATGCCCATGAGTACAGATATTTGAGACTCTAGGGATGGCTCTCGAGAAGCATGCCGTGCCCCTTGAGCGCAAACAGGGCATTGAGACCAGAGGAAAGGCTAAGACACACAAGACAAGACACAATAAACATACCACAGACACAGGCTAGAACTGCCGTGCCCAGCCTAGTATTGTGTTGGCAAGTAACCCGCTCCCTTTGGCCACCCAAGGGGACTGCTCCCAGACAGCTCTTGCTCCTACACTAACTGCAAAACATCTCCCCTGCAACCCCTGAACTTGCCCCCTCCTCAGCCCACTCCCTCCCTGGCCACAGTCCCTCAACTTAGGTTTTAGAGGGCCGAGGATCTGAATCAATCCACGATAAAGAACATGCACATAATGCATCAGCTAACTGGGATGTTCTTGCAGTCATCTGGACCCTCTTCACCTACAGTAAAAAAATGACCAAACCAAAAACAAAACAGTGCCGTCAGTCAGCATCGCAATGGTCGACACCGACCTCTCCCACAACACCTCCCTCCTCAAAAGCACCCTGACTTTCCGTTCACCTGCTCGGTCCGGAGACGGACACAGCAGCTGTCCTTGCTTGTGGCACCTAAGACACCAAGAGACACAAAATTACTCCTATGTTTGTGAGAAGTCACTGCTCCCACGATCACCCTTGCCATTCCTCCGGCTCACCTCAAATGTGCGTCCAGTTCCAAAGGGGTGGCCGCACGGCACCTGCAAAACCAGAGGGAAACACTCAAACTGGGTGTCATATAGTGCTTTGCTGTTAGACACTGACAAGTGCCTCACCTTCTCAGGCTGCTTGTCGGCATGCGGCTTCGCCCCTCCGAGGCTCTCTGCAGCACCTGCAAAAAACAAAGCAAGAGGCACGTGCTGAGATGCTGCCGAAAACCACCAACCGCACCGATTCCTACCTCTCCATCCTTTACATCAGATGCTTGCTCACCTGGTCTCCGTCATTTTGGGCTGCCATCCTTGTGCCCCACCTAGGAAAAATAAAGAACCAATACCTATATCTTAATGAGCAATGCAACACTGGAAAAACAACAGCTATACTTCAGCCCGCTAGTCACTGCTCACCTGGCTGCAGGCACCTCCCATATCCATATACTATGGGGCCAATATCCAGCTTCACACCTTCAAAATAAAAAAAATCTGAATGTAGTCATATAGGCACCAGCCACATCTTCCCTCTGACTCCACTGGCCGACCCACCTTCTTACAGCGGTCTGCTCCCCTCCCGTGCTGCTCTTTGGTGCACATCTTCCCTCTCTGCATCTGAAAAAACCCCAAATAATGAAACAAGTCAGCCAGATGCTGAATGAGTGCCAAACAATTCCAGACTGGCCATACTGACACACTAACTGTACACTCTTATTGCTATTCCACCTAACCGTGGACTCAACAACCCTGGGCAGAGCAGCTCCACACCCAAGACACACACATGCAGGGACCAAGATTACACTGAACTCAACAACACAACTCACAAGTGAGAGAAAACTCTCAGCGAGAGGGATGCCCAGACCGGAGAGGCTGCCGAGCAAGGTGGCCTACAGGGCACGACGCCCAGGCGAGGAAGCTCCGTGGCAATGCCAGAAAAGAATGGATGGAGATGGCCCCGTTATAAGAAGGTATGGTCAAAACCAAGATGATGGATGCGGCAAGAAGCCTGTCTTCAAGACCTTAAGAACGAAAGGATGCAGGGAAGAAGCCCCGGTCCCTGAGAATGGACAGCTGGAGAGCAGAGCTCCCGATGCAGCCTAGGACTAGGCTGCAGAAACAGGACCTGCCGGAAGCTTCCGAGATGCAAGAATGATCCATGCCATAAGCTTGCTAGGCGAACAAAGAAGCACCCGACTGGCGCTACACTGATGAGTGAAGGCATCCGAGAGCCTAGGGATAGCAACCGAGAAGCACGCTTTGCCCCTTGAGCGCAAAAAGGGCGTTGAAACCTGAGGAAGGGCTAAGACACACACAAGACAACACTGCAAATCACAGGCTGGAACTGCCCTGCCCAGTCTAGCATCGTGCTGACGAGCAACCCGCTCCCTTTGCCTACCCAAATAGGCCTCCTCCCAGATGGCCCTCTCCCCTGCACTAACCATAAAACGCCTCCCCTGCAACCCCCAAACTTGCCCCCTCCTCAGCCCGCCCGCTCCCTCCCCGGCCACGGTCCCTCAACTTAGCTTGCAGAGGGCCGGGGAATCTCGAACCATCCACGACAAACAACGTGCGCATTGCACGTTGGCTAACTGCGACGTTCTGGCAGTTGCCCGGTGCCTCTTCGTCATCTACAGTAAAAACAAACAAAAACCACCAAAGCAGTGCCATCAGTCAGCATTGCACCAGCCAACACCAACCTTGTCCACAACACCCCCCTCCTCAAAATAGCTCTGCCTTTCCACTCACCTGCTCCATCCAGAGACAGACACGGCAGCAGTCCTCGCTCGTGGCACCTAAGACGCCAAGAGACACAATAACTCCTACGTTGGTGAGGAGTCACCGCTCCCACACTCGCCCTCGCCGTTCCTCCGGCTCACCTCAAATGGGCATCCGGTTCCAAAGGTGGCAGCACAGCACCCACAAAACCAGAGCGAAATGCTCAAACAAGTTGCTGTATAGTGCTGTGCTATTAGACACTGACAAATGACTCACCTTCTCAGACCGCTCATCAGCACATGGCTTCTCCCCTCCGAGGCTCCCTACGGCACCTGCAAAAAAACCAAAACAGCACGAGGCACATGCTGAGACACTGCCCAAAACTGTGGCTTACCCACACCGATTCCTACCTCCCCCTCCTTGACCTTAGCCGCTCGCTCACTTGGCCTCCGCCATATTGGGCTGCCATCCTTGTGCCACACCTAGGAAAAATAAACAAAGGATACCTGAATGTTAACCAGCAATGCAACACCTGAAAAATAACTGCTCTACTTCTGCCCGCTAGTCACTGCTCACCTGGCCCAAGTCATCTCCTGTGTCCATATACTATGGGGCCAATATCCAGCTTGGCACCTTCAAAATAAAAACCCAGAAGTCTTAATGGAGTCATATAGCCACCAGTCACGTCTTCCCTCTGACGCCACTGGCCGACCGACCTTCTTATGGGGCGCTCCGCTCCCCTGCTGCTCTTTGGTGTGCATCTTGTCTCTGTGCATCTGAAAAAAAACCCAAAATAATTAACCACATCACCCAGATGCTGAGTGAGAGCCAAACAACTCCAGAGCTCTTGTTTCCATTTAGGAATACCATCCAGAGCCCAAACTACACACCCCCATTAAAAGACACCCCCAAACAGACAAGCCTTTGACACTTTGGAGGTTCAATCTGCTTGCAGTACCCCTAACTGCCCCTCCCAGGTGACTCCCATCATCTCCACAGCACACTATGGAAATGACGCTCCATGCGGCCTGCTGACAGCTGCTCGACCCAAGGCGACTATGCTACCTTTGCCCGAGCAGTCTGGCCATATTGACACACTAACTGTACCCTTATTGCTATTCCACCCAACTCTGACTCGACAACCCAGGCAAAGCAGCTCCACACCCAAGACACACACACGGACCAAGACTACACAGAACGCTACAAACATGATTCACAAATGAGAAAACTCTCAGCGAGAAAAAGGACTCCCGGACCGGAGAGGCTGCCGAGCAAGGTGGCCTACAGGGTGCGACACCCAGGCGAGGAAGCTCTGTGGCAACGCCAGAAAAGAATGGATGGAGATGGCCTGTTTTAAGAAGTTACTGTCAAAACCGAGGTGAGGGATGCAGCAAGAAGCCTCTCTTCAAGACCTAAGAATGTAACAATGCAGGGAAGAAGCCTTGGTCCCTGAAAAGGAATGGTTGGAGAGCAGAGCTCCCGATCAGCCTAGCACTAGGCTGCAAAAAGATGACCCGCCAGAAGCTTCTGAGACGCAAGAACGATCCACGCCGTAAGCTCGCTAGGCGAAAAAAGAAGCGCCCGACTGGCACGATGCCGATGAGTGAAGGCATCCGAGAGCCTAGGGATGGCAACCGAGAAGCACGCCGTGCCTCTTGAGCGCAAAGAGGGCATTGAGACCCAAGGAAGGGCTGAGACGAAGAGGACGAGACACACAAACATAACACAGGCTGGAACTGCCTTGCCCGGTCTAGCATCGTGCTGATGAGCGACCCGCTCCCTTTGCCTGCCCAAATGGGACTGCTCCCAGACAGCCCTCTCCTCTACACTAACCTTAAATGCTTCCAAGAACAACACAACATAACTGCCGTGACCGGTACTACTGCAAGCCTCATCGTTCACTTACCAAAGAAGGTGAAAATAGAAAAAGCTTGTGTGTCAGGATGATGATAAAAGACAGACCCCTGGCTGGAGATTGTTATGAGCACAGGTGATATGCATCCTCTTCATCATGAAATTCCACAGAATACAGTCGCTCAAGCCTGCGCTGGAAATAAGTGCCTAGTCCGTGTCTCTAAGTAACTGTGACATCCAGATGGACGGTGAAGGGATTGATGCAAAAATTAAGTCAGGGAATAAAGAAAGCAAAAGGTACAGGGAAGCAGAGACTTCCGGGTTCAGGAGGGTATACTTTGACCTACCCCATGCTTTGCAAGATAAGACTCTTCTTACTTTCGGCTCCGCTTGTGGCCGTGCTGAGGGCCAGACAGCTTACACCACACATCTCAGTATTGTTGTACCTCTGCTCGGCTGCAATGAGACTGAGCTAGAATAGACCTCGGTGGCACCCAAATCCAATGGTAAAACTTATCTGAGAACAGGTGATGAGCCCTCCTCTTTCACAACTGTCCCTCGGTCCCAAAAATTTAGAAACTCCTTCTCATCTCCTGAACTCTGAGAAGGAACCCCACTCCTTCCTGACAGCTCTTCCCTTGTATTCACACCCCTGAACCGCCCGTGTCGGCTGCTCCTCGAAGTCTTACCCTGTGTTCTGCAGGCAACTCTTGCCTTCTGTCTTCCTGCAAGCTATGGGCCTGCAAAATCAACAAAGTCCCAATGCTTATAATCTACGAGAAGCCTGCAGCGAGCCACAAAGGTTCTAGGAACAACGCAGTACTCCATAGGCAATCAGGAAAAGCAACAAGTCATCCCATCACCTGAAAGACACTATACCTTACATGCCTGCTGCTTTCTTGAAAAATGCTAAAGCCACGTAAACAAATACATGCAAGATGCTTACCCTAAACCCCGCTAGATCATCTCATCATTGGTCCTATTAAGAGAAATGCTACTGGCAACTTACATAGCTTACAGGAAAACTGGAGAAAAATCCAAGGTTGCATCTTCTGTAAAGTCAGGAATTCCAGTAAAATGCAACAAACCTAGAAAAAAAAGAAATACATGTTATTAAATGATCTTACAAACCTCTGAATACTCAATACAAAAATACTGACCTGAAAAATCATAAATGAAAAAAACCTCCAAAGCTGCATAAAGCATACTTTCTTTTAAATACACTGCTTAACCTTGACTGGTCCCAAGGCTTTTATCTCTGATGCATCTACCCAAAGAGCCAAACTGATGCTAAAGCTGCCATTGATGAAAGGACCAGCACAGCACTGACACCAGAGAAGCCCAGAAGCAGATTGAGCTCCCTGGCACCTGCCTGCGGTTCATATACCCCGGGCCCCGCCCACCATCCTTCCCACTATCCCCTGGGAAAGGGGAGGGGCCGACTACCACAAGGCTTAAAAGCGGCTGGAGGAGCTGCAGTAGATTTTCCTATATGTCTTGAGTTTAGGGCATGCTAAGCACCAAATAGAGAAAATAGCTCTTGCCAGAAATGGCAATACCTGCTCTTTTGCTGCAACTCCATTGATTGTATTGGTAATGTGACCAGGTATGTAATTAGTTTTGATTTTTCTGGGCTATATACAGAAAAAGATAAGTGGTATACTAAATCATGTGGGAAAGTAGTTAATTAAATGTGATGACAATATTGTTGTTGAAAATTATGTCTATTAGTTTGCTGTAAAAACCCCAAAATGCTCTGGGCTTATGCATCGTTTTGAGCGAGACTGCACATACTGCCTAATTTCTACCAGAACTATGTTCCGGATAAGACCGAATGACAAAGCCAGACTAGATCCTGTGAGAATCCCTTCTCAAAAATATATCTGGCTGAAGAGTAGATTACTTACTGGAAGTTGTCAATGAACCTCGATGGTCTCTCCAACTGACTCCCTTAAAATGGAACTAGATGAGTCCCAAAGGAGAGAAAGTGCCCGAAAACCATGGAAAATTAGAAATATGCATCAGAAACTCTACATAAATGCCCTTATGAACAGGCAAGTAGCTAGAAAAAAATATCAGTGATATTAACATGCTATTAACAAAATATTGGCAATAATTAACGTGCTGCTGTAGTATGGATGCTGTTTTTTGGCATGAATCTGAAACGTAACCCCGTACCGGCTACCGTGAAGGAAACTGACCCTATCCTGTCCAAAACCGGCATGTGCAGAAATGAAACTTTAAAAGTTGCGGTATGGGAAATGTGGGAGGAAAATTAAAAATGGGACGGAAAGCTAGATAAATAGAGACTTAAACAGAAAATTTGGAGAGCAATGGAGTAAGGGAAAGACAAGAAAACAATAAAAAAACCCATATGTCAAAGTAAAGGTTGTCACAGAAAGAAAACATAATAAGGGATGGCATTAAGCCAGGCAAGAAAAAATTTTAAAATGAGGATATGGTAAAAAATAGATGCTGACAAGGAAATATGATTTAAGAAGCAACAGGGTACATAACGGCAATAAATTTAAAAATATGGATAGGGAGCTTGATAAAAGCAGATGTGGAATGAAAATGGAAAAAGCAATGGTGTTTAGAACAAATGGGAAAAAATTTAAAAATGAAGACAGTGAACGGATTAAAGTAGACATAGAAAATTTAAAAAGCAAAGGCATTAAGGAAAGACATGAAAAAATAAAATAAGGGTAGGGCAATGGAAACACACAGAGGAAGCAAATGATAAAAGCAGAGGCATTAAGGAAAGAAAAGGAAAAGTTACAGAATAAGACTAGGGAGAAAAATATGGAGAGACATAGGAAGAAAATTTCAAAAGCGAAGGGGTACAGTACGGAGGAGAAACAAATAAGGCAGAACTGGTTAAAGCAGACATTGAAAAAATTTTAAAAGCGATGAGGTATAGGGCAGATGGGAAAACAAAAAATAGGGACATCACAGCAAATAAACTTAGATGTAGAAAGAAAATTTTAAGTGCAACAGCTTTAAGGAAAGATGAGAATAAAATAACTAAGAAGGGGGGGAAAATAGCACGTGCGCAAAAGTAAAAATCGATGAGGTATGCGACAAAATAATGGACCGAGTATGGGAAACTAAATAAATGGAGACATTGAAAATGTTTAAAGCGACCGTGTAGAGGGCAGACAAGGAGGAATTAAAAAATAGAGACGAGGCGTCGGATAGAGGGAGATGTAGAAATTTTAAAAGCGATAGGCTACAAGAAATGTGAGAAAGAAGAAAAAAGTAGAAATGGGGATGAGAATAGAAGGAAACATGGAAAGAAAATTTAAAAAGTGGTGGGGTATACAGAAGAAAAGGATGAATTAAAATTTAGGGAAAGGCACATGGATAAAGGGAGTTGTTGAAAGAGACATTACATAGCAATGGACTACAAGAAACATAGAAAACAATTTAAAATCAAGAAAGGGAGACAGACAGATATAGAAGGAATTTTAAAAAGCAACTGAGTACAAGAAATAAAACATAGGGACGGGAAGATGCGTAGAGGACAATGTGGAAAGAAAATTTAAAAACTGATGGGATACAAGCAACACAGAAATATTAAAAAAGGGACAGGGAGATGAATAGAAGGAAACATAAAACTTTAAAAAGTGACTGGGTACAGAGGGAGGAATAAAAAATAGGGAGAGGGAAACAGACTTGTTAAATCTACCAGATGTGAGTTACCCTAGGTTTGCTTTATTACGGCGCCGGATGCACGGGGAAAACGGCTCCACCGAACGTGCGTGCCAGGTGATTACCAATGCACAGGTTATATAGAATCAAAATATACATATTCATCATTTTTCCAAGAAAAGGCAGTCCTATGATAATCATTCCTTGGAATCCACTTCCATATTCTCCTCCCCGTCATGCCTGCTCAGTGATTTGAGTCGGTGGTCCTCAGGGGTCTCTGGTGGTCGGCGGCGGTCGCACACCCATGTTTGCCGGATGAGCCTCTTCTTCTTGCAGGCGTGCGCAGTATCCTTGCCATGGATATGCCTGTCCGTAACAACTTACTTCATAAGATTAATATTCCCGGGCCTGTTGTCCGGTTGGGTAGGGACTGTATGTGGAACGTAGTGGCATTGTACCTTGCTGTGGTCAGTTAGCTTCATTATCTATTGCCTTGGTTAGAAACCCCTTTCCCACAATTATAGGCTTTGAAACAGTTCTAGGCCTTAGGCAGCTTTCTAGTTAACAAAAGTTTTGTTCTAGCTAAGCTTCTATATCTTTTACAGTTCCCTCCGTTTGTTTTCATTGCATCCCTGCAATTATTTATATCTCCAAGCTACTTGCAATTTTGCTACTATACTAGAAAAACAGGTGATACAACACTGAAAAATCACTATTACACATACAATCCCTATGATTGCTAAGGCTGCTACAGCAGGCGCCTTTTTAAGCCACGCAGATAGATCGGGAACCCGAGAAGTTGACCCCGACACGGTATCGGTAAAACCCCGAGATGTATTGTCTTTTTGTACTCGTCGCATTTGAGAACTAATTTCCCAGATTTTATGTACGTCAGTCAATAATTCCCCTGAATGATCTATACATGTGCAATGACTCGCATTTAGCGTTGTGCAAACTCCACCTTGTGATGCTAACATATCTAAGGCCGTACGATTTTGTAGGGTAATCGTTGAGAGTTCTGCAATTTCAATTTGCAAGGTGGTTAACCCACGAGCGGTATAGTTTGCCGGTTTTTCAATTTCTCCCAATATGTTTAAAATTGCTTTTTCCAGTTCGCTCCTAAAAATGGTATGAACCATTGGAGAAAAAAATGAAATTCTGAGGGCTTTTCTACTAATGGGTTATTGGTCCTTTTAACACGAGTTAAAAAGGTGTGATGCCAGATTGGAACTTCTATAGTTTTAGGGAGAATTCGTAAATCCACAGTTACCGATCCTAGAGTGCAAATTCCTCCCCGACGTGGCGCAAGTGCTTTATAAGCTTTGTCGCTACATGACCGAAATACTCCCGATGCCTTTGGTCCCCTCTGGGCCCAGCTCGAGCGAGATTTAATATGATTAGTTGTGTTACATTTAGTCCGACTTGCCACAAAAGCGTGGTTAAGACAAAACTGCCGAGTCCGACTCTGGGGGGTAACGTCTCTCTACGCAGAGGATGTTATGATATTCATCTAAAGGAGGAATTTTGATGTTTAATATTTGCTCTTCATATTTAGTAATTATAGAGGTATTTCTCCAAAACTTTTCCCAAACCGAATCCTTTGGAATTGGAATACCAATTAATTCAAATCCACGATCTACAGATTTCGGTAAAGATGCACAAAGCCGACATTGAGTAAAATTCAGATGCTTCGCAAAGGACTTCATTAAAGAAACGTGAGTGTTATTTAACCAAAAAGTTAAACTTCATTTACTTGATCTAGATTTGGTCGTTATTTTGTCAGTATTAGAAATGCCGGCTTGAAAACCCCATGGAAAATCATAATCGTGTGCTACTGGAAAATTCCTAAGCCTATCTTTGATAATGTAATACGTTACAAAAAAGAATGGACTCGTCAGATTCAAATTAAGACAACACCAATCATTGTGTTTACCCTCTGTCATTACCCATAAATGATGGCGGACGCACCAGGTTCCCGTTCCTGTTTGCGGCTCGTATGTGTGATATGGGTATGTATTCCACGTATAACTTCTTAATGGTTCCTTTCCATTCTCAAGATCTTCCGTCACAAATCCAACACAAAATTCTAGAAAAACATCAGGATTAAAAAAAGGATTCCATACAATCTCAGTATCACTATCTACTACAATACTTTCCCCTTTTGCATTCTTAGCTCCCCAAACTTTACAAAAGGTTTGCTCCCGGACACTAGTACTACTGTATTGTATTATGGTGCCATTTGTAAGTACATGTGGTGGGTTGACCCTGGCTGGGGACCAGGTGCCCACCAGAGCCACTCTATCACTCGCCTCCTCAGCAAGGCAGGGAGGGGAGAAAGGAAGATGGAGAAAAACAACCCCAAACTCGTGGGTCGAGATAAAGGCAGTTTAATGTAGCTAAAGCAAAAAGCAAAGATTATTCTCTACTTCCCATCAGCAGGCGATGTCCAGCCACTTCCTGGGAAGTAGGGCTTCAGTAAGCGTGCCCCTTACTCCAGAAGACAAACAGTGTAAAAAAAAAAAAAAAATGAATGCCCCCGCCCTGTTCCTCCCCCTATTCTCAGTTTCTTACTGCTGAGCATGACATCATATGGTATGGAATATCCCTTTGGTCAGTTTGGGTCAGCTGTCCTACCTCTGTCCCCTCCCAAGATCTTGCCCACCCCCAGCCTGCTGCTGGGGAAAAAGAAATGTTGGAAAGACAGCCTTGATGTGTGCTGGCACTGCTCAGGAGTAGCCAAAACACTGGTGTGTTACCAACAGTTTGCTAGCTACCCATACACAGCACAGCACTATGAGGGCTGCTGTGGGGAGAATTAACTCCATCTCAGCCAGACCCAATACAGTACATATCTGTATTGCAGGATGAACTTTGTCCGCAAGGTATCGGCAAATACAGCGGCGCATTGGTTTTCATTCTGTCGGGGAATCTTTATGCACGTGAGTGATGGATTCATGTCTCTTTTCCTTGTACCTTTACAGCATAAAAGGAGGTTAATAACACCATGTAAAGTCCTTGTCATTTGGGCTCAAATCTATTTTTTCCATTTAAAATTCTGTATATACATTTTATCCCCTGGTTGAATATTGTGTACCTGAATTTCAGGTGTTATCCCTTGATACCAATAAGCATGATTTTGTAATTGCAAAAAAAAAAAGAATTTTGCAAATAAAACAAATATTGAGTTACCTGTTCATCTCCATCCAAAAGGCTTGTTTTTGCTGGAATGTAAGTTCCAGGTACTGCTAAAATTCTCCCAAATAAAACTTCTACTGGAGATACACCCACTGGTTGCCTCAGTGTGTTTCTGATGTCCCAGAGTACTACATTTAATGCTTCTGGCCACTTCAAGCCAGTTTGTTTACAGGTTGTAGCAGCAAACATCCCCAGAGAGGAACTGACAACTGAGCCCTCACCGCTGCCTCTGGGAGAGGGAAACAACCAGCAACTCTTATCCACAGTGACGACTGTAGCTCTCCTGAAGCAGCAACCCCTTCTTCTGGAGGCGCTTTTGGAGACGCCACTGTTTTCTCCAAACTGATGCTAATGACACCAGCATTTATGGTGCAATAAGGTATCTTTGAGGGCCAGCTTGCTGACATGAAGACAGGGTTGGGCAGAGTCTGTGGCTACGGGGGAGGTGCTGGAGCTGGGAGCAGCTGTGTGGGATAACCAGATCTAGAGCATGTTTGTTGAGGTGAGAGGCAGACAGCGCCTGTTCCAAAGGGGGAAACGACACCTGCCGGCACGCACTGGCAAACGCCGCGTATCAGTGCCGTGAGACTACAGCTCCATACGTGCCGCGGGAAGCAGCCTTCCGTGCTTCCCGACCCTGCGGGGACACCGTGCCGTCCCCTCGCGCCGACTCACCCGAAAGCCCCACCGGGCCGGACCCCCCCGCCCCTGCAGCCACCTCCGACTCGGACCCCGCCGCCCCCCCGCCCCTCCTCAGGGCTTTCCCCGGGACCCGCCGGTCCATCCCGCTGCCTCGCTCACCTTCTCCCTCTGTGCAGCCGCAGCCCGGCGACGCCTCCGCTCCTCCCTTGGCTCACAGCAGCCCGTGCACGCTGGCAGCCCCTGACAGGGAGGGGCCGTGGCCATCAGCCTCACTGCCTGCCCCTGGCGCTCCTCCAGCCCCAACCCACAGCTGGAGCCCAGCAGGAACAGGGGGCCATCGCCTGACCTCCTCCCCTGCCCTCCACCACAGCCCCTCACCCTGTGGAAATGAAGCGCAAACACGGCCTGGAGGGCAAAAGAGACCGCAAGCCTTTATTCGGTCACACGCGGACCCAATCCCAGGAGCGACTCTGCACTGGGGCATGGGGCCCGGCCCTGGGGCACCTTGGCTGTCCTACCCAGAGCCGCGCTCACCGGTCCAGCATGGAATGGACGGTCGGTCCGTCGGGCTCCTGGAGAGCTGGGCTGCCGTGCAGAGGCAGAGGCCGCCGCCAAAACCGAGGAGCCGGCTGCAGGACGCTAGAAGAGAGGAGAAAAGTGGCAGCCAGCTGGATGGGGGCAGGCGGCAGCGAGCGAGAAAGCACGAGGCAGGGAAAGGGATGGCGAGCGAAGGACAGGGCCGGGGAGCCCGACAGAGAGGGAGAAAGAAGCGGCAGGGAGAGAGGAAGAGAAGCAGCGGGGAGAGGGAGAGGCAGCGGGACAGCAACCCACAAACGAGGATGGGGAGCAGGACAGAGAGGCAGAAACAACCCCGGGCGGGCAGCGCCACGGAGAGGGAGGAAAAAAGAATAAGGGCAGGGAGCCGGACCGAGAGGTACGGCGAGGAACGGCGGCACGGGGAGCAGGACAGAGCAACAGAGACCAAAAAAAGGAAGCGGGAGCGTGAGAGAAGCGGGAGCGTGAGAGAAGCGGGCTGGGGAGCAGGGCGAAGGACAGATAAAAGGAGAGAGCAACAGAGGGAAAGAGGACCGGGGAGCGGGACGCTGGGGCAGAGTGAGAAAAAGAGGGGCAGCGAGCAGGACAGAGCGGTAGAGGCAGGAGGAGGACAGAGGGAGAGAGAGAGACCAAAGAGGGAGACGAGGACTGGGCAGAGGGGAGAGAAAGACAGGGGCGAGGAGCAGAGACACAAAGGTGCCAGGAAAAGGACAGTCGGATGGAGCAAGAAACAGGGTCGGGGAGCAGGACAAAAGCACAAAGAAAAAGGAGAGGCAGAAGGAAGGAAGGATAAAGACGGGACAGGGAACGGGACGTACTCAGTGAAACAGAAGTAGAACAGAGAAGAGGGGACAGGGATGGAGGAATACAGAGAGAGATGCAGGCTGGTGGTATACAGAGATAGCAAAGGTAAGCAAAAACAGGACCTGGTTCTGACGACCCATCGCTCCCGGTGTCGCTTCCACGGCCTCAAAAAATGCGACACGCCACACGACACAGGAACGGGAGAGTGAAAGCAAAGGCACGGGAAGCTTTTTCAAAAGAAAAAACCGCTCTTAGTCATTTGCCTGAGAATCACAGCTTACAGTTACTCCATGTCTTCCGGCCTCACAGGATGAGGCAGAGGGACAGCTGATTCTGTCTCCGCTTCATGTCTGGACAGAGCTTTTCTCATGTCTGTGGCAAAAGGAAAAAAAAAAAAAAAAGCAAGCTATTATAAGACAATGGTCCTTGCACAAAGCCATGTTCAGCGAATTCTCTATTACAATAAGGTCATTTCTAACCCAGAAGATTTCACAGAATCATAGAGTATCTCAAGTCGGAAGGGACCCATCAGGATCACTGAGACCAAGCCCCCGCTCCGCGCGGGACCACCTAAAACTAAACCGTGCGACTAAGAGCATCGTCCAGACCCTCCTCGAACTCCTGACGGGCTCGGTGGCTGCGACCGCTTCCCTGGGGAGCCTGTTCCGTGACTGACCGCCCTCTCAGTGAAAAACCCTTTTCCCAACGTCCAGTCTGAACTTCCCCTGACGCAGCTTTGTCCCGTTTCCGTGGGCCCTGTCGCTGGTCCCCCGAGAGGGTGGAGGTCAGGGCCTCCCCCTCCGCCATCCCCCTCGAGGAAGGCGCAGACTGCGATGAGGTCACCTCTCAGCCTTCTCGTCTCCAAGCCGAACAAACCAAGCGACCTCAGCCGCTCCCCCGAAGTCTCACCTCAGAGACCTCGCACCACCTCGGTCACCCTCCTCCGCACACGCTCCAAGAGCGTCGTTCGGCGGCACCGCTCTCACCTGGAACCTAACGCTGCACGTAGCTCAGCTGAGCGGAAAGGAAACGACAGGCTAAAGGGACAAAGACGCGATTTGAGGCAACTGCAACAACAGCAGGTGCCTGTCCGTAGCCCCTCTATTTCACAGCGCTCCTGCGTATCAAAGGAAGAGCGCGAGAACAGACAAGATACACAGCCTGGCCATGTAACCCTTGGGGGAGGACGGCGAAAGGAGAGAAGATCCAGAAAGAGGAAGCACCTGGTACTTCACTTTTGGTAACAGAATTAACATCAACATACTTCACCTCCACATCCCTTCCCTTTGAAATTGAAAACGCCACCCAATTCTCTGCCACTGTTGACCACCGACACTTGTAAATTTCTAGCGAGACACCTCAGAAAAACAAAGTTTCAAGTCCCTGGCTAGGGGAAGAAACCAGGCAAGCGCCGCCATTCCCTCCCCCGATAACGCTAGCAAAAAAACCAGCCGCTGGGGGGGGGGGGGGGGGGGGCGAGCGTTCCTCCAAAAGAAAAATCGGGTGAGAAACTGCATTTTTATTTTCAGCTTACCTACAAGACAGATGTCTTTGGAGTTGTTTCTGCCACAGATGCTACAAAACGTGTCAACTGCACAAAGAGTAAGTTTTGCAACTGATCTACGAGTCGGTACCAAAAGCTACCTAAAGCAGTACACAAAGTCCCATTCATCAACAACTCTCTGACCCTATTTCATATTCAAAAGAAAAAAAAAAAAGTAATGCCAATCACACAGACAAGCCCGGGAACCCTCAACGTAAGAATCTTTCCGTTCAGCTGGAGGCAGAACAAGTACTTACCACGTGCATCCTCACCTGGCTCTCCCCTGCTAGCAGAGCAGCACGCCAATACCGTCCGGTCCACGCTGCGGTACGCCTAGTCGCTTCTGCGTATTTACCGCCACCCGACTTGATCCTCTCACAAAGAGATCGACGAAAAAGCCACCCTTTCTTTGAAAAAATAAAAACCAGAAACACACCGTAAGGAACAGTAGGCGAACGTATTTCTAAGTCATAACCCACAGTTTGCAATCAGACCGAGGGCAGCTCGGATGATGCAGTACGCTCACCAAACACCTTTCGCACCCGGAATAACAGACGTACTCCTTTACCACGGGACAAATCCGGCACAGGGACAAATTTCAGGCTGGTTTTGTCACACGACCGTTCTTGTGCACCAGCCGGTGGGTTCAGAATTAAGGACGGGACGAGCTAAATGCCCACACAAGCCTCATATCCATAAGAAACTATTAAAAATAGAAAAAAACCTTCCACGTTTTAGATCGCATTGCCTTAGGGACCACCTCCTTCAAAGTCTGCCTGGGGGGGGGGCACACACGTGTGAGGCGTGGAAATCAGTCACAGAATTCAGTTGCCTAATGGGAGACGGCCCTTCTCCTCGCAAGGCAAACGTTTCAAAACATCGCGCTCTTTCCCGATGTTACCAGCTGGCACTGGGGTTGCCCTACCAGCACGAGTCGGGGACGTCTCCCTGTGGGTCCACGCAATGCTAAATTAAATATTCTGCAAGTAACCGAGCAGGAGATGGAAAGTAAGCTAAGATACTCTCTGCCGTACTATGTTTGTTCGAGATTGTCCCCGAGGGAATCGCACAAAGCCCACGATTGCTGAACCGGTACATGGGGAAACAGCGCTGACGTTTTGCTGAGCTCTTCTCCTGTCAAGAAGAGGACCTTTCATACGGTACCCCTACTGGCATTTTGCCTACTTTCGGCTCATTCTGGCAGGTCAGCTTCCAGAGAAACCCTGAGATTTCAAACCGCTGAGCAACGTTCACGATTCTTACTCTCTGACTATGGGGAATTTCAGCGAATCAGAACGCTACTTAGAGCGACGCTCCAGGTCTGTGTCACTGCAAACCAAATATCTAAGCCACGGACCGGGCGTCGGTACAAAAATTACTTGAAAAGATTAAATTTAAAAGACAAGCACGGCACTCACTTTTCTGAAATTTCTTCCAGCAGTGCCGTCAATTTAGCGGGCAAACCCAGCTGTCGAAATTCCGCTGCAACGGAGCCAGCGGGAACACATCCGTGCCGTTCTTCTCTGGCCGCAGAGCCTTCCGCTCTACCCGTTACTGGGAACGTAGAGAGCATCGGCGCAGCGGCACCTGTGGAATAACGCACCGCCCACAGCTATCCAGAAGAAGAATCCAAGACGACGGTAGAAGACCCCAGACCAAAAGTCACCGCGGGACTAAGGGACGCAGGGACAGCGCGCGAGGGGCGGGTGTACGGGACCCGCGCGTGTAACGGCCCCGGGGATTTCTTTGTTCCGGGTCCCTCTCCTTGGAGGCGCCCCGACCGGGCCGATCCCGCTGGTGCACCTTTCAATTACGTTAATTATTCAATTACAAAATCCGATGCTGGAGACCGCTGCGGGAAGCCTCAGGTCGAGCCTGAAGGAGGAGGAGGAGGAAGCGCGCCCAAGAATACGCGTGCGCGCGACACCGCGAACGGGGTGCGAACGCTGGGCCAGCAGCTGCTCCTCCTCAAACAGAGACAGAAAGAAGAGGGGGAAAGCCACAGGGTAAAGAGGGCTGAAGTGGAAAAGAGGGGCCGGGAGCCGGACAGAGCGAGGTGGAGAAAGAGGCCGTCGGAAGGGAAGGGCTGGGCTGCGGGGCGGAAGGGGACTTGGCAGCGCCAGGTTCGCGGTTCCGCCTGATAATCTTAACGGTCTTTGCCAACCTCAACGCTTCGGTGACTTTAAAAAACAATCGGGATCTCGAGGCGGACCAAGAGAGCCGGAGAAAATAAAAACGGTTGCGGCTAAAAGGGCAGAGAGGGAGGAATCCCGAGACGGGGAGAGGGAAGCCGGGCAGGGAGGCCGAGCAGGGGAAAAAGTCCCAACAGGCTTCCGCAGAGAGAGGGAGGAATTGAAAATCCGAGGGAGAGAGCCGGACAGAGAGAGAGAGAGAGAAAGAGAGAGACGGAGAAAGGTAAGACGGTGGCGAGCTAGCGGGCAGAGAAGCAGAGTTTAAAGACAGAGACCGGGAGACGGACAGAGAGGGAAGGAGAAAGGAACGAAGGGACGGGCTGCGGGGCAGACAGGGAGGAAGGAAGAGAGAACGAAAGAGGGACAGGGAGCCAGAGAAACCGCGACGGGGAAAGAAAAAGGTACCGACGGGCTAGGGGGCAGAGAGGGGAGGCTTTAGAAAAACAGGGACGGGGAGCAAGACAGAGCGAGAGGGAGAAAGGGCACCGTGGCGACGGGGGACGGGACAGAGAGGCAGGCCTTCAAAATGAGGGGCAGGGAACAGGCTCAAGAGGGACGGAGAAAGAGAGAGACTCACGACGACTCGCTACAGAGCCGAGAAGGAAGACCTCGAACAACGGGAACGAGGAGCCGGACAGAGCGAGCCAGAGAGGGCAGAAATACCGACGGGCTACAGGACCGAGGGGGAGGAACGCAAAACCAGCGGCTGGGGGGCCAGACAGAGAGAGAGGGAGAGAGAGAGAGAGAGAGAAGGAAACAAGAGCCACGGGCTACAGGGCAGAGAGAGCCAGGACCTAAAAAAAGGTGGGGACAGGCAGCCCGTCAGAGCGAGATGGAAGAAGAACGTACAGGGGAGCACAAAGCAAAGCAAAAAACCCCACAGCGGGGCGGGAAAGCGAGGGGGGCAGAGGAGGGCCCGCGACGCAGAAGAGAGGCGACGGGGCCCTGCGGAGCCCAGCACTCACCGCAGCTCCGGCTCTCGGCGCTGCCGGGAGAGCTTGCCGGCGCAGACCCTTCTTTCTCCTGCTCTCCGCCTTTCCTTTGCTGTTACTCCGGTCGCTTGGCTGTCCTCCGCCTCATAGGACACACGGGTGTCTTCTTAGAGCTCCGAGGAGACGAGTCTGCCTAGACGAGCGGCCTCCCTCCCTCGCACGCGGCCGCGCCGTGCTTTGGGTTACGCGTACCGACCGACCCTGCGGTGCCCGTTGGCAGCCCGACCTGCCGCGGAGCACGACGAGGGATCTTTCCTCAGCCGGCGACGCAGGCTCGCTCTTGCCTGCAGCAGGAGGCAGCTGCCGGCCGGAGAGCCTTCCATCTCTTCCTCTTCTTCCCCTTGCTCTGGCCGTTCCAGCTTCCCTTAGGGCAGCTCCCGTCCACGGCCGGTAAGCGCTCCGCCGCCTCTCCCTTTTCGCCGCCACGCCACCAGGAGAGCCAGGCCAGGCACGGACGACCCCCGCGAGCGCGAGGCGGGGGCAGTCAACGGCATCCCCAAAGGAGGAACAGGCAACCGCGTCCTCAGCGCGGCCTGGCAGAGGGAAAGAAAAAGCAGCGGCCGTTACTACCGCGGGTCGGCCCTGGCCGGAGACCCCCCCCCTCCTTCTGCAGGGGCTTCCGCAGATGCCGCTCTTTCCCCGCGCTGCCGCCGCCGCCGCTGCTGCTGCCGCCGGCACCCCCGTTCAGGAAGAAAGCGGCACAGGCGAGGGCCAGCTTGCCGCCTTCGCGCCAGGGCTTGGGGGCGGCCTGGGGCTGCCGGACAGGCTTCAGGAGAGGTGCTAGAATTGGGGGCTGCTGCACAAGCTGAGCGGGGCCGGGGGAGGCTCAGGGGGAGCTCCGGCGAGTCGGGGAGACGCCCAGCGCCTGCGCCTGGCAGGCTGTCCGCCTTCTTGCCCCCCCCTTCCCCCCCCGGGGGGCTCCCGGGACACTCTCTGGGGCTGCCGCAGCGGGCGGCTGGAACCTTCCCGTCCCGCCACCCCCGGGCTGCCAGCGGGCACGAGAACAGCCTGCACCCGCCGCCGGGGCTCGCTCACCTCACCTCACCCCACCGCTGAGCCCGGCCCTCAGCCGCCGCCGGGACCGGCGCCCAGCGTGCCGCCATGCTGCTGCCGCGCACCGCGCATGCGCCGGGCGGCGCCGGCGCGCCGGAGGGGCCAGAGCCGGCGCGTGACCGCCGGGCTGCAGTACCGCACTGCGGCCACCAGGCGGCAGCAGCGAAGGCGGCGCTGCTGCGCCCCTGGACGGTGCCGGCGCTGCAGTCCGGCGCTTCGGCTCCGGGCAGGCGGCGGCGGCGGCAGCACCAGCGGCAGCGGCCAGCTCCCGGCCGGCGGCACGCGCCCGGGGCAGCAGCGGCGCTGCAGTTCGAGCGCCCGCCGGCACCGCACCCGTCGGGGGGCAGAGGCGTTTCCTTAGCGGGAAGCAGCAACGAGCGCCCCGGCGGCGGTGGCAGCGCCCCGCGGGCGCTGCAACGTCGCAATGCCGTTACCGGGGGGGGGGAAAGCAACGTGAAGCACGGCGGCACCTAACCGCAGTCCCACCGTTCGGTGACCGGGCGGCAGGAGCCGAGCGGGCACTGGCTATAGACTGCGTCGGGGGCGGAGTTTGCGTCGGGGGCGGGGCCTGGCGTGCGTGAGGGGCGGAGTTTGCATCGGGGCAGGGCCTGGCGTGCGTGAGGGGCGGAGTTTGCGTCGGGGCGGGGCCTGGCGTGCGTGAGGGGCGGAGTTTGCGTAGGGGGCGGGGCCTGGCATACATGGAGGCGGAGTTTGCATCAGGGCGGGGCCTGGTGTGCGTGAGGGGCGGAGTTTGCATTGGGGGCGGGGCCTGCCGTGCGTGAGGGGCGGAGTTTGCATCGGGGGCGGGGCCTGGCGTGCGTGAGGGGCGGAGTTTGCATCAGGGGCGGGGTCTGGTGTGCATGAGGGGCGGAGTTTGCGTAGGGGGCGGGGCCTGGTGTGCATCAGGGGCGGAGTTTGCGTCGGGGGCGGGGCCTGGTGTGCATGAGGGGCGGAGTTTGCATCAGGGGCGGGGCCTGGTGTGCATCAGGGGCGGAGTTTGTGTCGGGGGCGGGGCCTGGCATACGTGGGGGGCGGTGTTTGCGTCAGGGCGGGGCCTGGCGTGTGTGAGGGGCGGAGTTTGCATCGGGGCGGGGCCTGGCGTGCCTCGGGGCGGAGTTTGCATCAGGGCGGGGCCTGGCGTGCATGAGGGGCGGAGTTTGCGTCGGGGCGGGGCCTGGTGTACGTGAGGGGCGGAGTTTGCATCGGGGGCGGGGCCTGGTGTGCGTGAGGGGCGGAGTTTGCATCAGGGCGGGGCCTGGCGTGCGTGAGGGGCGAAGTTTGCATCGGGGCGGGGCCTGGCGTGCATGAGGGGCGGAGTTTGCGTCGGGGCGGGGCCTGGTGTGTGAGGGGTGGAGTTTGTGTCAGGGCAGGGCCTGGCGTGCATCAGGGGCGGAGTTTGCATCAGGGCGGGGCCTGGCATGCATCAGGGCGGAGTTTGCATCAGGGCAGGGCCTGGCGTGCATGAGGGGCGGAGTTTGCATCGGGGCGGGGCCTGGCATGCATCAGGGGCGGAGTTTGCATCAGGGCGGGGCCTGGCATGCGTGAGGGGCAGAGTTTGCATTGGGGCGGGGCCTGGCATGCGTGAGGGGCGGAGTTCGCATCGGGGGTGGGGCCTGGCATGAGTCAGGGGCGGAGTTTGTGTCAGGGCAGGGCCTGGCATGCATCGGGGCGGAGTTTGCATCAGGGCGGGGCCTGGCATGCGTGAGGGGCAGAGTTTGCATCGGGGCGGGGCCTGGCATGCGTGAGGGGCGGAGTTTGCATCGGGGGCGGGGCCTGGCGTGCATGAGGGGCGGAGTTTGCATCAGGGCGGGGCCTGGTGTGCATCAGGGGCGGAGTTTGCATCGGGGCGGGGCCTGGCGTGCATCGGGGCGGAGTTTGCATCAGGGCGGGGCCTGGCGTGCATGAGGGGCGGAGTTTGCATCGGGGGCGGGGCCTGGTGTACGTGAGGGGCGGAGTTTGCATCGGGGGCGGGGCCTGGTGTGCGTGAGGGGCGGAGTTTGCATCAGGGCGGGGCCTAGCATGCGTGAGGGGCGAAGTTTGCATCAGGGCGGGGCCTGGCGTGCATGAGGGGTGGAGTTTGCATCAGGGCAGGGCCTGGTGTGTGAGGGGTGGAGTTTGTGTCAGGGCGGGGCCTGGTGTGCATCAGGGTGGAGTTTGCATCAGGGGCGGGGACTGGCGTGCATGAGGGGCGGAGTTTGCATTGGGGCGGGGCCTGGTGTGTGTGAGGGGCGGAGTTTGCATTGGGGCGGGGCCTGGTGTGCATCAGGGGCAGAGTTTGCATCAGGGCGGGGCCTGGCGTGCGTGAGGGGCAGAGTTTGCATCGGGGCGGGGCCTGGCATGCGTGAGGGGCGGAGTTCGCATCAGGGGTGGGGCCTGGCATGAGTCAGGGGCGGAGTTTGTGTCAGGGCAGGGCCTGGCATACATGGAGGCGGAGTTTGCATCAGGGCGGGGCCTGGCATGCATCAGGGCAGAGTTTGCATCAGGGCAGGGCCTGGCATACATGAGGGGCAGAGTTTGCATCAGGGCGGGGCCTGGCATGCATGGAGGCGGAGTTTGCATCAGGGCGGGGCCTGGCGTGCATGAGGGACATGAGAAACCTGGTAGGCAGGTTTCTGAGCAGGTGGGTCCAGGGGTTTGGGGTGGTGGTGACAGGTGGCGGCATAGCAGAGAGCTACTCTGTCCCAGCAGAATGGTGGGACAAGAAGTGGAAGGGTCGAGAAAGTAAGAATGTAAGTAAGGGGGCGGGGGGGAAGAGAGGAGACCTCGTGGGTCAGGATGGAGACAGGGAGGTCATCATAAAGCAGTAGCGCATGCGAGCCAAGAAAGGAAGGCAGGGCGAGCTGTGTTCGGCACAATCCGAGAGGTTGCTGTAGGCTGGTGGTGTCTCAACTGAAGCTAAGGAAAAGGAAAGGAGGGAATCAGGCCTAGCCGCAGTTGGCAAGCCAGAGGAGGCAGTAAGAGAGGGAGAAAGAAAGAGAGAGGAAGAGAGAAAGGGGAGGCAGAAGGAGCCAGGGATGTGGAAGGCAACGTGGTGTTGGCCTGGAGGGTGGGTGCCAGCATTTGGGGAACAGGAGAAGGCAGAGGCTGGCAGATAGGTAGGTAGAGTATTTGTTTGTCTGAGGTGTTGGTGTTGGGCCTGGCCATCTTGGGGGGACAGAGACTTGTGGTGCTTGGTGGTGGGGGGTGTTGTTATCATCATGATGGGGGTGCTGTTTCTGGAGGGGTGTGCATCTAGCCACGGTGGGGGTGAGTGAATGGTCCAGGGGAGGCAGGGCCTTGCCCCTTGCAGGTCTGTGGCCAAGGCCAATGAGGGTGGAGGTGGGCGATCTGCACCTGGGGGCCCGGATGCTTGCCAGCGTACTGGTGGAAGTGGGGGGGGGAGAGGGGCCAGGAACCCCAAGCTGGCGAGCCCCAAATGACCGCAGGAGCGTAGCAACCGGGGCCGGCACTATGCAGGGCACTTCTTCGCAGGGCAATGAGCAGGGCGCCCGCCTCGCTGCCCCGCCGGTAAGCCGGGGAACCCCCGGGAAGGAGAGCGACAGCCCCGGGCAGCGCGAGGCATGGCCGCGGGGACCACGTCGCCGGAGCCCGCCCTTCCCTCGGGTACCGAGGGCAGCGCCGCCGGGAGCTCCCCCGCCGCCGGACTTCTTGGCCGCGGCTTCGCGCCGGCTCCAGCCCGCGGACAGCTCCCGCGCCCCCCGCGCAAGCACCCGCTCCTGCCGGCCCACACTCCCCCCAAGCCCTGCTGAGAATGATAAAGTCAAAGTCACACAAGCGCGCACACACACACACACCCCCGCCAGGCACCGGCAAGAGCCTCTCCACCTCACTTCACTTCCTTCCTTCCTTCGCGACTTTGCCCCCTCCATCACCATCGCAGCCCGGCAGAGCAACACCTAAAGACAGACAGACACAGCCAGCCACCCGCCAACTCCAAAAAACAGCCAGGCTGCCAGTGTTATCCCAAAAGTGGGATCGTTTACCTGGGGTGCAGTATACCAATATACACACAGAAGAGAGGTATTTTATTTAGTTTGTGTCTGTGCGGAGATGGGTACTAGGTGGTAATTCCACAAAGCTTGCACACCACACACAGCATCTGCCACGTATTTATCTTGTTACAGGATTAGAAAAACCCACCTAAATTTATGCTAATTGGTTAATAATTACTGCATCATCTACTGTTGGTCAAGCATCTTTAAATTAGCAGGCATGCTCCTTAAGGTGTGGGGGTGGAACTTGCACATTCCTTTAATTGGGTAGGTGGTGGTAAACCTGCCCCCCCTCCCCCCCCCCAGCCACCTTTCCCTTCTCCTGGTTACTGGCAATTCTTGTTGACTTCAGGCCTCTCTGGCAATTGCCCAGCTCTCAGTGCCCTCTGGGGCAGGGTGTTTCCTCTTGATCTGTTTTTCAGCTGTCCTTCAAGGATACTCTTTAGCAAAGCACGGTTTTTTATCAGTCTTTGGGCTCTTCTTCAAAGATACAGTTGCCAGCAAAGCAAGTAGTGCACTTAACCCTAAATTAAACAGTGTCTAAGCACTAACCCACATTTCTATCCCTGTAAAGTGGAAAATTCTACTTTATGGATATCACTAGCACCAGCCACATCAACAACAAGGGAGGGGGGCCTCCACCACTACAGGCAGGCAGCCAGTCGCAAAGACCATCATCAACAAGCTAGGTGCACCACCGCTGCTAAAGCCCTCCAAAGACTCTCCCCACCACCACCAGACAGGTCTCAGGCAAGCCAGGCACAGGGTTCACTAGCTACTTTTACTTACCTATCCGCTTACTTAGCATCCCAGACCACCAGTCAGCACCATCACCAGAGGCGGCCATCTCTGCTGGTACCACACAGCCTGGCCTGCCTCATTGCCAGCAACAAAGTCAGCCATCTCTAGTGAAGGCCCACTCCCCATTACAGAGGACATCATCGTAAAGACCAACAGGGAGAGACCTGTGGGGTGGGCCAGGGAAGAGAAGCCGGCCAAGACTGAAGGGGAAGTCAGGAAGCACCAAAAACAAACCAACCGGCTGACAAGGCGCAAAGAGAGGGGCAGAGCGAACAACCAGCAAAGACAGACAAAGGGCATCAAGAGGAGAGAGAGCAGAGACAGGGGCCACACGCACCCAGAAAAGAAAGACAGGCAGAGAGAGAGACAACAACAAGGCACACCAAGAAAGAGCTAACAATGAGGGCACAGAAGACAGAGGGAGAAGAGGCACAGAGCAAGGAGGGCGTAGGCAAGGCAGAGGGGGGACAAGACTAGACAAGAGAGGAGAGCAAAAAAATTATGACAAACAAGACACAAGGGGAGACAAGAAAAAGAGAGAGAGGGGAGAGAAACAGAGGAGGCAAAGGGAGAGGAGAGAAAACAAGAGAGGGAAGAAGGAGAGCTGAGAGAAAGAGAGGAGAGGGGAGAAAGAGAGCACAGATAAAGACTGAGGGGGAAAGGATACCAAAAAGAAGAGAGGAGAGAGAGAGAAGAGGACAGAGAGAAGAAGTGGAGAGAGGCGACACAGGAGGAGACAGAGAACAGACAGGAGGAGAGAAGCAACAGAGAGAGAGAGGGGAGGAGAGACAGAGAGAGAGGAGACCGACACAGAGAACCAAGAGGCAGACAGCTGAGAGAGGACTAAGGTCCTCTCCGTTGCCCCTGTCTGTCCAAGAGGACACAGACAACAGAGAGAGGGAGAGACGACGCAGAGAAGAGCGGACATCCGCAGAGATAGGGGCAGGCCCACACAGAGAGAGGCGGCAGACATTCCAAGAGTGGAGACAGAGAGCTACATAGCCCAGAGTCAAAAGAGATAGGCAACACCAGAAAAGAGAGCACTGAAAAACAACAAGAGAGAAAAGAACACGATGAGACACGCTGGGGCAGGGGGGAGAAGTAGCCAGGGAGACACACAACACAAGGAGAGGAGGAGAGAGCAATGACTGAGGGAGAGGGGGAGAGAACGCAACAGAGGGGAGAGCCAGGCACGGAGACACAGCAGGCACAGAGAAGGGGGGGAGGACACAGAGAGGAGAGGGAGAGCCAGGGGCAGGGCTGACGGCGAGAGACCACGAGACCAGGGCCAGGCAGAGCCAGAGTGCGGGCAAGAGTCGAGCAAGTCGCTTCTCTTGCAAAAAACCGGACAGGCGTGACTGTTTGCGGTCTAACGCTCGCGCGAATCAACTGAGTGACGCCTGGGGCGAGACGGAGGCCATGCAGTCTGACGTTGCTTCAGTAAAGCCAGAAAAGACCCCCGCGTCTTTGTTCTCCGCTACCCCCCCCCGCTTTCGATTGACACCGCAACGAGCCTTGTTAGGAGCCGATCGGCACATGACAGTTGGCTGCTTAGTCCCACCCCACCAAGAGTATAAATCTAGCATTTAGAATCCTCCATTTTGAGGACAAGAACTCCAGCTACAGGACAAGTCAATGGGCCTGGACCTCTCTCCTCCCCAAACAGGGACGCATCTTTGGTAAGAGTCGTGCCTCTGACTGCGGCGCATGTTACCCTGGGAAAGTATTGTTAACAAAAGCGCTGAACTATTAACTTGAGCTTGATTCTTGCGGTAAGCGTATTTATGAATGGCAATTCCGAATTTGTTATATCTGTCGCCTTAATAAATCATCTGTCTTTTCAACTTTGCGAAACTGTCCCGTACTCCACAACAGCCACCAGCCAGTCAGGGGAGCAGCCTGGGGGATAGTCACCCACCAGCCTCACAGGTAACTTGCTCAATTGCTGCCCACCTCCAGCCACCACGCTCCTCAGCTCTCCCTGGGACCCCAGTGGAGAGCTCAGGTGCCCACTTCCCTCCCCATAACAGCCTGCTACACCACCCCCCACCCTCCCCACCAATCCCAGCTCATCCGACCCACCTAACGAAGTACAGGCGCACCTCCTTCCTCCAGCCCTGGCAGCCCACAGCTCTAGCATGCCCCGTACATAACCCCCACTCGGCACCCTGAAACCCCTGCTCCCCGCCCTTCCCAGGGACCCGCTCCAGCCCCGGCGTCCCCCCGACCCTGTCTGCCTCGCCCCATCCTCAGCGCCATCACACAGGACCACACCGCTTACGAAGGATTACAACACGTTTTATTCCCACGCAGCCATTTCACAGAGTACAAACACAAGACACCAACACAGACAGTTCCCCCACACCCACCAGCACCCCAAGGCCGCTCTCGACGCTCCTGCCGGGCGCCCCGACGCCGCTACACGCCCACAGACCCAAACCTGGTCGCTCCCTCAAAAAACTCTGCTGTGGCATGCCACACAAACACAGGAGGGAATTCTGTCCCTTGTTTCTCTGGCTCTTGCTCCTGCCCACCAGAAAGCACCTCTTTCCAATCATTGGGACCAACTTCTCACCACCACAGCGCACTGACAGGCTTCCCAGACCCCTGGGGACAAGTTCTGCCCTCGACCGCATGCCTCAATGACACCTCTGCTCCGGAGAGCCAGAGGGCGACACACTCCCAAGGTGTCACCACATCCGACACCACCGATGCACCACTCCGGCCCACGACCCGTGCCGCAACACCTACCTCTGGCCGAGTCCGTGCGCTCGCGAGACAACGACGGCACCTCCCGAGGACCGTGGAGACCCGTGGCCGTCCGTGCGAGGGGACGGCCCGCGCTCTGGCCTGTCCCACGCTACCAACAAGGGTGCGGGCCATCTACAGTGCGTGCTACAAGGGAAAGCCTCGGAAAAAGCTACCAAAAAAAACCCCCTCAAGTCCCACATCAATGATGGAAACCTGCAAAAAAACCCCCTCAAAATCCCACATCGATGTCGGAAACCTGCAAAAAGAACCCTAAGTCCCAGATCGATGCCAGAAACCTGCAAAAAAACCCTCGCCAAGTCCCACATCAATGCCAGCAAACATCCAGCTCTTCCTCATTGTCGCTGTGCCTGCCACGTGCCACCTTCGTGTCTGGATCCGCATCCAATCTCTCTCCAGGTCAAGTCCCTCTTTTGCCTCCATGCAGCAGGATGGGTCAGCAGCAGCTTGGTCACTAATGGGGGTGCTGTCTCCTACCCTACAAAGACTCAGGCTGACGCGAGAACAGTACTTGGCTGGGCGGCGGAGCCACACCTACGAGGTCAGGTCCCGCGGAGCTGCACGCAGCCACAGCCACAGCCACAGCTGGGCCGCCGCCAGAAGGGTTGTTCGGGCACAGCGCTCCCCTGAAGAGCTGGAGGCTGCCAACACAACAACAAGACCTACGTGAGCTGGGGCCCCGGCACATGCGCAATGGGTGCCTCCCTCCCTCCGGACAACCCAGGTCCCCCACGAGCAGCGCCAGTCCTGCACCCTCCCAGCCTCCCCATCTCGTTGCTGGCCACCACCCCCCGCCCCGCCCCAGCCCCTTAGCTGGCCTCCGGACTCTACCCGTAGCCTCTTCTTTACCCTGCCACTGCCCCACACCACGCTGTATGCCATCACTGCCCTTACAACTGCCTGTCTGCCAATTCTTCAAAGTCTGGCATCATCGGCCTCGCAGCCCTCAGGCCCCTCCATCCCCTGGGAATGGCGCATGCCCAGTTCACTGCCCTCTGCCTCCCTCCTATCTGTGACATGCCACAAGTTCCAGCCTCCTTCCCTGCGCTGCTCGCCCCTACAGCCCCTCGGCTCTGGCACGGGGGCCTCCTGCTACGCTCGCCCCAACTGCTCCCACACCGCCACCAGTACTTGCCCCTGCAGCTCTTGCCGTCCCCTTGCAGAGTCCCTGTCACGCAGCTGCACAGGGGCCCGTCCGCCCGGCTCGTGCAGATCTGCTCACATCCTCCGTTGTCCTCACACCAGTCCGATCCTGGGCACAAAGAGCAAAGGAGGACACCTGAGCGATGCTCCCGCACCCCAAGCCCCTGACCCTTGGCTGCCTAAGACCCACGCTCCCCTACTCTCTGCTATGACAGCAGGGCCTACAGGAGCACACCCCTCATTGCTGTCTGGGCACGCCCTCGCATCACACAAGGCGTGGGGACGACGCTAGGACCCAGATAGGCTCCCGCCGTCCCCCAAGACCCCAAAGCAGTACCGAGTCTGATGCTCACAACCCTCCGAGGGCCTTTCGGGAAGACAAAGAGAGCACCCACAGCACAGGGCCATGTGACCAGAAATGGAGTGCCCCACAACACCCCGGGCTCCTGCCGCCCACCCATAGGCCCCTAGGAACACATGTCCCTGAGTGAGGAGGACCCTCAATACAGCCCACACGACCTCCACCTTCACCTGTTGGCAACAAAAACCCCCGGAGCACTCTCTTGCACTCACCCTGATTCCTGCTCAAAGGAACTGCCTCTCCCCAAAGGACACGCACACTCCCTCACCCCAGTGCCCCAGGATCCTGCCGTGACCAGGCGCTGCCCCAAGGCACGCCACCAGGCTCAACCCAGATGGCGGACAAATCCCTGCAGCCTTCCTTGGGGTCACGCACACTTACGCTTCCTTCTAATAGGTCCCACCGAGATGATCTGCTCCTTGGGCTCCTCAGTGAACACGCTGGCCATCCTTGTGTGCTGAGGGCAGTTCTACACAGGGATAAACGCCGCCTCCGTTGCTCTCGGCCCCTGCCCAGGACCCATCCGCACCCCTCTGGCCGGCCCGCCTCCCAGAGGGACCCCCGACTTCACCCCCATGCGACCAGGCTCAGAGAGCTTGGGTCCTGAGGCTGGGGTCTCCTCCTGGCGCCTAGAGGGACGTGCAACCCTCCCGACCCTGCCCTCGGGGCTACGCCTCCAGCCGCTCCTCTGCCACCGGGTCAACGGGGCTCGCCACGCTCTGCCGGAGCCCTGCAAAGCACGCGACTGATCCCTCGGCACTCGCCCCACTTACTATTTTGCAGGAGTATTTCTCTGAATCACAAAGTGAGACGGCGCAGTGGAGGTGAACTTCGTCATAATCCCCAATGAACTTGAAGACAGTGACGTGGAAGCGACACGTCAACGACACCCCATTCTCCTCTATGCCAATGGTGTTGTCCTTCATGTTTTGGCACCTGCGCAAAGCACCGATACTCGCCTTGGACCTCCAGTGATCAGGACCCTCCCTCAAAGGACGCCACTTGCCCGTGGGTCCCGTGGCATTGCACTTAGATCCCATCGTGCCTGCCTCTTCTTGACGAGGGCATTGCGCCCTGCCTCTGTAGCGTGACCTCTCTCTGGCACGCCCAACTTCATTGTGCTCCCGCTTCCCAAGATGCCTCCGCCGAGTTCCACATCCCCCCGTCTCCTACGGACACCTTGACACCCACACCATCGGTGACGCGAGGAAGGCCGCTACTCTCTGCAGCCGGGACTCGGCTGCACGCGGGGCCTCCAGCTAGCTGTATGCTAAGCGAAGTAACTCCCGCGCTAACAACACGAGCTGCCCTGTTCCCCGCCCTTTCCAGATCTCGGTCAGCCGTCTCGCTGACTGAAAGGTCCCCTGCTCCAACTGATACCGCTGCTCCTTCGAGCACCCTCCCCAACAGACACAACAAAAACCAACAGGGTGTGCTGGGCCACCTGGCCCGTGGTCACTCACCCTCCCTCGATGATGAAGTAGCGCAGCTTGTCATTGCTGTCCCGTGAGGGGGTCGCGTAGCACTTGTTCAGCATCAGGATCAAGTGGTTGGAATCGGCCCCAACGACAAAGACCCCCACGTAGAGAACATCCCGGGTGGTGAGCACCACCTCGCCCTGCCGGTAGGGGTGCTTGTAGGAGGAGTTCTTGTACAGGGCCATCTTGGTCGTGAAGCTCCCTTCCTGCGTCGGCACCGTCAGGTTAATCACGCTACCGATGACCCCCAAAAAAATTAAATAAAATACCAGCTCGGACAGAGGAAAGGCTACAAACCGCTGACTCGGTGCCTCGCTTCAGACCCTCACCATCTCACCCTCCTAGCAACAGGAGAGGCCACGTGGCTCACCCCGGCTCCTACCTGAGCATCGGCCGCACGACCGAATCCAGGGAGATCTTGATGTCCAGCTCGTAGGCGCAGGAAAACTCCACGTTGATGGTCCGGTCTCGGGTGATGATGTTGCCTGTGTTGTTCGCACTCTCGATCCACACCGTGTTCTTGTACACAATATGTGTACTGTTCGACTGCAGAAGGAACACAGGGCTCAAGACCAGCCATCTCGGCTCCCCTGCTCCTAACGAATGCCTCGGACCATAAATGAGCCGTGCGATGCCGAGGGCCCTGCCGCCCCTCTGCCGCCTCTGGCCAGAAAGGGTACGGTACAGCAGGGCTACGAACTGCCGGGCAGTATTCTTACTTTACAAGACCTGCCTCTGTTTTCCCTGACCCCCATCCCATGATAGCACCTTCCCAGTATCACTCGCACTGACGCACTCCCCCACCATGACCCCAGCGTCGAGCCAGGCTGCTGCCGCTGTGGAGGAGGACTACCCGGCCGGCACAAAGCTGCGCTGCCTCGATGCCCCCATGCCAACAAGTTCCTCACATATGTAATGTCTCAGAATACGCAGGCTGCCTTCCTCAGCCTCCTAACTACTCCTCTGCTGCCTCGTGCATCCTCTGGACCAGGACACCAGGCACCAGCTGACTTTCAGGTCCCTTTCACTCCATCAAGCCGCCTCCCGAAGGCACGTTCCCCCCCGCCTCCTTCGCCCTCGAGTTTACTTGAATGAGAAGACACCCAAGATGAACGGCCCAGCCCTTGCTCCCAGCCCCGCGTGCCATGTGCCCCGGCTCACCTGCACCACGTTGCCACAGTTGCCCTTGGTGTTGTTGATCTGGAAGGAGATGAAGTCCTCCCCTTCAATGCCGGGACAGTGGCGGTCGTTGACCCGCACCCCCTCCCGCTCGAAGCCCAGCTGGAACAGCTTGCACTTCGAGATGGACACCTCCATTTGGGCAGCTTTGCAGGTCACCTCTGCGTCAATGATGTCATGGGTGGCTAGAGGAGAAAATGAGACAGCTTCAGAACACCACAAATGGCACTGCAGGCCCAGGCCACCAGCCTGCCTGGCCATCCTCCCCGCTGCCAGCAACAGGCTGGGATGGTCTCCTGCAGCGCGTCCTGCCCATCCGACGTCCCTGCTGCTCAAAGTGCTCCCGAGCCAGAGACGCCCATAACACGTGTTCCAGAAGACCTTCTCCCTGCTCCCATCCTGAACCATGCACGATCGTGAAGCCCGTCTCAGCAGAGGTCCCACAACTCCGCACCTCCCTTCCCGAAGCCTCGGCTGTACCACGGCCTAACGCGCGCCCACGCCGCTTGGTGCCAACCCTGCGGCCCGGACCGGAGGACTCACTGTTCCCATAGGGCGGGGGCTCGATGCAGCCGCACAGCTCCCCGCCGTTGTCCAGCTCGCAGCTGCGGTTGGGGCAGTCGGCGCCCACACACGGATCTTCCACCACTCCTGCTAAACAGCACAAGACGGAGCGCAAACGCGATCTTTATCGTCAGACGGTGGGGCGGGCACCTCCGACCACCATGGGCCGCCCCCGCCCCGCCGGCCCCTCTCCCCCCGGTTGCAGTCCCAGCAGGACACAGCTCCCCTCAACCCGGACGGCCCCCGGCACTCTTACAGCAATTCTCCTTCTCGATCCACTCGGTGCCCAGGATGCCGAAGGTGCGGCAGGCCTCGCCGTAGGCGGCCAGTGAGCCGCACAGCTGGACCTTCTTGTGGTTGTAGCAGCCGTCCAGAAAGCAGGACTCATAAAAGGGCAGGGGGTCCAGGAGGCCGTAGCAGGGCTGGAAGAAGCCTTTCATGTCCGTCAGCTTCAGGCAGTAGCTGTCGCTCTGCAGCTCCTGGATCTGGACGTTGTCACAGGAGGCGGCGTACTGCGAGTACTGCAGCTCGTTGCAGCTGTGGACACCGAACACGTTGTGGGGGCTCCCGT
This sequence comes from Balearica regulorum gibbericeps, assembly GCF_011004875.1. Classification (NCBI taxonomy): domain Eukaryota; kingdom Metazoa; phylum Chordata; class Aves; order Gruiformes; family Gruidae; genus Balearica; species Balearica regulorum. Next base: position 63,853 of record NC_046206.1, read on the forward strand.
CACGGCCAGCCCCGCTCCCGCCCGGTGGGGAAGAGCTGTCCAACCGCTCACCTCTTCTGCATGCCGTTGGTCTTCCAGCTCTGTGCCAGCACCACGCTGCTGACCGCCGGCTTCCCCCGCAGCGTCGCGTAGTCGTCTGTCCGGTCGCCGTTAAAGTTGCCGCAGAGGCCGCATACCTTGTTCTGCAGCCGCTCCCCGATGGTGATTTTGATGATGTTGAAGCCGTTGTAGCGGATCTGGATGTCGGGGCTGGAGTCGATGACCAGGAAGCCTTCCTGGCTGAAGATCTTTGTGGAAAGCCCCGTGACGAAGGGGATGCTCACGTGGCTGCCGTTCACCTGGCATAGGAGAGGACACAAGGCTGAAGTCCCTCCCATTCCCTCTACCTATGGATATGAGTGCGAGCTGCCCGTAAACCACTCTGCAACTGCCTCCCGACACCCCGCCTCATCTTTGCGGGGGCCGGTATCCTCCCCTTTCCTGCCCGACAGATCACCAGCAAGGCCCTTCCCTTAAATGCCTGCACGAGGCTGCACCGCAAAGGGAGCCTATTCACATGCTGAGGTTCTAGCATGGGACTCATCGCTCACCAGGAAAGGCCACAGAGGCCGAGCGACACCACAGCAATAGCCAGCCCTCCATACCCCTCCGCTCAAAAGGACAGCTTCACCTGCACCACCGAGAAGTGGATGGGTACATGACTACAAACACCCGGGCTGTGGATGGCCTTGCCTCCTGCCAGCCTTTTATCTCAGCTGGCATCCCTCCACAAAGCCCGAGAGATGACAGCCGCATCCCTCACCCACAGAGCTGCCCCAGCCGGCACACAAAGCCGCTGACAGAGCCTTCTGGGGCCCTCGCAGAGACTGTTGTGTGGCCCCATGCGCCATCCTCCTCCACTCAGAAGCTGGTCCCCTGCCGCCCGGTCTGCGGCCCTGCTTTGGAGGGGGCGGACCCCCCTGACGAGACCTTACCTTGACGGTATTCCTGTCGCTGATGAGGATCTGCTCCTCGTTGATGTAGAAGTACACGGGAGAGATGATGGTGAGGTTGGGTGAGGACCACTTGTCAAAGTTGATGATGAGCTGGAAGGAGAAGTCGGGCAGCTTCTGGCAGATGGTGGAGAGGACGAAGGCACAGTTGGCAGGGAAGCGGAGGAAGGCCCCGTCGAAGGTGCGGAAGACGCCGCCGCCCGCCGCCAGGCAGAAGGAGCTCCTGGTGCTGAAGCAGCCACGGACGCCATTGCGCAGGGCGCACTCCTCGTCCGACTTGCAGTGCCGCGGGTCGCACTGGATGAGGTTACGTCGGAAGCAGCGGCACCGGCGGGTACAGTCCCCGTTCCAGAAGAGCTGCTTGGGCTAAAAGAACCACCTGGCACCGGCCGGGAGGGCCGGGGACCTCCACCCTACCCTCTGCGGATGCTTGGGCCGAGGTTTACGCCCCTCTGCTGCGCAGCAAGCGACAGCGGGCAATGAGGACAGAGGAAAAGGCGCGAAGAACACGCTTGCGGCGTGCACCTACCTTGCAACATCTCTGCCACCCGCAGGCACGAGGAAACCACGTTTCCATCGCCACCGCAACCTCCCTCGCCTCTCATACACAGATTAAAAAACACCGCACGCCAAGTACCTCCTTGATCCCTTTCTTGTGCCCTGCCGGCTGCCAACCTGTCTGCTAGGGTCCCCATACAACAGTACCACGATACTGGCTTGTTATGGCTGTGAGGCTTGGCAAAGACACCTTACGCAGAACAGTTTCAGAGACACAAAATACAACCCGCTATAATAGGAGCAATGCCACCAGCATGACACCCTGCTGAACCAAACTCCCAGGTAACATCCGATAGCTACAAATAAGTAAATTTCAAGTGAAACGGTAAACTCAGAACACCTAGAACAACGTGGTCGTACCGTACTGGACTTTGGCGCTCCTCAAAGACAGCCTTCCTTTTCCTCCCCCTCTTCACCAGTTCCCCTCCTGTCCCTGCCGGACACCCGAGTTACCCTCGCCCAACAGCCTTGTGACAATTTTGCCAGACAGAAAGACTCCCTACGCATCACGCCACGGGAGGACGTCCCTCTCCTCTCTACCCACGGTACCTCCCGAGAGCCCCGTGCTGCCACTGGGCCATCCCTGCCCTCGCCGACAACCACTGTTTCCATCACCAGTGTGGTCTTATTGGTTCCACTTTTACTCTCCTCTAGGAGATGTAATTCCCACAGGCCCTCAGACCGAGACTTCTTTGCTCTGTGCTGGTGTTCCTCTCACCAGAGCTCAGAAAGAGCGGTTGTGCAAGACCCTCTGGCTGGCAACAAGGCTGGCGCGAGAGAGACACCCTGACGTGTAAGCCACCGGACCCGAGTGCACGCTGGTAGTCAGATCAGAGCTGGAGCCCACCCCAACACAGGGACTCCTCCAGCAGGAGTAACGGTAATATGCTCTGCAGCTCTGAGGAGGACTTGGCAGACCGCAGGACAGCTTGGCCCCAGCAAACACCAGGCCGCTGCCGGGGCTTCACTACGGACCCCACTTTGCACCTCTGCCTCCACTCGACGCAGCTCTGCGTGCTCTGCCCCTTGTTCCCTACCCGCTCTTGCTTGCTGCAAAAACATCGGACTTCAGAGCAATCCCTAAGCATGGCCACGGACCGGCAGGCACGTACAATGCTGATGAAGGAGAGGACCCGTCCTTCTAGGCCCCGAAGAGCACTCTTGATGACTGAGGCTATGACCCTGGCGAATGCCCGGTACCGGCCCGACCTGACCGCCATGACCGCTCAGGTCATGAGATGCCGCTCAGAAATATCAGAAAGAGCGGGAGAAAGGTCAAGACAAGGACGCGAGCAGCGTACCTCATAGTATTTGCCATCGGAATAGCAGCCGCAGTTGTGGGGAAGGATGCAGCTCTTGCCGTTGAGGACGTAGCCGGGGTCGCACTGGCATCCCTCCACACAGTAGTGGCTGCAGTCGCTCTTCAGCCGGATGGCGGCACATCGGGGCTGGCACAGGGACACGCAGCTCTCGTAGTGGCTGTTGGGGGGACAGCTGACGGCTGCGACATTACCAGAGGACAAAACAAATACAAATTAGCTCCCCAGACAAAAACCAACCTGGCGGCCAGCCATGCACAGGGCCGTAAATCTCTGCCGCTGGTGTCCATGGGCAACTAATTCCCCTGATGAGGTGGTTAACATGGACCGCGCTGCCCAGAAAGGGATCCGGAGCTCCCAGACACGCAACTGAAGGGCAAAGGCAGCCTTCGTCCCTCTGTCCTACGCCGCTTGCCAGCCGCCTGGTCTGCGCTGAGCAACATTGCTCTGTTACTCGCGCTTTGAGCTCTTGCACGCCAGTTTCCCGAGAGCCCGTTGGCCCGTGCGGGCTGCTCGCCCACAAACAAGCCTCCTCACTGACACCAGACTAACGTCTCCCTCCGGGAGCGATGCCCGTGCTGGCCCTGGGCCTTTTCAGGCAGTGTACGGAGACCCTATGCTCTTCACGTGGGGACACGTTTCAGGGTACGTGTTTTTGCTGGTCCCTTGGAGCATGAAGCCTGCGAGAGCTGCTGCCCGTGCCTGGGCAGGCCACCTCTCCCCACGCCCCTTCGGCTCGCCAGGGACCGTTTCGGAGCCGGCATGCGGGGAGCCGGTTTGTGGCCTTGCTGAACCTGCCCCATGAGAGCGGTGCCTTCTGAGCCATGAGCTTGCTCGTTAGAAGGAAGAATGACATAAATTTAATTTTCAGTCTTGTTAGAAAAGACGATTACTTTCCATTTGATTTGCCAAATAGATCGGCTGCCAGAGAGGCTCACAGCCCCCATCCTCAGGAGCCTAATTGAACATCGCATCGTAATCTTATTGACGAGAGCGTGCAGCTTCATTAGAGCAGACACGTATTCCTGGCTTTGAAGCTGACTAATACAATTCCTGCTTAACAACGGAGGGACGGCTGATACCTTCTGAACTCAAGGCTTCCCCCTTGCCATCCTGACTCCCGCTATACCACACGCAGTTTGTAACAAGTCCAAGAGAACATAGCACCCCAGACCCGATCCTGTACCACCACTACCACCACACCCGGCAAGCGTGGGAGGGACCAGCTGCTGGGCTGTCAGCCTCCCCCATCCCCGGTCCGCAGACAGGTTGGTCTGTTGCGCTTGGCAATGACTACATGCACATCTACCGCACCGCTTTAGCTCACCGCTCCATTGACTGCCCCCCTTCTCCAGGAGGGGAGGAGGGGATCCCCGGGGCCATCCCCAGGCGCTGACCGTGGGGACCTGGTACATGTTGCGGTCAAAAGCCTGGAGATAGCAGGCATCTGCTGGCACTTGACGTGGTGCTCATATACCTCTTTACAGTGTGAGCTCTGGCAAGCGCTAGAGCGGACTGCCCCAGGAAGCACCTCTAGGGAAGAAGGGCTCGGAGACAGGGTGGCACTTACAGCATGAGGTGAAGTTCCTCCAGCCGGTAATGGCAATGCCCTGCGTTTGGCATGTGCTGGCATAATTCTGCAGCCAGCTGCAGGCTGTTTGCATGGCCCCCCCGTCGACACAGGTGTCAAAGAGGCAGTTCTTGTAGAAGAAGGCAGGGCTGATCTTGCTGTGGCACTTAGCGAAGACGCCGCTTTGGCTTGGGATGAGGCTGCAGAGCTGCTGGGGTTTCCAGAAGCCTTCCACCTTCCCACAGGCGGGGCAGCGGTCACCGCAGCCCACGCGACAGAATGCATCCCGCTTTGCCCAGCTCTGGACAAAGTCAGAGACGCTGGCGGCCGGCGTGCCTCCTGTGGCCGCCAGGTCATCCTCGGGGTTGCCATTGTAGCGGCCGCAGAGGCCGTAGGTCAGGTTCTGGAAGCTGCGTGGGACGGTGACGGAGAGGAAGGTCTTCCAGTCATATACCACCTTTAGCCCAAAGTCAGTCTCAACCACGATATGAAAGCCGAAGGCAAAGATGTTCACTTTGCCCTGGCCCAGCTTCAGGGGCAGGTAGAGACGCTCATCATTGATCTGCAGGGAAGGAAATGAGACGCACTGTGAGTGGGGACGATGATCAGAGCTGCTGGCCGGTCCCCGTCGACCCCACCTCTACATCCAAAACACAGCAGCCAGAATGGAAGCCCCCTCTGAAAGCTGCACCTGGCGGGCCCCTAGGGACAAGCCCGAGCATACAGCCTTCCCGACCCCTGGAAAACCTTGCGAGCTGTAAGGCCTCGTGCCCAGGGAATTGCTCTGCAGTTTGGGAGCCACGGCAGGGAGAAATAACCCCGGCCCTTGTGGCCCTGCGCTCACCAGCACGGTGTATTTGTAAGCACGGTGGATGACGATGTTGTAATTGAAGACCTCCACTTCAACTTGTTTCACCCACAGGGCCAGAGAGGTGTCCCGATCCTCGTTCTTGGCCGTGACAGTGAACGCCGGGAAAGTGTCCGAGCGCTCTGCCCTCGGCCGGGCGATTGTGGTGCACAGGACCAATGCGCAGCTGCTCTGGAAGTCAAAGGAGTAGCCATCAAAAGTCAGGTAGTGTCCGTAGCCAGAGACAATGCAGGAGGCGTCGGTGCGGACATGGCAGTAGTAGAGGCCGTTCTCCTCCAGGCAGTACTCATCGTCCTTGCAGGAGACTTTCTCGCAGTACACACTGTTGTCGGAGCCATTGCAGTAGCAGAGGAAGTGGCAGGCGATGTCCATCCAAAAGGTCTGGTTGGTGGCCAGCTGGCGTCCCTCAAAGTTGCAGCCGCACTCGCCGCGGGGAACACAATGAGTGCCGCGGAGGGCGAAGCCCTCGTCGCACTGGCAGCCCTCCATGCACGTGTCTGCACAGACGGGGCCCGCGGCCAGGGTCTCGCAAGTCTCCACGCAGCTCATGCACTCCTCGAAATGGCTGTTCTCTGGGCAGGTGAGAGCTGTGGGGCCAGCAAACATGGAGTGTGAGTGCCCAGATCCAGCAGCCCCAGGGCAGTGCAGGGCAGGGGAACAGGCAAAAGGTGGGAACGGGGTGAGTGGCGACCGATTCGGGGTAAAGCAAGCAAGAGGGGAAAAAGTCTCAGCACCCTGCCGGCCACCAGCTCTTCCCATCCCCTTTGCAACCTCTCCTCCTCTTGGCTATCTCCCTCCTCACATCACAGCCCTGTCCCGCCATGTGCCAAGCGACACCTCATCCTGCTATTTTGGAGGATATAAGTCCAGGGCTCATGAACGGACACCTCCCTCAAGCCTCTGCAGCAGAGATGGGGGCTGTCTCCCCACCAGGTACTTCCGCGCTGGGGATTTTTCACATTCGCTTCTGAATTATGAATGTTTTCCCACCAACAGCAAGTTTATAGCGACAGCTTAAAAAAAAGCGTTATTCAAATTATCCTCTGGTGGTGGCGTACAGCACTGTCAGACACCATTTGCAGCTCTGGAATGCTCCTATACCAGATCATAAAACTTCTGATACCTCCTGAAATGCCACCCTGAAATCACTTCGCTGGGAAATCTGTCTCTGCCAGCACGAGCGCCGCTTAGAAACTAACGTTGGTACATGGGGCGGTGCTGCCTTGCCTTCGGGCTCGTGAGACATTCCTACTTCAATTCCCCTTTCCCTTCCATATGCTATGCAGGAGAGCGCTTCCTACAAGCCGGACCTCTTCGTGGCAGAAAGCTCTACCAGGCATAGACCTTTGGATGGCAAAGCCGATCTTTGGTTGACCAATAGGGAAGAGAGTAGGAAAATTGGCCCAGCTTGCCAGCATTTGGGCAACTCCTCCCTACCCCTTCGTATGACTTTGGACACCTAACGCTGCCCTTAACGCTGTCGGGTCAGGGTCTCCCTCCCAAACAGCCCTTCTACCATTGAGTGTCTTCCGGCTCGGCCACGGAGGAGCACCCAGTGGCTAAGAGGTACCCACCGGAGACAAGAGAAGGGAGGGGGGGAACAGAGCCCGTACTTTTTGGCATCCTGTAAGAAAAGCTGCTTTACCTCTGTGCGCTCGCAAGCTCCTGACAAAAGATTCTGCCTGAGGTCGGGGGGTCTACACCCCCTTCTCCCCACCCCTGGTACTTAAAAGCTTTGGCAGACTCACGGCAAAAACTGTGGCTTCTCCACTGGCCGATGTCCACCTCAGCATTCTTGCAGGCGCTGGCATAGCGTGCCACTGAGTCGCACAGCTCTGACCGGTTGCCCCCGCTCTGGCACAGGCGGAAAAGGCACGTCCTGTAGTAGGCCGAGACGTTGACCACGCTGTGGCACTCCAGGAAGGAGCTGTTGGTGGGGTCATTGATGATGCCGCAGTTGGAGCGGCTCCTGTAGGACTTGAGCAGCTCCGAGTCATTGTGGCAAGCCTTGAGGAGGTCCCCGCACTCCCCGTTGCAGATCTCGTCAAACGTGGTCCAGCTCTCCAGGAAGAGCTCCAGGTTGTCGGTGCACTTGCCCTTGGGCAGGCAGAACTCATCGCTGGCATTGCCGTTGAAGAAGCCGCACAAGCCCCCGGTGCAGTTGAAGTAGGCAGTGGAGAGGTGGATCTCCAAGAGGCCTGAATCGTAGTAGCTGATAGCCAGGAGCCCCTCCGACTCCATCACAGTGCTGTTGTTGCTACGGTAGATTTCCAAGCGGCCAGAAGGATGGAAATAAGGCAGCTCCACATCGTAACCGTTCACCTACAAGTAACAAGCAGATCGAGACGCTTCAGGGAGGGCAATGTGACTTTGCACAGCTTCGCATCTCCTGGCCTCACCACACTGGCTAACACTATGTGCTTCCTGACCGGGACCCACCCTCCGAAGCCCGGAGCCTCCTTCCTATGGTTGTTTCCTTGTATTTTGCCCCACAGAGAATGTTTTTCCAGGGAAAAAAACAAGTTGCAGGAGACAACCGCAATGTCGGGAAAGTCTCCAGAGCTGACTCAGCAAGCAAACAGGAATAATGGCGCTGCAACAAATTCATAGACACCTAAAGGGCCTCCACACAGTGATGGCACACATAGGCTTCCTCCAAGTGCTACCTAGGGGAACGGTCCGGGGCCACAGACACACAAGCCCTTCTCCAAAGGGACATCGGATCACAGCGTGAGCCATTGCCACCCGCCCTGGCCCTGGGGTGGGCCGCCCTGACAGCAGCGCCTTTACCTTGATCTCTGACAGGCTGGTGCCTCCAATCTTCACCTCTTGGCCAACTGCCTGGATCCGCACGACGCGTGGCCCGTTGGGAGCGGATCCAGGCTTCTTTTGGCTGATGTCTACCTCAGTGAAGTCTGGTCTCTCCGGGCAGGTTTTGAGCAGCGTGTAGGAGTGCTCCAGTGGATAGGGGAAAGTGACGCCATCAAACGTCTGCAACACCTGGTTCTGTCCCACCAAACACAGACTCTCTCGCTTGGGGTAGCAGCCCCGGTAGCCATTCTCAATGGCACAGACCTCTCCTTCGGGACAGGTGGTGTTAAAGCACCTGGCCTCCCCACCATCCTCGCACTGGCACTCCAGCGTGCAGTCCGCTGCCGCCCAGAAAGACTCCCCGATGGCGTAGTACCGGCCGTGCACATCACAGCCGCACTTCTGGATGGGGACGCAGCGGTCTGTGCTGAGGACGTGGCCCTCGTTGCACTCGCAGCCCTCGGTGCACGGGGATTCGCAGGCCAGCGGGGCCGTGAGGTCCGAACACGTGGCAGGGCAGCTGCTGGCACATACCGAGTAGTGGCTGAGCTCCGGGCACCGCACGGCCATCGCTGTGGGTGCAGAGGGGAGACAAACAACAGGAGGACCACGTTATGGCGTGGGTCAGGGCCAGTTACCTCTTTCCCATTGACCCACAGCAGAGATGACGCAGGGTGACCTGAGAGCCCTGCTTGATGGTAGAACTGGTCCCTCCATTCCTTTTCTGCGCCTCCCCACCCATTCCTCTCATGCAAGCAATAGCTTCTCTTAAACACCCCCAGAGCCATCAAGCTGCCCACAGGTATTTAATGCCATAAGTGAGGATGGTGGGCCGAGAAGCGTGCCATCGGCCAGTCCCTGTTCCGGTCCAGCCTCCGTCTCTCATCACGGCAGCCGACCATCTGCAGAGCAACGTGGAGCTCCTGCCTCATGCCTGGTTTGTGCTGCTCTTTTGCTGGCGCAAGAGTCTGATGCTGTGGAGAGGAGGGACCGATCGGCTCTCATCCGACTCCCTCTGACTTGGGCGACTCCCTCCCCTGGATTTCCCCCCCCCAACATGATGTCACGCACTGCTGGGCACCTGAAATCGCTCCCCTCCTCCAGAGGGGAAGGCTCCCGGCACGAGCACGCAAACACTTACCGCATCCCGTCTGGGTGCGCCACTCTCCCACTGAGATGCCCAGGGCCTGGCACACCGTGGCGTACGCCTGGATGGCTTGGCACAGGCCGGTGCCGTTATCCCGCGCACTGCAGAGATCGTAGACGCAGCTGTGGATGAAGGCAGTGGGGTCCACGATGGCGCTGCACTCCCACAGCGGCCCACCACTCTTGTTGATGAAGCCACAGTATTCGGAGGTGAAATAGAGAGACTCGGTGGCGGCGTCACAGAAGCTGCAGTTGTCCAAGCAGCCATGTGAGCATTTCCGCTCGGGGTGCGGCACTTGCCAGCTCTCACCCAGGTCTGGCACAGACAAGGCCAACCTCCCGTCCGAGCGGAGGGTATCGTCCTCAGGGTCTTTATTATAATTCCCACACAGACCGCACGTGGCGTTAATGTACGTGCCAGGAACGGAGACGGAGGCATAGTGTTGTCCATCGTAGGTCACTAGCAGACCAAAGTCAGTCTCCAGGGCTGTGGACAATCCACTTTGGTAGACTTTTATTGCACCCAGTTCCAGGGAGACAGGTAGGGACACCACCAAGTCATCCACCTGCAGGAACAACACCAGACGTCTAAGCCGGCACGCAAAATAGCAGAGCTCTTAGACCAGGACACGGACGGGAGCCGTACAGCCCCGTTACAGGGTCTTGGGGTTAGGGATGCGTGCAGAAGGACAGCCATTGGTAAGCCACAGGCATTTGCTGTCACGGCTATCATCACCCGTGCCCGTTCCCCAGGGCTGTCCCATGCTCCCAGAGCTGCTGTCAAGGTCTCACTGCCACCTTGGAGGAACCGACCCGGCAAGTTCTCCCCTTCCAGCAAGGCTCTTACCTTCGCTTTCCCAAAGCTGCCCTTGGGGAGGACGATCTTGTGCGAGTAGACCTCCACAAAAATATCCCTCAGCCAGGAGACGGAGGAGCCGCCTCGGTTCTCATTCTTGGCCTCCACATTGAAGTAGGGCAGCTGGGAGCCTGGCCAGCACTGCCTGGCGAGGAGGTAGGAGCAGGAACCCTGGAAGTGAAAGAGGAAGCCGTCGAAGGTGTGGTAATGTGGATCTCCGAACACCACGCAGGTGCTGCTCTCCACCGGCACGCACTGGAAGAACTTGGTCTTCGGCTCACACGCTTCAAAGGGGCTGCAAGCCATCTCCTGGCAGAAGATCTCATTGTTGAAGTCCAGGCAGCGGCACTTAGTGGTGCAGTTGGCGGTGTCCCAGAAGATCTCCCCTTGACGGAGAAACTGTCCTAGAAAGACAGAAAGGGAAAAACCCACGCTACATCACTTCTCTAAACAGAGGAGCATGCTCTAACCGCAGCGCGTCAGTCCTTGGAGGGGTCTGCTGTCCGTACGATCGAGATCGCTGCCAAAGCATCCTGCTACCGGCACTGCCCTCGTTCCGCTTCAGTATCGTGGGACACAAGAGCTCTTCGTGCGATTTTCTCAAAGGTAAAGTCCACTGGGAAAGCTCGCGCCTTTCGGAGGCCCTTTCTAGTGCTGTCGCTGTACTTGTGCCGTCCTTCAGCTTTGTCGCCATCTCCATAATTCCTCAGCTGACATAACTTTGCCGGTCAAAGAGCGACTCTGCCATCGGTGGCCCAGCGGCAATTCACACCCATTCGGAAAGCGCACGGGGTGCTTGTGAAACCAAAGAGCTGTTGATAAATAACTTCCACACCATACACCAGGAGGACAGCAAACGATGAGTGATCACACAGCAATAGACTGAGCAGACTTGTTACACGGCGGTACCGTAAAGGGAGGCAGGTTTGTGTGGTGAGAGACATGAGAGGCAGAGAGAAGACGAGAGAACAAGGGTGGCAAATACCCGTGAGAGTTTCCCTCTCCTCCATATGGCCATCTTTCACACTTCTCATGTGTGCGGCTTCCGCCGTGCGTGCTGCCTGAATTTACCTCTCCTAAACTTTTTGTTCTCTTCCCTGCCTCCTACAAAAAGCAGCTATTTTCCACTTCCCTGCAACAAACATCATCTCCTCTTAGCAAGACCCACTTGCGAGGGCTCCCGCGCCAACCGTCTCGGTGCAGGGGATGTGGGCAAAGGAGCACCGTTAGGCACGGCGGGCCCCCTCGCCTCTGACAACTCACGCTGCACCTCCTCTCGTGAAGGGCGACCGGCTGCCCACCGTGAAATGCAAATCCAGTGGCGGGATCTACCCACGCTGCCCTCGTCACCTGCAAAGCTGAGACCGGCTTCCAGCCCCTTTGCAAAGTCCAGCTTTTCTTCCTGGGTTCAGCAGCCAGAAGTGGCTGGAGTGGTTGGACCCAAAACCTCCGCTGGGGTTGCAAGAGCCTCGGGGTCTCGCAGGCCCTCTTCGGTACAGTCCTAAACCAGGATATAAAGCCGCCGCATGTCTCAGAGCGGTGACATCTCCACTGTCGGTCGGTAAGCAACATTTCTGTCTTGCTAGAAGACTCCTGGAGCACAGCAGGCGCTCCTGACAGTTTTATCTGTCAAATAGTAATGCAATAATCTCTCTGCAGCAGAGTCCCTGTACAGTCACTGGGTGCATTTATTAATCCCACGCTGTCGGTGACACGTGCACAGACACTGTAACTGGTGCAGGGACATTCCATTTGTCCTGCCTGGAAAACCGGCTATTCCTCCTGCAGAAACAAGGAAAATGGGACCACTCCATCAGGTTTCCTAGTCTAGGGGCAACAGGAAATTGCTGTCCCCAGGTCTCTCCCATTGCCATAATCAGCATCACAGAAAAGAATCGAGATGACGGCTCGGTGGCATCCTATTCCTGCAAAACAGTCGAGCTCCATCTACCCTTGACTTCAGATTAGGGTTCTGTTTCTGGGGCGCAGAAATGGAGGCTTACAGCAACACCATGCTACTAAAATCCCAGGAAGGAAACAAACCTAGCACAGATGACAGTTTCGTTTGCTGGCGGTGGAAAGCAATACTGAGAGCAGAGAAGACTGCTAAGTGTTTATGGACCCCTCTCAGTTTTCTCAGAGCTGCCAAGGCCTGACCCACACTGAGAAGTTGCTGCAAATACTGCTTGTGAGCCGGGTCCGTCCATCCGTAAGAATGCCAACATCCCCCTGGGAGAGCCAACGCCAGCCAGGACAAAGGGCAAACAGCTGACCACGGCTTCTTCACATACACTGCCAAGGATGCTCTCGCACTGACCAAGATGTGCCAAACAACGACAAACTTCTCTGATCACTCTTCAAGGCGTTAGCCTTTTGCAGTGGGCAGACTGTCCATTATCGCTGGGAGTCGGATGATGACTTTGTGCTGCGTGCAGCAACTCAGAACCGTGCATGGGGCCTGCACCCCGCTTGTGTGTTTCCGTCCCCGCAGCTGCAGCTCGAAGAGACGCCTCGGCAAAAAGCACAAATCGCGCAGCAGTCCAGAGCAGTCAGGCACCTCTCCGCCAGCTTCCCAACAGCCTTACTTTTTCCTACGCTGCACGCCAAAACTTGAGAAAAAGCAGCGCCGTATCCCCCTTACCTCTCAAGCTGCAGCCATTGGCCGGATCGATTTCTCTGCCATCTATTTTGAAAGCCCAGCGCCCAGGGATGTTAACGTTGGTTGTTTCTTCGATATTGACTATGTCTGGGGTTCTGGAGCCTGGGATGCTAAAGAAGTTGGTGATATTTCCACCATTGAAGCCAGCCTAAAACAGAGAGAGCGCAAATTCCATCACACATCTTTGCTACGGGAAAGTGATGCTGTATTTCTGCACTCCTCTGGCCTCCGCAACAACTCCTGAGCATGGCTTCCTTGGTTTGAACGTCTCTTTTCAGGGATTCTAGTTTTCAGAGAGTTTGGATGTGAGTGAGAAGCTCAACAGTCACTACAAGCAGTATGGATGTATATTTACACATGTATGTACATGTAAAAATACATACGCATCTATGTACATATCTATATGTATGTATTTATGTATGTATAGATCTATGGGTACATGTATTGAGTGGCTGAGGTAAAGCGAGAAAGTGACGGAGGGAGGCTGCCCTTAGGCAGGGAACCTCGCACCACTCGGGCAGCTGGACTGGCTGCGGCACCGCTGCTGACACCGAATTTTGGAGCGCTTGTCCCACTGTGCCCGGCAGTGGCCTTGCAAGGCCAGTGCTGGGGATGTTGAGGGACCGAGCGGCATGAGTGAGCACGGATATGGTAGGAAAGCTGCAGGCAGCCATCCGAGAGCTCAACAGAGATGGGGATATGGGATCGCGAGCCTCACCTGGGCCATCACCCCGCCGAGACCGGTCAGGGGGTCCCCTCCGCTGGCTGTCCCCGTGGTCCAGCTGATTTCGTGGTAGTTAAATATGGCAAAAGATGACACTCCATCTGTGATCAGGACGGCTTGGAAAGTGTTTACCTGTTGAAAACCACGAGCACATTCACAAGGCGAGACTGCTTTTCTCACACTGCTTGTCTGCCCTTCTGCCATGTTCTGTTCTGGCCCGGGCGAGATGCGGAAGCCTCGCGGTGAAGAGCGGCAGAAGGCAAATGAGACCTGAAATATACTCGTCCTCACTGCTGTGACTCCGCCAGCACCCACCTGGGAGGATGACAAGACTGTCTCCGATCCAATTTAATGCCAATAGATGGCAGCACGAGAATAAGCTCGCCGGGAAAAAGCAATCGGCAGGATTCCGGTTGTTATGACCTGCTCTGTTCCATTACCCTATCTTAGCTTTATTCCTCGCTGCATTATCTTACCCGCTTCCCTTCCACATTCATATCTTACAATACTGTTAACGGTGGATTACATCCAAGTCAACCACGTATACTATGCGCTTTGCTCGGCTGCCAAATCCCCTCGCTACCTGCTAAATCCGCTGCTTTCATTCTTCCTTTCACTTGAAATGACTCTGCATTTCCAGCCCCCCAAACTCCAGATACATTCACGCAACCGCCAGCCTGGGCCCCACGAGAGAAGGACGAGCTTTGTCAGCTGCCAAGCATGGCTTAGCCCCAAGCTCTTCGCTTTTATAGTTGTGCAGAAAGCCAGAAAAGGCCTCTCCCCTTGAGATATCCCCTCTATCCGTGCAGATCCAGCAGCAGAGGTCATCACTGGGAACCAACGGTCACTTCTCTCAGCTTTCTGCGTTTTCCTGTCCTTCCCATCCCTGCCTGTCCTAGACCGCTCTGCAGTGGGACTGTGCCGTGATAAATGACTGCGCCTCCTGCCTCTGAGCGAGCAGGATTTTAGCAGGGAACAAAGCATGGGTTACCCCCCCTTTAATTATTCAAGAGCAATACTAGGAACCCAGCTACCCGATGCTGCAAACTGTGAAGGAAGCAACAGTCACAGAAACAATTATCAGTGATACGGGAAAGCACATTGACTGAACCATCTCACACTAGGAAGCGTTAGGGCTTACCCTGCCAGCGACCCCTGAGCACTGCAAGCGGAGAGAGCTGAGCCGCTCCGCATTAACAACAGGTCACGTACTGCTGGACAAAGGGAAGATGCCAGAACCGAGGGGCTGGGGGTCACTTCGCACCATTTTCCATTCCCTTAGAGCAAACCCACTAGTCTGGATTACTGTGAGCACAAACGCCTGAAGATTCAGGAGGGCACCCCACGGCTGCACTCACTACTTGCACGTCACAAGGGGAAGTCACTTCCAAGGCACATTAGACTCCTGCCAACAGAAATCATAGACTGGTTTGGGTTGGAAGGGGCCTCAAAGATCATCTAGTTCCACCCCCCTGCCATGGGCAGGGACACCCTCCACTAGCCCAGGTTGCCCAAAGCCCCATCCAACCTGCCAGGGAGCCAGGGGCAGCCACAGCTTCTCTGGGCAACCTGTGCCGGTGCCTCTCCACCCTCCCAGGGAAGAATTTCTTCCTCATATCTCATCTAAACCTCCCCTCCTGCAGCTTAAGGCCATTCCCCCTTGTCCTGTCACTCCCTGCCCTTGTCACCAGTCCCTCTCCAGCTTTCCTGTAGCCCCTTCAGGGACCGGAAGACTGCTCTAAGGTCTCCCCGGAGCCTTCTCTTCTCCAGGCTGAACCACCCCAACTCTCTCAGCCTGTCTCCATAGCAGAGGCGCTCCAGCCCTCTGATCGTCTTCATGGCCCTGCGCTGGACCCTCTCCAACAGCTCCACGTCCTTCTTCTTGGGAAAGGAGGCGAAGCAGCCTGTATGAGCTGTCGGGGAGAGTGAGAGGTGTGGGCAGAGCTGCCTCACAGCAGCTGCAAATAGCACAGTTCGCACCGGGGCAAGTGAAAGAGCAAGCTAACGGGAAGCCGCCGATTCCACTCGCACATCCTTTCCCTGGGGTTCCGCCTCCTACGTCTGGTTTCGTCTCCACCACCTCGGCACACTTGCTCACCTTTGCCAAGTCTTTTCCCACGACTGTGAGATCAGAAGGCACCGACGTGTAAAGGCAATATCACTTTGATAGTGCAACAACGGTTCTTCGATGCAACCACAAACCCCGCTCCGGTCAGGTGCCTCTTGGAGGGTGGTGGTAGCTGACCTGCTACCAGGAGGTTCAAGATATCTGGCGCTCCTCGTTAGGAGCGCTTACATGAACCACAAATATTTCCCTGTTTGACGCTCACGGCCAAACATGCATCGAGCACCCTAGCCATCTAGCAAGGCTCCGGGAAACTGAACCTATTTGCTCGGGTGTCATTGAGAGACAGTAGCCGCAGCATCCCTGAGGCCACATTCGCAAAATTGTTTTCTGCACCTTTTCTGCATTGCGATGAATTTCCTGCTTAAGTTGCATCGTGGTATTCCACGTGCCAACCCGGAGCCCTGGCCGCTATTGAACGGGAAGGCTGCTCCATAACAAAATAAATTGCATTGGGTTGCAAATGTAATTCTTCAGGCAATACATGAATCTCTATGTTGCTCGCTGTCTACAAATACATACATACTTTTTTTTTTTTTTTCCCCCTGCAAGCGCTGCCAGGACTGGCAAAAAATGTACATTAAATCTTGAGCCTCTCTAACAAATGAAAAAAGAGCTGAACTGTTTATCAGAGACAACTCCTTGAGACAGAAGCAGCCAGCTTTTGGCACTCAGTACACAGGCTAACCCTAAACAACTCTTTCCCCAAACAACAGCAGGGATCCCTCTCTCACTATCTGCACCCCGAAGCTTCTGCACAGGCCCTACCGGCGACGTGTCAGCAGCCCAGCACGGACTTCCCAAAGTCAGCTGCTGTCGCAGCTCACATATTAACCAGTTATTTAAAAGCTATTCACGCCCTGAAAAACATCACATCACCATCCCTGTCCTCTGAGACACTGCTGGCACATTTACGGAAATGTAACAGAGCTACCACAGCTGAGTCGCTAGTGTGACGCTCTGGTCAGCCTGGATCGGTGTCCCCATGCAGACAGGGCAAAAATGCTGTCAGTATTGCCTTTGGTTTTTCCCCTTCCTACTTCAATGTCCACACAGGATTTCAGAACAGCCATTCAACCCTCTTCTATGAGATGCCCTCGCCACCCTCTTGGATCAGCACTGTGGAGAGAGCGTTTCAGCCTTTGCCACAGAAAAAGCTATCATGATTGGAAAGAAAAAGGCAGTTTTGCCAAATAGAGACAAATTAAAGATCCTATTTTCTCTTTCCTGTCTCCAATTCCTTGGAGAGCAAATTACTTCCAAAACTTAATTTACCACAGATTCCTGAACTACAGCCTTTTCTGCTGGAGCAGCCCTCCCTCCTCGCAGAGGCAAGGAGCAGATAACCTTAGCTTCGTTTCAAAGCTGCTTGGCCTTGCAAGGCGAGCTCGGGGTGCAAAACTGAGCAGACTCGCATTGAATCCCGGGTAGACACGAGCAGTGGGGAGGAAAGGGCAAGTTACAAAATCCAGCCTCAGCAGGGTGACTGAGGAGAAGAAGGGAGCACGGAGCAGAAGACTATTGCCGGCCAGCCAGCCAAAGAAGGGCTTTCGATCCACCTCCACAGCCCATTCTTTCCATCACCCCTCTGAGCGCAAGACCGGTTTATCCTGGACCCCTGTCGTGGGCAGCCCTGATCCAGCACGGGGCTGCCCTCCAGTCCCACTTCAGGACGGGATGCAAGCACATCCATGCTTATTCTCTGCTCCATCCCCGGGCACCGCTCGCCAGGTCGCAGTCTCAGGAGGAGCCCGCCCCGAGCACGCGCAGACGCCGCACACACAGCGAAGCTGCTTTCGACACCTGGCCGGCTGCTTCCGGGTCTTGCCCAACATCCTGGCCCCATTACTGTCATAACATGCCTTCAAAATGAATCTCTCTACACAAACTGATGGCTCAAGTGGGAGCCTCGAGTGGTTTATATCACGACAGAGCTACTGTTCGCTGCCAAAACTTTGGCTCCTTTATAAAGACCTTTCTTCTGAAGTGCCTGTAGCCCCTGCAC
This sequence comes from Balearica regulorum gibbericeps, assembly GCF_011004875.1. Lineage (NCBI taxonomy): Eukaryota > Metazoa > Chordata > Aves > Gruiformes > Gruidae > Balearica > Balearica regulorum. The sequence goes on from NC_046206.1 coordinate 81,486, forward strand.
AAACAGCTCTGTTTTATCCGTGGAAGCACAGGTGACGTGAAGGTCGCATCTCACAGCACAAGGGAAAAATGAACTCTACATTTCTATCTAACAGAAAATAACCACACTGCGATCAAGCTGAAAACTCCTAACTGGTGTCGGAGCCTTGTTTAGGCACGCTGCCTCCAAACACCAAAGAGGCGATGCTTTCCCTGGAGATCTGAGAGCAGGAAGCGAGGCTCATACGGGAGAGAGCAAAAGGACCGTGGTGCTCCTCTGCCCAGAAGGGACCCGAGGAGCATGAACACAAAGTGACTCAATTTCACGTACAAAGGCCAACACAGTTAGATATATAGAGACATATACTCAACCACCAAACACAAGAAGCAGAGCTGATCGCTCTTACCGGAGTCGTGCTGCTTCCTCCGTAGAAAGTGACTTCCTCCCAGGTGACGATGAAGATCCAGATGGCGGAGAAAGAGGACATGTCTTTGAAGTGCTTGCGGATGTCCTTGGAGGCTCTCCTCAGCAGCTCGGGGTCCATGCTCTCCCTGTAGTAGATTTCTCCCCGGATGCCGTTGTGCACATCTGCCCAGAAGGGCGCGATGAAGGCTCGGCCATCCGTCAGGGGAAAGGCTTCCGGAGTGAACTGGCTGACGAGCGCGTTGAAGGAAATCACGCCGTTGTTGTTGACCTGCACAAAGAGACCCGCTTTCGTTTGAGCGAGCCTTTGCAGGTAGAGGAAAGCTGCTGGTTTATCAGAAAATGTGGGGTGAGTGACTTTTGGCTGAAGGTAGCTTATAATAATGACAGCCGGTGAGACAGCCCAACCACCTAGGCAGAGATTCAACTTCATCCTACCAGCGGCGGCCAAAGGCTGAGCGCAGGAAGCCCCAAGCGGAACAAAACCCTGAAAAATCTGCAAAACCGGGGTCCTATGGGCCAACACAGGAGAGGCACCCATCAGAGCAGGGTGGCACCCGGCTCGGCTGGGACCCTGCCTTGGGGCCCTGGGTTTACCCAGCCTTTGGGGAGCAGCTCTGCAGCACCGAGGGACCCGTTGTACGACACAGGTGGCTGCACGGCACGAGGGCTCTCCGGCAAAAGAGCTAAAGCATCAAACCCGCTGCCTTTGGCTTCGTCGTCTGTGACAGATCTTGGGGCTCCCCAAGACCAGTGTGACATGTGGTGCCGTGGGCAGCCTCCCCTGAGCCTGCTGAAGATGCTTCCCAAAACAACAACTATTTCTGTAGACCATGGAGAACGAGTGGCCCTGCTGTCCGGATGCTGAAATCTCCCACAACACAAGCATTCGCAGCCTCCCCGGGATTACTGCTTTCCCAGGACTGCTGTGCAATAACCCTGGGGGGCTGGCAGGTTTATCCCCTGCTTTGGACCGGGCAAACCCACAGAGACCCACTCGCCACAAAACATGGATGTGCTTGGGACCTGGCATGTGGTGCGGCTGACTTAGGCCCTAGTCTAAGGCACTGTTTTGGTGTGCTCGGGTAAACCATCCCAACCCAGCCCGGAGGAGCCGGTGTCCCCTTTGCCAGGCTTTCGCTGTGCTATCATCTGAGAACACCAGCAGCCTGTCCTTGTCTCGGGCACCTACGTACGGGTCCAAACTATTGCCCTTTTTTTCCCCTCCCCCCGTGGGTGTCTGCATGTTCTTGTTTCTTGTCATGTAACAGGAATAATGGTCCTTGTGTCAAGGCCTTAGCTTTGCTCTACCATTTAATCACCTACAAAGAAAATTTATTGCCTTTTATATTCCTTCCCCATGAACATTAGCCCATTAAATATACCTTTGACTTTCTTAATCATAAAACCTATCAGTTCATGAAATCTAAGAACTTGTCAGGTAGATGCTAATAAATCTTCCGATTCCTGACGACGGGGAGAGTGTGTTTAAAATGCAGCCGCTAATGGCAAGGAACAGGATACAGGGAAGGTCTGCTTCTCCACTTACATAAACGCTTCTGTATGGGGCTCCAAAAAAGATGAATGGCACGGAGATCTTGATCTCGGGAGAGCTTCCATCATCAACTTTGGGCGTTTTCGTGTCATTCTGCCAGAACGGATACAGGCTCGCCGTGGCGTGAGCTGGAAGGAGAGGGAGAAGAGAGTCCTTACGGCAACGTCAGGACCGTTTCTGACTTCAGAGAGGCCACGGCAGGGCCCCCAGAGCTGCCTATGCCCAAACATCGGAGTCCTGTGAAGAGGGAAATCGGTGCCTTGCCCTCACCTCCTTCGCCGGTGCAGACGTGCTGGGGATGCCGAAGGTCTGCTGGCCACCAGCCTGCGCCTAAATCGCGCGGCGCTTTGGGGAGGGGGTGAAACGCTACGCTGTGCACTTGAGGTGGCAAACTAACAGTAACTAGCCAAACCAGTACTTGGCCACGAGGCCATGTTCTGCATCGCTGCTGCTGAGGAAAATAGCACCACATCCCACCAGCCAAAGGTTTTCTCAAGCCAGAGCACAGATGCTAGCTCTGGGACTGGCTCTGGGACAGGGCCATCACGGAGACCATCATTCAAAGGTTATTTAGGGCACTGAAGTGACCACAAAATGTGCGTACAGCTCACAGCTGCCCATTTTTACTTTCCATGTGACTGTGATCAAGTCATAACACCCATGTCTCGGCTTTGCATCATGACAACAAGGACACCGGCTCCATGCCCCCCCCACTCCAGGATGGGCAGGATTTGCTGTTTTAGACAGCGAGATACTCGTGCCCGGGGACCAAAGAGCACCAAGACCGACCACTGTGTTGGTTTTGCGTGGCAAGGTTTTGGTAGCGGGGGGGGGAGCTACAGGGGTGGCTTCTGTGAGAAGCTGCTAGAAGCTATCCCTGTGTCTGATAGAGCCAATGCCAGCCGGCTCCAAGACGGACCCGCCGCTGGCCAAGGCCAAGCCAATCAGCGCCTCTGTGATAACATATTTAAGAAAGACAAAAACAGTTAGAGAGCGCTTTTGCAGCCAGAGAGAGGAGTGAGAAGATGTAAGAACATCTGCAGACACCAAGGTCAGTGAAGAAGGAGGGGGAGGAGGTGCTCCAGGCGCCGGAGCAAGATCCCCCTGCAGCCCGTGGTGAAGACCATGGTGAAGCAGGCTGTTCCCCTGCAGCCCATGGAGGGAGGATGAGGGGGTGTAGAGATTCCACCTGCAGCCCGTGGAGGACCCCACGCCGGAGCAGGTGGAGACACCTGAAGGAGGCTGTGACCCCGTGGGAAGCCCGCGCTGGAGCAAGCTCCTGGCAGGACCTGTGGAGCCGTGGAGAGAGGAGCCCACGCCAGGGCAGGTTTGCTGACAGGACTTGTGACCCCGTGGGGGACCCACGCTGGAGCAGTTTGCTCCTGAAGGTCTGCACCCCGTGGAGGAGACTCACGTTGGAGAAGGCCGTGAAGGACTGTCTCCCGTGAGAGGGACTCCATGCTGGAGCACGGGAATGATGAGAGGAGTCCTCCCCCTGAGGATGAAGAAGCGGCAGAAACACCGCATGATGAACTGACCGTAACCCCCACTCCCCGTCCCCCTGTGCCGCTGGGGGGGGCGGAGGTTGAAGCCGGGAGTGAAGTTGAGCCCGGGAAGATGGGAGGGGTGGGGGGAGGTGTTTTAAGATTTGGTTTTATTTCTCATTCCTTTACTCTGTTTTGCTTAGTAATAAATAAGATGAATTCCCTCTCTAAGTTCGGTCTGTTTTGCTCATGATGATAATTAGAGAATGATCTCTCCCTGTCCTTATCTCGACCCGTAAGTTTTTTTTCATTGTACCTTTTCTCCCCTGTCTAATGAAAGAGGGGAGTGATAGAGCGGCTCTGGTGGGCACCTGGCCCTCAGCCAGGGTCAACCCACCACAACCACGCTCCTGGCAGCGGCTGCCCTCCTCCTGCCTATACGGCAGAGCCCTCCTGGGCACCAGGGCCAGACAACCCCACCAGACCCTCGAATGCTCCTGGTGCTGGGTTACAGCCCGAGGCATCATGACTGCTCCAACATTTCCTAGTAAAATTAGGTTTCCTGCCAAAAGGCACTGCCGATGAACATAATTGCCCCTCCTAAAAATATTTCAGAAGATTGTTTTGACATGTTTCAATACAGTCCTGCTGCCTTCTACCAGACTAAAATCTATTTTCCATCACTTTGAGTCATAAGTGGGCACTTCTGACCCTACGACACACGTCCTTTCCTGTTCCAGCCCCTGCCAGATCTCTGCTGTCATCTCATCCCCTGTCTCTTGCAGTTAGCTACTAGTGTGACTCCTCACAGAGCAAATGGGGATTTTGCTGGGTTTTCCTACCCCTCCTCCCCTCTTTGATGTAGAAATGCAGCGCCCTGTCCTCGCGACATTCAATATCGGCCGACATGAGCCACCGGGCTCGGAACAATCCTGGCTCTGTTCGCCTGCATTCGGGGCATGCTTTTATTTCCTCAGCCCTACCCTGCACTGTTCGGAAGCCTCCAGCTGAGGACAGCTTGCTCTGTGCTGTGCCATTACGGATGCTGGAGGGGGTCTCGGTATTGCCCAAGCTGGGGGATGCTCACCCTGAGGATGCTCCCTGCTCAAAACTGCCTGGGAGCGGGGAGTTGCCAGCTGACCCTTCTTCACAGGCTCAACTGGTCCAACTTCCCTCAGGGGGAAAGGAGACAAGGGAAGCCTGGCCTAACCCCTAAGACACGCACATGTGGCGCGAGTGCCCCGCCGGACATAAAGGGAGGTGGCGTGTGGCAGTGTCCGAGCCACAAGCCTGGTTTCACAGAGATATCTGAAGGACCACAGCAAAACTCCTGGCTGCCAGGTAGTAAAACAAGTCGTTTCACAGCTCTTACACACCTGATGAGTTATTACAGCTGAGGCATAGCTACGAGACACAGATTTTACTTCTTTTTTTTGAACAGGAAACTCAGCAAGAACTCCTCGATGCCGGCTTCTTTAGCACTACTAGCGTGACACGACCATACCTCTGCATGCATCACGTCATCCCGCCATCCAAGCAGCCCAGCGGGCCCCGCTGATTGTGATTTTTGCCCTGGTGGCATTTCCCACGGGTGAACCGGTGGCCTCATTTCCCGCGTGAGAAAAGAGTCACATCTTTTGCCCGAGCTGTCCTCACCCTGACAGCAACTCGGCAGCTGACCAGGGAACCAGCTTCCAGATTTCCCAACTCCCCAGCTCTAGGTTCCCTTGCTAGAGGCCCTCGAGCCGGCCACACGGCTCGTACCAGCCAGGCAGCGCACATCTGCCACATTACCCAACGACAGGGGCTTTCCCTGCCCTTACCAGCTCGTCTTGCCCTTCTTTGAATTGAAACACGACAAAGATTAATTACCCCACAAGCCTAGGGAGCTCCTCCGGTGCTTTTCAACATCCACCAGGAGAAACAGGGTGCGAGCACAGGGAGAGGCTTCCTGCTGCAGGCTGCTGCCCTGCGACTGCGCCAGAGGCAGCTCCACGTCTGCTGTCGGATGCCTTCTGCAAGCACCCCAGGGGAACCTCACTGCCCACAAACCATGACGTTTTGCAACTGCTCACCCAATTTGCCCATTACTGGATGTAGGATGGTTGCCTGCTCGGCACTCCTAACACCAGAAATTCTCCAAACTCCTATTTCATAGTGACTGAGCAGACCATCGCAACCTCTGGAATGCCCCATGCGTGCACACACAGACATATAGATGATATATACGCATGCACACCTAAAACGCTCGCCGACCTCGAGAACTTCTGTGGCCTGTATATCCTGCCAGCTCTGCCAGCTTTGTATTCAGCACGGTGTGCTAGCTCCTTGTTCCATGTAAACTACTGTCGCTTCATTTCTCTCAATGAAGCGAGGGCAATTTATGCAGGCTGCTGATCCATCTCCCGCAATGCAAGCCATCACTTGTGCAAAATTGGCACCTGTGCTTATCCACGAAGGCACACCAATCTCCCCGCTTAGCGCTCACCCTTCAAAACCAGTGGTGTCTCCCTCCTCGTGGGAAACACAATGTTCACCATGGTTCTTGTCCTTGCTCCAGCCAAGGGGCTGGGTGCGTTTTCCAAGCCCTCCGTAACGCTGGGGTTTCTGGGCACAGCACAGCGACCGCTTTCCCAGCACAGCTGACAAGCATCAGCCTCCCAGCACCCGAGCGGGAGATACTCACCTCGCTGCCATGCCGTTATCACCAAAAGGGCCACCCAGGTTCCGAGAAACAATCGCTTTTTCATCCTACAAGAAGGAAAGAAACCCGGACATGCATCACATCGGTAGGAAACCGCATCCTCGAGCAAACCCCGGGTGACACTGAACGCCGTCGCTTCCCGAAGCTGCCCGACCGCTGCCGACATGCGGACGTTTCTGAGATGGAGGTCCCTCACTTGCCAGGCAGACCCGAAATGCCTAGTCCGTTAGGTGTAACAAGGCTTCCCTGGTCATAACAGCAAATCGCCCTGCAGGCATTGTCAATGCAAGCCCATAACCACACAGAAGAGCTGCTGCTAATTTCACGCAGGGTTTGGAAGCTGTAAGTAGCCCTGGCTCTCCGTGGGCCCTCTATTCTCCCGATGGTTCAAGAGCAATTCCTCCCTGATCCACTTAGTGCGAGGATGGACGCTTCTGCCTGACTTTAAGGGGCACAGCTTCGCACTGCTCCAAACGGCGAGAGCCGATGCAGAGCTGCGGCGTGCTCTCGTAGTTAAGGGGCTTCAGACACCTCTTCGACTAATCCTTCGCGCTGGCTGCTAACACAATGATCGCTTACCGGTTTTGACGAGTGTGGAAGAAGCACAAACATTTACACAGCTGGGCAACTCCTTGCTGTACAGGAATCAATGATAGAGAGAGAAGCAGATACGGGGCTGGGAAAATGAAAGCGAAATCCTGTGCCAGCTTTAATTCTAATTCCTTCTGTGCCTAATGCAATTTGTTACTCATTATTAATCCAATAGAAAATATCGCTAAACCACCTGTTTTGATTTCTTCGCCTGTCGCTTCCATTCATTACACACAGCCGTGCTCACCTACAGCTCCCAGGAAGGTATCCTGTGCTCCCAGCATGCGTGCGCCCGCTGGAAAAGTACGCGGTCAGCTTCAGGCACAAACTATGGCTCTGCATTACATATAGCCTTAGTTTCAATACCAGCCTCTCTACCTTCTCAGCTTTATACGTCCCGTCCACTTCAGTTGTGTGGACACGTCGCCTACAAACCCCAGCATCTCTTTATGCTCTCCCTACAGATCCATTTCTGTAAGGTACAGGGACCAACAGATCCGATGCCTTCTAAATGTATCCACATACATACACAACGCATACAATGTGGGACTACAGCAGGGAACCCGCCATCGTCTCTCCCACATCGCATCCGCTTGACTCCCATTACCGGGAGCTCGGAAAGCGCAAAACACGGTGGAAGGAAAGTGTCTCCCCTGCTTCACTGCTCTTCGGCGTGCCACTCACACCGATGCTGGCCACAGCCTGCTTTCAGCAACTGTGTTCTGCCTTGAGAAAAAGTCATTCCACCAAGAAAAAGTTTTACCATATTCCCCGTCTTGGAAAGATGAAAGGAGGATGACAGAATTTTATATAGATCGTAAATCTGAATCATTAGCAGAGACCGGGCAGACAATGACTAGTGGAGACTATGTCAGTCCAAGACCAAGAGCGAGACCGGCACCGCTTGGAAAACGTGACAGACAAGAAAGAATACTTTACTTAACATACCACATTTAAAATTACAATTTTTTAGGTATTGGAAAAAAAATTACCAACCTGTTTTGTAGACTAGAGGAGCAATCAGGTCTGAAATTTTAGACCGATCTTGGTAGACCAGGGAGAAATCCTATGTCAATGGAGAATGCATGCCGGTCCTCCTTTGCCAATTATTGCCGATGACTGAAATGATGTCTCAGTCCCCTTGCTCTCGCAATTGAAAAGTCCAATTTCTTCAATGCTGTTCCAGGGCTGGAGGAGTGTTGAGTTGCAATCGCAACTGTTGCCTCTATTGATAACCAGCAAGCTAATCTGGAGATCAGATTCTGGCCTGGAGAGGGAGAGAAGCCTCTTTCTTCCCCACAAGCTCACCCCCTTCAGGTGGATTCAGATGGAAATGTCAGCAAGCCGGAGCTGGGCTCACGGCTGTGCTGCTCAGCATCGCTTTTCGCTGAAGGAAAAAAAAAACCCCAACCCTCAGAAGAACTGAGCCCCTTCCTCCTTTGTGTAAGTGGGGAAAAAAAAAAAAAAAAGCCCATCTATATAATGTTACAGGATTAGCATCAAACAGCGCTAGGCTTAAAGCACTGTTCAAAGGCAGTGCCCCAAAGTTTCAATGGAGTTACTTTTCCATCCAAGTCTTGCTTTACTTTTTGTAATTTACTTCTGTTTTTACAGGTGGAAGAGGAAAAAACATACCCAGCGCAGCATGCTCTCTCCAAATCTGCCAGAGTTTTGTTGCTGTTCCCTTTTCCACCCTCTCTGCAAGGGCTGACTGGCGTCTTTACACGAGCTGGTGGGGGACTGCTGTGAGCATTATTACTGTTTTCACTCCTACAATCTGCAATTTCCACGGGGGTTTTCCCTGCCTCTGGTGCCCGGGCTGCACGGCACACCCGCAAGCGCCCGCAGCAGCCAGGGAAGTTGGTTGCTGAAGTCCTCTTTCGGCACTACCCCCCTCCTCTTGCAGGCGCCCAGAGCCCAGCCTTTCCTCTAACTCCATCTTCTCCCCTGCCCTCCACCTCTAAACAACAACGTGTCTCTGCAAGCCCAGAGGCTTTGCTAGGTACACAGCTACCTTGGAGGGCCAAACCCCTGGGCTGCAGGCGTAGCCGAGGTGAGGACGTGTTCTCCACGAGCGTGCAACTACATGCGTGCAGGCTGGGGACATAACGGGCTGAGCGAGGATGCCCTGGCCCTCTGTGCCCGTGCCCCATGGCCACCCGAGCTGAGCAACTACTGAGGCTGCTTATTGTTCCTAGGTGCTCGGTGGCGGCTGCCGCTTGGCGAGTGTTTCCCCAGTGCCGACGGGCCGGCTCCCGCACACCCTCGCTGATGGTGCCAAAGCTTTGCAGGCTCTAAGCCTCAAACTGTGTTACCATAGACCAAAGCTCTTCATCTGAGCCCGATCTGTAGCCCAAGAGGGATCTCTGCTTTAATTTCATTCCCATCAATGTCAGATGAGAGGGGCAGAATAGCAGCCAAGGGGTGAAGGGTGCCATGGGCAGAACCCCGTTACAGACCTGACTTTTACAGCCTGCATTAAGGCTCGGTGAAGACAGGCGGTGCTCCAACCTCAGCAGTCCGTGGTGGGAAAATGTGGGGCCATGTTCTCACAGACATAACCGCACAGCCCAAGCTTGGCAGAAGAAGGATTTTCCTTTCTGACTTTTTGGGTGGGGACCTTTTTACTACCTATTTTCCCTGCTAGAAGGTAGGTATCCCTCCCACACGCCCCGTACGCCTGCTCCCCGCCCTTCCTAAAAAACGGAGAGGGGACAGGAATGCCAGCAACCAAACAAGAACCACATAAAAGCCCAGACCTTTTTCCAGGACCCTGGTGCTCCTAGAGGTGCATTTAGTAAGTTCACCAAAGTGCTGTTATCTTACCTCAGCGGTTTCTTTTAGCGCATCAGGCACTGGGCAGTACACCGCCTCCGCAGCAAATCTCGGAGTTTCCTTTCTCTTTATCCTCCAAGCATGTCCTTGCTAGCAGGAAGCTTTCTTTTTCCTTTTTTTTTCTCCTTCTTTTTCTTAATTTATTTTTTCCCTTTTCAACAACTACTTTAGGAGAGCAGGGGGATTATAAAGCACTGACTGATATTCCAGGGGCAGATTACTTCCAGCCTGCCACTCCACACACCCTGGCTCTTCCTTTCCCTCCCATACAAATTTTAAACGTTACCAGCCACAGGAAAATCAATTAACTCTTCTCAATCTGTTTTGTAAGACAGAGAAAACTGGTGAAAATAGGTTTCCCTCTGCTCCTTTGGCAGTTTAATATTGTGGTCCTGTTTGTCCTGGGCAAGCCTACACTGACGAAATTCGATTAGGTTTCACTGTCTCTTTGGGGAAAGACTTTGTCTTCTAGGCTATCTTCTTTTGGCAGGGGATGCTCCCATCACGCAGTGCTGAGCACATCGGAGCTGAACAACCAACCACTTCTATTTTTTTTTTTTTTTTTCCTCCTTCTAGCAGAAAACTTCTTCCCCATGCCTGCCCTCGAGAAAAACCAAGCATTAAAAGATGAGACAAGGGGTGTCTCCACCTGCTTGACCTTGGCAGAGCCTTGTCGCATTCCCATTTCAAGGGACCTGGCCCAGCCCAGGGAAGACGCCCTGCCGAGGGGTTTGCCCGGGAGCTGCTTCCCACCTGGAGGGGCATCTCCTTTCTCCTGCCTCTCCCCAGGGTCGTTCTGTGCAGGCCAGCATGGGCTAAACCTACGACTACTGCTTTAATGAGCTGTACTCCCCTCCCCATCAGCAACTGCAAGCCTCTACCGGGGGGGTGAAACTCATTTTAACCCAGAGGCCAGTCCCACCGAGGACACAGAGCAGGTGACAGAGCAAGTTCGAGCCTTGTTCCTCACCTGGAAACGGAGATGAGCCACCGCCACGGAGAAATACAGTCCAGAAGAGGACTAGGTCTTCCAACACTGCGACTTCTCCTTTTGGCAAGCGGCATCGCGCACAAGTGAGGTGGCTGTGCCCGAGCTCACCGGGCAGACAGCCGGCACAAACGGCACAACAAAAGATCTCGGCAGCTTTCACCCTCCTGAAGGTGTGTGGTAAACGTGCAGATGAGATGGAGGGAAGCATTTTGCTTCAGGGAACACAAAAGTGCAAAACTCAGGACGCTTTTCTTGTGTAAAAACTTACATAAATTTATTGAACTCATTCAAACCAATTACCTATTTGGCCTGAATTCCACTGCTAAGTCTGCGAGCAAACCAAAGGCAAGTTGCGGGAGGGGGAAGTATATTCCCCGTGAGAGAAACCAGAATAAAAAAAACCCCAAGATGGACTTACTGTTCTTCCTTTTTCTTTAAAATTACATATGGATACATCATTACTAGGGAGCAAGAATAGACCTTCATGTTTAAATTATATTTGAAGTTTCCAGTAACTGCAGAAAACCAATCACAGAGGCAAAGGCCTGAGATGGCTAAAGCCCCTCTAACGTTGCTCTGGGGAAGGCGTCTCTCTAACGCCTACCGAAGCGCCACATTCCAATGAGGGAGGCACAGCTGCCAGGAATACATATTTTAGCCTCCGGGCTGCTTTCAGTACCTCGTTTGCATTTTCAAATCCGCACACGAACAGAACCTACAGAATCTCATTTACAAGCAAAACCGGCAACCGACGGAGACAGAGCCGCCGCATTGCCACCTTTGGATTACAGACCCGAGTAGGTGAGGGCAAACCGAGAGCCTCTGCCCAGAAGCAACAATCACCATCAGGCGCAGCTCCTCCAAGCCACCGCGGGCCTCACTGTATCATCCGCCACCAGGATGTATGCAGGTCCCGATAGAGGGGGGTGACAAATCCCGCCGAGGGAGCAGAGGACAGTCGCCACACCACGCATATCCATAACATCGCCAGTTAGGCGATCCGCCTGAAACATCTGGTTAAAACATGGATATTCAATAGGAACGTATCCAAAAACACAACGGCACAGCATCTGATCTCAATACACGGAGCTGTGCGACACTTTGGTATATAGCTGTCACCTAATTCCTTCCGAACCAGGTGCTTTTCCCACTGCCTGCGGCAGACTTTTATGCATGAACTAGCATGAACAACAGAATAGTTCTAGACAAAAGTAGCCCTCAGATAGAAGGACGCAAAAGCTAGAGAAGCTTGCAAATCTATTTTGTTTTCTCAAAGGAATGCAACAGAACCAGGGACCTTTTGCTACAGCGGGCGGGTATATGCTGACAACACCCCTCGTGACACCTCATCGATTTAAATCAAACCTCCCGCCGTCTCAGGACCCTCCCAAATTCTCGGCACTCACTGTCAGCCCCAAACCCACTCTCTCGCTCAGAGCCCTCCTCTCTCTCGCCAAAACACAGTCCCCTGTTAAGCAGTAACGTGGCACAGATACAAGACCTTTTTCAAAAAGGAATTACAAAAGGAAAGCGAGCCAACTTGGGATATTTTCCCACATCGGTTGCGCGACATTTGGCCCTGCTTTTCAAAGTCAATCATCTGGACGCATAAACTGTACCCACGTTTTGGACGTGACTCTTTCTCCTTGGGAAGCCAACCAGAAGTTTTGGTTTCCACCCCACGAGTGCTCTGCTAGCTGCGCAGGTGAATGGCTTGAGAGCACAGTCCAGAAACAACCTTCCCCCCACGAAGCGGCAAGGCGGTGATATTCACACCGAGACTTTTGCTGACCCAAAAAGACCAGGGGAGCCAGTTTGAGTGTTAGCACCAAATCCCCGGCAGCTACATCATGGCGCTTGTCGACCTCGTATGCCAGCAGATGTTCTCTTTTTCCATCTTCCCATTCCCACCAGGTCCGCCGTAAATAAAAGCATGACTTAGCGGACAGGCTAACCTTTTGTGGGCGAACAAACTTAAAAGCACATACTTGGGTCTTCTTTAACATCCCATTCAATTCTTTAATGGTCTTTGTTTATTTCCTTCTCTGAAACAGAGACATTTAATTGTGCTGAGGAAGCTGGTCAATAGTTACAGCATCTCATTAATACCAGTTACAATGCCATAAATATACCTACATAGGCAATTACTGCTCTATAGAATTAGGTCAGAGATATCTTTGCATGCCCGTCAGTCGTTTACCTCTGACATCGCAGCGACTGAGGGATAACCTACCGAAACCGGACGTCAAGGGGAGAAATAGGCTTCTAATATTAAACAACCATATCTTCATAAAACTTTGTTTTATAACAAAATATCTTATTAAACACAACTTTTCCTATGCGTATGTATGTATATATCATACAGAAGTGTTGGCTTAAGAGTTCTGCTATAAGGCAGCAAATGCCTTTCTCTGCCCAAATGGAAAATACATCTTCAGTAAAGCTCTAGCTTATAAAAGCGTCATCTTATGTTACACTGCTGCCATCTCCCCGTTCTTTTGTTTTATGGATACCACGGCTCCGCAGCTACGTGCTGCAGCCTCTATGCTCCCTACAGCGAGTCTTGCTCCGTTTCCTATTGCTCATCTCGACGGGGCCAGGAGATTGACGTTTTTGGCAGGGGGATGAGGCACAAATTATTATCTTGTCTTAAATCCTCCCATTTTTAATCATTACTCTGGATGCAGAACTACTCCTCTCCAAACGGTCCCCACATCCTGAACCTGAAGACTGTGAGATAATACTTTATCCCCTCCCCATCCTACCCCACCCCACAATCTAGGTAAAATATGAAGAGAAATACACAACTCCAAGAATATAAAAGGAGCTCGGTGATGTGGACAAAAGCATCATGGGAAAGAAAGTGCACGTGGGGATAAGGGAGCATTTCAAAATTAAGGTCAAAAGTTCATGTGTAACTAGAGCCCTCACTGCACAGCTTCAAAAACTTTTATGCAGCTGCTTATAACTAGGTAATTTCAAAAGTCTTCAACTTGTCAGGGGGACAGAGGAACAAGGAAGGACACAGGAAAGCAGAACAGGAGATATAAAGGAAGGAGGGTTTCATCGCACAAGAAAGGGAATCTGCTCTGCAGCAGAAAACGGGGTCTAATTTAAGCAGCAGCACGCGATGCCTATGAGGTGCGTGTGTGGGGAAGCCAATATAGATAGTGAAAACCTGCTTTACAATAAACGCGAGTCTAGTTGCTTTGTTACTCATCTTCTAGAAACCGATCCGAGCCAACGCATTCTCCTAGTTCGGACCCTAAGCAGGGACCCCGCAGCCAAGGGCCCCCAGGGAAAGTGCTAGGTTTCACTTCTGGTGCAACAGCAACAAACACAAACTTCAACTTTAGTCTTACTCTCTCTCAGGAGAGCAATTTTAGCCATTCCACTTTCAGTACAAACTGGTACCAGGTTAAGTACATACTGGAGGATCTCTTCAGCACCATGGGGATGAATCACGGCCAATGTGGGGAATCTGCTCTTCAACCCCTTTTCGACCTGTTGCCCTAAAAGCCCTTCCAATGCAACGCCCATCCACCGCCTTCCAAAATTCCCTTTGCAATGCACACGGCAAGGGTCCCTTTGCCTCCAGGCTGCCGGCGCTACAGGTTGCAGACACTGTGTGCAGTGGCTACGGAAAGCAAATCTTTTTTACCTTTTTTTCCCCCCCTCAAAAATCAGCGTAGGACGGCGTGGATATAGAGCGTGCGTTTTGAAAATAAACTGTTTCCTTCTACTAAGGTCTCTTTCTTTCCCCCATTTCGTGCACTCATACAAACCAAACCAGTGGAGTTAAGTGGATGCACTAAGTACCTGAGCTCTGAATCAAGCAGAATACTGTTTTAGATCTTTTCAGTGAACTCGAGTGCAACAAGAGGCTGAGACAACACCCAGCTGCAAAAAAATACTTCAGCAAGCTCGAGCCACAGTGAGATAGCTAGGCCAAAGGGCGCTCTGGTGGAGCCAAATCCCCAAAAATTTAGAAAAAGAAAAAAAAGTTCAAGTTCCGCACCGAACTATCCTCTCCCTTATGGACCCTAGCATTCTTTAGCTTGAACAACTGACCATTCATGCCAAATCACGAGTATACCGGAGCGTCGAAGAAAACATCAAGGTATTGCACACACTGAAACACATGCACCGAAGTCAAGTGTCACCTCAAGGTCACCTGCAGTGGATGGCGGGCATGGTTCTCAGATCAGGGCACTTCCTCCGGGCTAAGAAATTACCTGCTACAGAAACGCAACCAAACCTCAACCAACCGACCGAAATAAAAACCTTGCAAAAACTCCTTAATGCATGTGTGTGGGTGTGTGGGGCAGGTGTGTGCACGTACGTGCACTCACAAGGTCAAAAAGGCTATTTCATTCTGGGTTCCACATAAATTTTATCTCCATCCCGAATGCCGTAAGAATGCAGTGCTCGCGAGCTGTATTTCATCTCCTCGGGACCAAAAGGAGCTTCCTGGTCCAAGTAGAAGAGCAGCATGTTGCTTGTTGACAACTGCACTACAGTTTTTAAGTGCTTCTTCAATTCTGCCACAGTCTGATCGAGACGGATCGACATCTCTTCCACCTTATCCTGGAAGTGAACCTCCACCTTCACGCTGCTCTGTGGCCGAAGATCCACGACTGCCAAGGGCTCCAGCTTCCCGTACTTTGTGACCAGTTCATGATACCTGAAAAATTAAACAACTCCAGAGTTACAGTACAGTTGCTCGTCCAGCCAACACATGTTTCACAAGTCCATTTCTGTCTTACATTATGATACTACCCCCGCTTTTTAGCTGCAAACATCCAGGGATGCTACTAGGTTGCAAAGTACAAACGAACATCTGCACAGAAAGTACAGTGACCTGATGACAAGAGGGTAAGCACAGATTCCAAGGGGCGAATCATCTGAAGCCCAGAACTCTTTGACGAGAGCTAAAACCAGAATGCAGACAGCGATGAGCTGTCCTCCTCCTCCATGTCGGTGACTAGCTAGCATATGGCTCTTCCGAAACATCTCACAGTTTAACCGGCACTTCCCTCAAGGCGGGAAGGATGGATGAGGCTCTCGCGAGTAAAGAATATTGCCGAGCTAGCATTCAAAGCCCATAAGCGCATGCCTCTCTCCACACCGACTAAAGGAAAACCCCAGCTTTCTTCTCCATTTGCCACCAAATCTCTCACACTTTGGGGAGCTGAGACAACATTCACCCCGATTCAAGTCTGATGACCTGAACAGACAACCATTAGGAATAAATCTGGATGGTGTGAGTCCTGTTTTCTCTCCTGCCAGCAGGACACTTCGCAGAGCACACAGTGTTTCTCAGGCAAGATGCTGAAAAGGAGAAAATAAAACCCAGAAAGCCCATCTACTCCGGTCACCTTGTCTCACAGTCCCCAAGCCGCGCCATGGCACCGACATGAACCCGAGTGAGCATCCACCTAGGGAGGAGGTATCTAGATGAGGAAGGTGAAGTTATCCCCGACCTGAGATGTACGAGTTGACTGGTCTCAAAACAGCTTCCTGAACAAAACTGAGCAGCGAAGCGCTCTACTGGGCTCCTACAATTTCAGAAGCCCCAGCTGTGGCTGCAGTGGGATTTGGAAGAAAAAGAGGACACTACGCTCACAAGACTCTACGCCTCCTGCTCCAGAGAAAACACTTCACTAAAAAGTGCCAGAACCAAGCTACTGCTCACACAAAGGACACGGCCCTCAGGCTACATTCCCAGTATCTGTGGCTTCACAGCCTGACTGATTTTCAGACATTCCTGCTGTTTTCCAAGGGGCCATCTAGGTCCCAGATGTTACGCTCCACCGAGCACGGGATCATCATGGTTACCAAATCAAGGTGAGCTGCCGCACGGTTTGGAAGTTGACAACAAATGGGGGACTTCTTCCAACCGATCCCTCACACCTACTCTAAAATGACACGGGCATTTTACTAGCAGAGCCACACACTCCACCACCACGCTACTTTCTCCTTGGAGCCAAGTTCTCTGACTGACCTCCACAAGGCCCATCCCGGGGAGTCGTCCCCTGCAATGGAAAGCCCGCCTCACCCTCCCGCCGCCTTCAGCGGGTATCGTTCTGATCGGGCAAGGCCGCATCTCCCCTGCCTGGCTGGGAAAGAGGTGAGACGGCAAGACAAAACACAATGTGATTGAAATGACAAAGGCTGAGAGCTGCTGAGAAAAGCTAACGTTTCAGAGGCCCTCCGCTATGTGCTGTACAGAAAGCTCTTTTTGTTCCCGATCCGAGCCTGAGCTGAATGCGATCGGTGCTGTGTCACGGCCCCTGTCGAGAGATGATGGGACCTGGCAGGCCGGGTGACCCCAGGGAGTCCTGCTGAAGGCTGGAATGTTCCTGGAGAACAGCAGACCCTCTGTCTGCCGGGAAATTAGGTAAGGGCCACAACGCACTAGGATTTCCCCAGTCTCACGGACAAAACGAACCTTCACCAGGGCAGAGTGTCCAAAGGCAGGCCAGTGCCCTGCTCTCACAGGCACCTGGGTGATAGGATCAGGCCTATTTATTCGGAAAAGCCATTAGTACTGAGAGGAGACAACGCGCTCCCCATATTTTACCCACCGGGCTACCGCCCACAGTAAGAGCGAGCGCTAGCCAGCATGTCGCCGACGGGGAGGATTTCTTTTGTGGCACAGTTTCCGCTGCAGACCAGCAACAATTTCTCCCGTGCTGACCAGAAGTACTGCCACAATTCATGCGCTAAGGGGAACCGCAACGAACAGGGCTGATGGTGGGAAGAGTATGAAGAGGGGGGACAAATTTCAAGCAAGCTGAGAGAGAGAAGTACCATGAGCGGGCTAAGATTACCCAAACCCATGCTGTGAATATGCAGAGGGTCAGGCAACGTTGTCTTAAATTTTCTCATGCAGAGGAAAGGCAGAATAAGCTGCGCAGCCTGCTCCTTGTACGCTAGCTGCAGCCTGCAAAGAAAGTTAGGAGTCTGAATGACTGGCTTCCCTCAAATCAGTAAGGACAAAGGCACGCTGCTCATATGGTTCTTTTGTACCCCGATAATAGGCACCCTGGAGACTTTTATAATCACCCCTTGCAGCCTGGCAGACGCTGGCTGCCGGAGCAGAGGATGCTGAAGAACTGAGCCTGGCTAAAAGCGCCTGTGATACTCTGCAGATAAACAGTGGACCAGACAAGCAGAGGACTCATTAAAAAACCCACAGACACAAAGACGTCACTCAAGAAGACAGCCAATATTGGATTGTATGCTCGGCGCTCCTTTCTAACACATGACATCCAGAGAGAGAAATTATTCTGTCCATTTCCCTCCCTTTCCCATCCCTTTGAGCTGCAGCCCGTGAAGACAAGCAATGCGAGCAGGGGGGATTGCGTGCAGTTTGCTTATTGCATCTTGCACCTCGACAGTCTTGAGGGGGGCTGCTTACATTGTTAAGTTTTCCGTGCCCAAGTGCGTCTTCTTCCTCCGCTTGTGGCAGCACTGCAATGCAGATGCCATACCCCCAGCAAGAACATGTGTGTGTTCTGATTAGATTCTAATTACAAACAACCTTCAGAGAGACCACACCAGATTTGGGAGCAAAGAGGAGGAAGCTTTAGCAACACGCGCACAAAAACCCTCTGCAAAGAATGCCAGGTTTCCCTTCCTACAAGGGCTGTTGTGTACAGGTCCAGGAACTGAAACCCGGCCCTCAGGGCTACGGACGCTCTCAGCCATCTGCAGCCTCGTTAGAAAATAGTCTGGAGCAGCACACAACCCCTCCAGAACAGAACAGCCCTCTTTAGTGGCTGCACAAGTCTCTTGGAAACACTTGCACAGATGAAGGGATTCAGACAAAGAGCCCCATTGACCACGAAAAGGGCAGTAACACTGTTTGAACAGTGAGAAATCAGAAGGGGAGGTAATTCTCCTGTATCTTACCAAAATAGCCTAAAGCAGGCATGTTAGTCAAGATCAGCCCAGCTTTTTTGGATGAGTGAGTTATTAGTAATTTCTTAAATGATCTCCCACCTGGAAACCAACCCCAGTTGTGTGTGGTACCGTGTAACTACATGGGTGCACACGGCCTGTTCCCAAAGTCCACGTCCTGACAGCAGCATCGTGCATGTCTAAAGCTATACCCCACTGTGTCCTCCTCAGCAATATAGGAGTCCTGGACATGCAAGGCACCTGTCACCACAATACCCACAGGCACAAGTCCAGCAGGAAAAGATCCCCTGCCAGCTATTTATTTACCTTCCCTCTCGTGCGTAAACCCTCCCTCCTGAGCTCCGGGCAGCACACCCGTTCCACCAGGATCAAAGGGCTACCTGTGCCTTAGTTCCCACCCCTCCTAGTCCACAACCAAATACACCACTTTCAGCACGAGGGCCTGCCTTGCCTTCTCCCAGCTGGTTTTCCAGGTCAGCCCAAGCCCTGCTCGCCAAAGGGCAGGATGCCGTTGTTGCTGTTGGGCTCAGCTGCCCTGCTATTCTCCCCTCTCTGGAGCCACAAACAGAGAGACATGAAACAGTTTTCTTGGAAATAAAATGTTATGGAAAATAATCCAATTTGGGAGCAGCATCACGAGCTCGTGATGCTGCTCCCCTTCCCCTTCCTCTCCTCTGCATTCTCCGCCTCTGCTGCTCTCTCTTCCAATATTTCTTTCAATTTTTCCGCTTCAAGGGCTTCTAAAATTACAAGCCAGGACTTGTCCTCAGAAAAAGGCACAAGAGGGATCACCAGCTGTCTTGTCTCCCTGACTGCATTAGTACCCTTCGCCTCTGAACTGACCCCAGTACACCTTTAACAAATACTATAATTGCCGGACCTATTAGTATTCATACAAAACGCCATGCCCTCATTCTCCAGTCCAGCCTTCCCATGCCCTTACTGTATTGGCAGGTCACATACACAGTGCTTTCGAAAAAACAAGAGACATTTTACCTAAGAGTTAAGCTGGGGGAAACACTGACCAGCCAATGTAAATACCGACCAGATTCTATTCGCACCTTTGTCATCTACAGCAGGTCATACCTTTAACCTTCTCTACCTCAGTTTGTCCCTGACTCTGCCTGTCCCCCTGGACACGGGGACACACACACATACTCTTGTCCTACCCCCTTTCTGTAAAGAAAGGGCTATAGAGCTTTGTTGTCTGAAAAGTGCACGAGGGCTTTAGGGCAAAAAGCATGTAAATGCAGTGGCTCGATGCTCCATGATCCTCCCTCAGCCCATTAAGAAGCAGTAAGTAGATGCTGGCACAGAGAAGATACCGACTGAACAGCATCTGTCAAAGTTCATTAGTTTACCAAGATTAACAGATCATTGGGCATACTTTTTTGGCAAAGAAAAACCATCAGACTGGCGATTTGCAGGCCTGAAAGCGAGGGGACAGCTTCCCTTCGCCAGTCACATTCCACACACCAGATGGTCAAGAGAATTAGATGCCCCAGCCTGGCACCAGAGAGCACAATCTGCACTGGCTTTTGGGGACTTCCAAACACAGGTGGATTACGAAGCTAGCCATCAGGGAGGTCAGGAAGCAATGAAGATCATGAACTGAACAGTCATGTTGTTTAATGGCACTTGACGCGGACACTTTAAGGCCGACTTTGACTCAGAAGTGATTCTACAAGTCATCAGACAACACTCTCATATAACGACATTAACTAAAACAAATCGAGGAAGGCGAGGGATGTTTTCTTCATGGAACAGCTAGCCCGGATTGCCCGTGCCACGTAACATCATCTGTTCAGTCACCTCGCCGCCCTTCTGCCTTGCTCTCCATCCCACAACAGAGAATTCATACCTGAATGGGACTTCTTCCTCTGGGAACTCCATGTAATATCGGATGAAGAATCGCTCCGAGTCCTCTCGCTCCCCATCGGCAACGATGCTTCCGTTGAGCTTGACGATAGATGGCAACCTGCATGCAGACACCAAGAAATACAGTCAGCAAGAAGAGAAACCCGGAGAGGGTGACCAAGAAGACAGCCACCATCAAAAGCTACGTGCCACGACGTTAGCACCAGGAGAATCCTGCCAGGTAGCTTACGCCTCAGTCATCTCAAAAGAGGGGGCAAGTTCCACGCAGTTTCTCCAAGCACATTCAAACCTAAGCATTTTCATTGTGCCACATATATGTATCGCATGCACAGGCACGTATGAGACTCAAAAAAGTATGTGAAAAGTACAGAAGTTAGACTTAACATTTCCACTACTCCCACTTTCCCACACAACAAAAAAAAGCTCAAATCTTTCTGAGCAGTGAATTCATACAAAACTCCATCTCCTAACAGCCTCTTCCTCTAATTACCCGCTCCCAGCCATTCATCGCCATGTAATGCTTCTGCATAAACAAGCAACAGACCTGGCTATTAGCAGCTTCCTGCGTTCCTCAGTGGTGTAGGACTGCAGCAAAGGGATTCCTAGCAATTTCACTTCCTCGAGCTTAGGAAAACAATTTAACTTGTCAATGTCTTCCCAGCAATGCAGACCTGCTCAGAAGAAAAGACTTGCTTAAACAAACACAGATAATACGTCATGTATCCAAGATAATCAGACGCAACCAAAGAACATACATGACAGGCGAGCGTCAGCTGTTGTTTCTTTGAGAAGTCGGCTTTTTGTTTGTGATGCACTGCAAAAAATCTCCTTCATTTGCTTACAAGACAGAGTAGTTTCAATTCTCTCATGCTGTTTTGTAAGTCTAGAAGGATGATCTCCACGGCTGATTAGGGAGCTTAGTTTTTTATGGACCATTCAGTCTTTGGCCTCACTGCCAAGGACTGACTAGCATCAGTTATGATGGCTGTATCTATAAAGAGATGCTGCCTTAAGTAGTATTACTGTCGTCAGGACTTCTATCATTCTCGTGTCACTAAATGGCCATCAAATGGCTTTACCTCGCACACATGACCACCTTGAGTCCCATTTCCGCTCACGACCCAATGGTAAAACAGTCCCAGAAGCCATCCAGCCATTTAATGAAAAAGATTTTAACTCAATTTCAGCCCCCTCAAGACCTGACGTTTGGGATAACAAGGCAAGCAGAGAGGGTAAAATAAAAAAGCTGGGGATCAAGCAACAGTACAACCCTGATTATGTGGTGAGATCAACACTACTTGTCTTTGCTTCCCTTTGTTGCCACCGCAGAAACACTTACTGCAAGTGCTTTTCCAACGACTGTTTGTGTCGGTTTTGCGTGGCAAGGTTTTGGTAGCGGGGGGGGCTACAGGGGTGGCTTCTGTGAGAAGCTGCTAGAAGCTTCCCCTGTGTCTGATAGAGCCAATGCCAGCCGGCTCCAAGACGGACCCGCCGCCGGCCAAGGCCAAGCCAATCAGCGCCTCTGTGATAACACATTTAAGAAAGAGAAAAACAGTTAGAGAGAGCTTTTGCAGCCAGAGAGAGGAGTGAGAAGATGTAAGAACATCTGCAGACACCAAGGTCAGTGAAGAAGGAGGGGGAGGAGGTGCTCCAGGCGCCGGAGCAAGATTCCCCTGCAGCCCGTGGTGAAGACCATGGTGAAGCAGGCTGTCCCCCTGCAGCTCATGGAGGGAGGATGAGGGGGTGTAGCGATTCCACCTGCAGCCCGTGGAGGACCCCACGCCGGAGCAGGTGGAGACACCTGAAGGAGGCTGTGGCCCCGTGGGAAGCCCGCGCTGGAGCAAGCTCCTGGCAGGACCTGTGGATCCGTGGAGAGAGGAGCCCACGCCAGAGCAGGTTTGCTGACAGGACTTGTGACCCCGTGGGGGACCCACGCTGGAGCAGCTTGCTCCTGAAGGTCTGCACCCCGTGGAGGAGACTCATGTTGGAGAAGGTCGTGAAGGACTGTCTCCCGTGAGAGGGACCCCACGCTGGAGCAGGGGAACGATGAGTCCTCCCCCTGAGGATGAAGAAGCGGCAGAAACACCGCGTGAGGAACTGACCGTAACCCCCACTCCCGTCCCCCTGTGTCGCTGGGGGGGGGCGGAGGTTGAAGCCGGGAGTGAAGTTGAGCCCGGGAAGATGGAGGGGTGGGGGGAGGTGTTTTTAAGATTTGGTTTTATTTCTCATTCCTCTACTCTGTTTTGCTTAGTAATAAATAAGATGAATTCCCTCTCTAAGTTCAGTCTGTTTTGCTCGTGATGATAATTAGAGAATGATCTCTCCCTGTCCTTATCTCGACCCATAAGTTTTCTTTCATTGTACCTTTTCTCCCCTGTCTAATGAAAGAGGGGAGTGATAGAGCGGCTCTGGTGGGCACCTGGCCCTCAGCCAGGGTCAACCCACCACACTGTTCCAGAATCTTACACTGGCAACATGAGTTAGAAAACTGGTTTCTCCAAACAACATCAACAGCTTCATCCACACAGTACAGAAAACGTGAAAAGCCAGAAAACATTATCGGCTCAAACAAAACCAGGGGTCTCATTTGAGCTAAGCCTGTCAGGAAATGCCAAGTTCCAGCCCAAACCCTGTGTCACAACCACAACTCAGAAGAAGGGGCTCTTTTCAGAGCAGAAACAAAACTCCTGTAAGTATCACGGCACCATGTGCGAGGCAGGCAGAGAGCGTTTCCTTTCCCCAGAGCGCTCAAAGCACCTCTGCCAAGGTCACCTATGCCTTAAGCCATCCTCTGGGTATCGCTATCAGCCACGTCGACAGACAAAGTGAGTAGAAGTTTGTGACAGGAGGAGAAACCTTCCACCCGATCTCTGAGGTGCAACGTCATCACAGAGTGCCCAGTATCTCTCTGAATCACACCGCTCTGAACGAGCCAAAAAGCTCTCGTAGCTGGGAGAAAGCTAGTGCAGAGACAACCACCTCTAAAGGAGAAACTGCTGTTAGCTGTGGCATCCACCTCGGCAGGAAAATCTGTTCCTCCCCTCGTGAGCCCGCTGCGCTACAGCTTCACTAAGACATTATCTTTAGCTCATCCTTGATCTCCACTAAGCTAAGAGAGCCTGCAAAAAGAGGCACCAGTTTGGAGTCTTCACGTGACAGAATTTTGGAGTGCAACAGCTTCCCTTCTCTAAAAGGAAAAAAAAAGTTCAACAGGCTCCTTGGGATTTCTGTTTGACTTTCAGGTCCCAAAACATCAAAATGCAATACAGAATCCAGAATTCTTAAATACCTGGCATGAAAACTGCAAAACTGCTTACCACAGGAGCACTTGCTCCTCAGTGAGACAGTGCTTTCAAATCCAGCTTAACAGGCTCTTCTTCCTCTAGTTAGCTTTAAGCTTTTATTATAGGGATTCCTTGATGCTTACATTGCAGAGCATGTTAATAAAGTACCTTGTACCTTGGCTAACACTTAACTATTGCTTGCACAGCATATAAAGCTGTAAAGAACAAAAGATGGTGATGCATTAAGTACTCCTGCAGAAGATCTTCTGGAGTACATGTCATCTCACAAACACGTCACAGCCCTCACAAGCTGCCCTGCAGCTCCCCCTCTCCGAGCGTGGGGTGCCCTTCCCAATAGCCAAATGCTTATTCTCTTTCTGGAGCGTTGGCTGAAAATTCTCTGGGGCTGAAGTGTAACAGCAGCCTCGAGCATAACTTATGGTGAGCTTCTAATAACTGAGCACAGATGACAGACAGCTTTTGCTGGTGAAAGCTCAGCCCTTACCTATCACATACTTACACATACACTCATTTTACCCAAGAAAAAACAGGGAATAAAAGGCAAGTAGGATTCTTTCATCCCCTCCACTGCCAGACATTTATTTATCCTTCTCCATCCAGGAGCCCCTGAGGCAGGGACAGGAAACAGAGGGGAAACTACTAATGTAAAAAACCTTTGCCAACTCATTTTGAATAACTGCCAGTCCACACTACTCTGACTCATCTTTTAGATAACGACTAACTACCAAAAGCAGCAGGTAAAGCCCACAGAGATGGGTAAGTTGATTTCTTGTGCCTGTTTTCCTCTTCAGTACATCTGCCTGCGTGGCCCTGCATTAGCACCATTAGGAAACCAGACTTCAACATGATAGGTCTGTCGGGACTGCATTTATCAACAGCTTTTTGGTTCCGCCGGGAAGGCAGGATAGACTGGGACAAAGGTCACTCTGGGCATTTTCATCTCTGCTACAGGCACAGAACTATCCCAAAGATTTAGGTGCTTGCTCAGCGCTTCTGCCTTCACCTGTCCCCTCTCATACTTTGCAGGAAGCAATGCTGACTGCAGGCTACTTACTGTTAACACAGACCTAAGAAGCAACCATCCCAAGGGCAAGGTTTCAAAGAGCACAAAGCAAGTGTGTTTTTCACCTGCTCAGGAGGAGAGACTCGATCAACCGCTGTCACTTATGCTGAGAACAAAAAGCATACTGCTTCCAAGCTCTCACCTGACTTGTGCAAATTGATGGACCGCAGGTTGGGGAACAGCCTTGCTAGGGAATCTTCTGACTCTTCGATGGTCGTGAGGTTGTTGTTAGCCAGAATAAGCGTGTCCAGTGATGGAAACATAATTCCTAATTTTCGAATTTCAGTCCAGTCTTGAAGATTATTGTCAGTTATGTGGAGTAATTTGAGAGACTGACAGCAAACTGGAGAACAAGACACCGTTTCATAGTCGTTAAGGCACAGGAAAAGCTCCTCCAAGCTGCACAGGGGAAGAAAGATCATATCATCATCTCGACATACCTTGAGAAATAACTACCCTCCCGGGTACAGGGACATGCATATGCAATTTTAACGTGACTTTCTGTAACAGCTCTTATGTGATTTGAAACCTTGGTGTAGAGAAGACCTTTGAGCACTCCAAATGGAGTGTTTCAACTACATCTCTGCTCCCATCCGTAAACTTCCTCCACAGATGAAAACCGCCTCTAAGTGTTCCCTCTAGCCTCCCAGTATTAATTGCGTAACAGATTGCTCGGGGTGGTGTTCCACATTTGTGCCCAACAAGCCACCAACCCAGCGGTGATTGGTACCTGCTCTCAGTGTGCACCACTTATTTAGAAAGCTGTTTTTATACAACACAGATGACGCTTTTTCCCCCACATCGCTGGCTCTGCCAAAAATTCCCATTAAAGAAAGAACCAAGTTTTCAGACAACTAAACTAGCTCTCCTAATCCCAGGGAAGCATACATTGGCCATGCACGATATACTGCTGTCATCATCTCCGCTTACAAAGCCGTACAAAGAGGAATCTGTTACCAAAATGAAGCCAGTTGAGGACATTTGTGGAAGCAGAATGCCACTGCCAAGGTGGATCGTGGCCAAGCCACAGAAATCAACACTTTTGCACAGAAAAGCACGATGAAATATTACTTGACAAGTGGCCAGACCCCCAGATTTACATCCCATTCAAAAGCTATTAGTACAGGTATGCACTGCACCATTCATTCTGCAGTGACTCAGAGGAAAGCATGTCACCTCCTACAGCATCACGGTGATTATCCATCTCTGGTATTTAGATTTGGACGCGCCGCCCCGGGCTTTGCAGCGCCACGAGAGTTCAGCTTTTAAGACAATGTAAAGCATTCACCTGGCCAGTTTTCGAGCTCTCAAACAAAAAAAATTCTCTTTTTCTCTACTGATCATGTTTGCATCCTCACACCCCTCTCATCCCTCACCACGTGATTTGATAAGCCAGCCTCGATCTGTGTGCAGCAAGCACCCCTTTCTAGACCCAACTCCCCATGCTTACTCTGGTAATTCCTGCAGGATTGTGTGGACTGTTTCCCAGGAAGCTTTGCTGTTGTTGAGCACAAGTTTGCGAACACCAGCGAAAGACCCAGCACACCTTCTCTCTAAAACGGACAAACTGAGAGGGTTGGAACTCAAGTTTAGAAACTCCAAGTGAGGAACGTTGGACACAATTTTACTGACCTAAGTGGGGAGGGAAAAAAAAAAAAAAAAAAAGAGAAAGAAAGAAATGCATATCAGGCAGTAATCGGACCTCATGCAGTAATATCCCGTCTCCTAAAAGGGGACCCTTCGGAATCACCACAAGCCAAAGAAATGATATGGGGGAAAAAAAAATAAGGCTTCTGGATAACTATCTGTAATTCATACTCCAGCTATTCACTGATCTAGATTGATTAGTTAATTGCTCATTCACCTCAACAGTTCATTTAATTACATTCTCTGAGCAGCTTGATAAGACAAAGTCAGTCTCTTAGGAGAGGTCCTAAAATCCACCTCAACACCAAGCTTAGGCAGCAGCACGTTACAGGAGCTAGGACGCCATACTCGTCTTTTAGCAGGGAGGCAATGGACGCATCTCTCGAGTTTATGGCCAACACTCTGATCACTTGCTCAGCTTTCTACTGCTCCCCACTAGCCACAGAACTCACCATTCCGCCCAACATAAAAGACAGATAGAAGCTCATTGTCCATAAACAATGAATTTCTTATTCAATTCCATTGCTCTGAAAACTTCAGCTTTCTTACAATCAATCCCAATGTTCAGGTAACACTGATTGGGGTAACTTTCTCTTTTCGTGCATATAGATGTGCACCTGAGGGACAAGTAGCAGAGAGGTAAGGAAGAAAGATCAAGAAAGAGAAAGAAAAGCCAGAGACAGTAACTGTACAGCTCTGGAGAGCAGGATACACAACAGATCGTGCGATGGGGGTACGTGCTGACCTCGATACTGCTAATACACAGAAAGATATGGGAACAGCTTATTTAGTTGATCAATTTGTAGTCATCTATTAATGATTAAGTGAACAGAACAGCCAGGCAGCATCAATTTGTAAAGAACACATCACATCAATCTAATTTTCCTCTTCAGCTAACTGATTCAGTGGGAAGTAGTATAAGGGAACAACAGCTTCTGACGCCATCCGCACACCAGTCACATAGGCAAACCGGGGATTTACAGTGTCCGGGACAGCACCGTAAGTTAGGAGTTCAATACAAAGCTAGCAGACATACCCAAGGAGTGTTCTAGCAGATTACTACTCGTTATGTTTTCAATGACCAGAGTAATTGAACGACATGCGTTTTCTTAAACTGCGGGTGATACTAAGGTGGGAAAGGCTGCCATCACGTTGCGGTACAAGGCTAGAGGCTAAAGCACGGCCATCTGAAACCCATAAAATAGAAGTTCAGTTCAAGGATATTCTATGTACTAATGTTCAGGGGAAAATCTGGAAAATAATTACAAGTCAGAGAACACATGGCTAGAGAGCTCCACTTCACAAAGTGATTGGATGGGAGGATATGGGGCAGACCATGACACACACAGGTCAATAACAGGGCCCAGTTGCTAGCAAAGGGCAATTGTCTCATGTGGAATTCAAGTGTTGCATACGTGATGCTGGAGGTAATTAGTCTGCCTCACTTCGCACCTTGTCTTAGGTGATGTCATGTTTTGGGCACTATGCCTTAGGGATGAAGTAGACAAACTGGAATGACATCAGAGCAAAAAAAACAACACAGGATTTAGAAAAAATGGCCTACAATGAACAATTGGAAGAGCTGCATTTTTTCAGTATTATACTAAAACAGAAAAAGGAGACACAAAAGCTTCTTCATAGGTATAAAAGGCTGCCGTATAAGGCACAACAATGAACGTTCCTTCATGCCTGCTGAGAACAGGGCAGGGAGCAACTGGCTCAAATTGTAGCATGGGAGACCTAAGTGACATAGTTTGGCCTATGAGGTTATTAGCTAAGCGTGGGAACAGCCTACCCAGGGATCTGGAATCCCCATCATGGGCAGTTTTCAAACATCAGTTAAATATTCATCTGTTGTGGATGGGCTGTGAAAACTTAATCCTGTCTTGGAGGAAGAGGCCAAAATGCACAGAAAGCCTTCCATTTCCTGCTTTACTGCGGCTCGTGCAGGAGCCAGCAAATTGTGACATCCAGGGTAACCTAAACAGACTGAACAAATAGCAGGGTGCAAGGCACGCAGCTTGCGAGTGACGAGCGTGTGTGCGGCTCTCCTAGCTGCTTACCAGACCTGAGGTCAGCTCCACTGAGAGCAGAACAGGGAGCGGAGAGGCTGCACCTCATTACTGTGGGAGGGGGCCTTTTGGGGCCAGAATAAAAGAAGTCAGGAGACACCATCCCAGTTCTTAGCAGACATGCCCTTAATACGAAACCGTCTTCCCTTGCTCTAAACTCAACAGACAAGCCTAAGATCTCTCTCCCACCTGCTGAGCTAATACCTTCTAGGCTAACAAGGAAACAACAGGAACAGAGAAACCTATCCCACTTCTGCCTTTGCGACCCCTGTGCCAGAGCTGGGATATTTCTGCAAACACTGCGTTTACTACCTGTTTAAAGACACAGGAGTTCAATGCAACAGAAACACATGATAATTTTTATGTTGCGCATCCTGTTGTTTTCCACGTATTTCCAACAATAAACACTAACATAAAAGCAGAACATAAGCCAGCGAGAAACTGTTAACAACACTCGAACAAATTGCAATTGTTTTACTCGTATTACATTGCATTTACCTAGCATATTTCATCCAAGCACTTTAGAGGATTTTATAATAGCATTTTACATTAGTTAATGAGGCCTCAGAAATATCCTTTGAGGTAAATATTATTAAGCCTGTTTTGCAGATAGGG
Organism: Balearica regulorum gibbericeps; assembly: GCF_011004875.1. Taxonomy (NCBI): domain Eukaryota; kingdom Metazoa; phylum Chordata; class Aves; order Gruiformes; family Gruidae; genus Balearica; species Balearica regulorum. The sequence continues at coordinate 110,554 of NC_046206.1, forward strand.
AAACAAAAGCGGAGAGAGAAAATGAATACCTTGGCCAGCACCACAGAATCGGTGGCAATGCCAGGAATCACCTCCCATTACTTGGACCTCCTCAGTTCTTACTCTATTAAAAACTGCACTGCTCGTTAACCTCTTGACGTTAGAAATGCCAGTTTCGGTGCTTTGCACCAGAAAAAGAAAGTATGTATTTGTCACCCACAGGCCAAGATCGTAAATCATGAGGTAAATGGTGTGAAGTGCCCAAATGGATTAAATTCATCGCGTTTATTGCTCAGTTGTTGTCAAAGTAAATAAGCATCAGCTTCAAAGATGAGAAAGAAGCCACAAAAAATGGAAATCTCTCTCCTTTAAATGAACACAGTACTCTTAGAACCTGCAATGCATTTGCAGTCATAGTAATAGCCATCAAAGTTATTCAGAAAGGTGCACGTGTAACTGTTTTACCTCATGCCAGTCTTCCAGTTTATTGTCAGAAAGATCTAGCTCAGACACATGAGCACAGAAGGCGGCGATTTCATTCTCATCCCCTGCACAGGTTATGCCACAGCTGTTCAGTACTAGTACGCTCGGAAGGTTGAGGCGATCTGAAGCAGGGAAAAAGAAAAGGTGCCCTCTGGTCAGCATTGCCTTGCTTAGTTACAGAAGGTAAAAACAAGCACAAACATGACATTCGGCAAAAGAAAAGATCTCCCAGTAATTCTACAATTTACACGTATTTAAGGATCTCAGGATAACATGGATTTTATGACAAGCAACTGACATCAATCAAGAATTCTTCTTGTGTCTAAACATGAAGTACCACTCAGTATCGGTGATCTTCAGTTACTACACGCATTTCTGTCCACACCGCAGTGGGGACGGGCCAGTCCTTTGTAGTTTATAGCAGGTCTCATATCAGTTCTTGCCAGAACTTACGCTCTACCCCAAGCATCTGCTACTGCAGATAGGATACGGGACTAGGTGGACTGTTAGTTGCGCAGAGTCACACTGCCTTACCCTATTGTACTTAACCCACTCGGGGTTAGTAACACCAAGGATGTACTTAAACACTTCAACAATGAAGAAAGTTTAACAGTCTCCCCTCCTGGAAGAACTTGGGTCTCTACTCTGCCTTTTATGTTTCTGCCTTGATTTTGCTCTAGTTCCTTCTCATGCAGGTAAATGTTCTCGCAGCTAGTTTACAGACAAGGACTTGGATCTCAATCACAGCCTGATTTACTAAGGCCAAAACATGACAAAGTTAAAAGCTGTGGATTTGTAACAGGAAACCATTTCAACACAAGAAATCCACACTTAGGCAAGGCAAGCCATCAGTCTTACCCGTTCATATACAATACAGCTCTCCCACCTCTGTGGAGTATCAAAATCTGTTAAAACTTAACAACAAGTTTTTCCTAAAAAGGTGGCCCTTTTTCTCTCTCCTTTTTACTTGACAGCTACATGACTAGAAAGGGATTCTAGCAGCAGACAATTATCTGGAGTGATCTGAGTTTTCAAGTTTCCTGGCTCATTAGCTTCTTTAAAGGATAGCGTTGTACTTTGGGAATTAGTCGTGACGTACTTGTAAGTCATGTCTCAGTCACATTTTAAGACTCACCGACCTCTTTTCAGCATCCAAACAGCTCAGGTAAGTGGGTGCTCGCACACAGGAGAGAGGGTATTGACTGAATATTCCATCAAGCAAATTTTCTGTTTATGTCAATTTTGAGTGACATGCCATCTGTTTTATCCTCAACTGAACTCGGGTCCTTTTTTTCTCCTCTGTCAAACTCAAGTTACTGCAAACTTCATCCAGCTGACTTCCATGGCTATTTTCCCCTTCGGGGCTGGCGGAAATTTAAACTACTCTTAGCGATCAAGATGGGCAAGCGGTTACACAAAGAAGGGGCAGTTCTGGTGAGATAAATGTGAATCTCACACTCATCTGTACAAACCAAGAACCAAAGGCTAACATCAGAGCACGAGGAAAGACTAAAGCGTGTCAAACGGATCCAGTTCAAAGAGCAGGAAACAGCGACACAGATTTCACAGCCTAGGAGGCTCAAGGACATACACAAGTAGCACAGTGCTTCAGACACACATCTGTCTGAAACTCCCTCAAGGCAGTAAGGTCAGAAGCAAAGGAGAGAGGGGATTTCTGACTAGGTCAGCATAAGCACGGTCAGAGAGCATTTGATGCCTTGAGAAGAGAGCCAAAGTAAACTACAAATTCATTTGAGTCACTTGTCACAAAAGAAGCCTAGCTGGACATCCAACGACTCATTGCTTGGCTTGAAATATGGTCTGGACTCCTTCTGTACCCGCAGGCATCGATGCAAGTTGATGGCACCGTGTAACACCACTAGCATGCGGACCAACCTCCAATATAAATCAAGCGTTACGTATTTGTTAAGCCATCTCTGTCAAAATACAGGTTGTTGCAGCCACTCATAAAATAGTTAGTATGACTAGTCTGAAGAAAATAAGCTCCAGGGACTGCTGAACCCTCAAAACTCAGCACTGCACAAGGCCTTATTTCCATCTCTCATGGACAGGATTCTGATTCTGTTACGCTGGCAATGACAGGGATAGGGAAACTTACTTGGTTTTTTTTGCAACTGGTTCAGTCACTAGCTCTAACTAATCTAACAAAAGATTCCGATCTCTCAGCTCTTTGGTAAAAAACACATTACAATACATCATAATGTTTCTTTTTCTAATCAATTCAGGGCAATTCTTCTTTCAACATAAGCAAGAACAGCCAAGAAATTGATCTCACCCAGAACCCCACAGGTGCTCAGAAAGACCAGGACCCTACCTTTCATAGGTGAACCCTGCGGAGTTGCTGGGACATGCACCCCCATACCAGGTCCACGACGATATGGGAAGTTCTCGGGGCTGTATTTTTCACAAAGAACTTGCATGAAACTCCTTCCGCTGGGCTGGTCCATGCTCCCTTCTCGGACTTCTAGTTAACACAGAAAAAAACCAGAGCATATGAACAATTGCCTCCAGTAGCAGTTCTTGGGAACACAGGACAAAAAGTGACCGGCCCGGTCATGGGTTGTACATCTGAACTGCCGATCAGTCTAACCAGTCATATTTCAAATTCAAGATTACAGTAAAACATTAACTGAAAAGAAACCTAAGCCAAACGGAGGGCCCAAGCTACACAAACATGCTCTCAATCATTACAGGCCAAGTCCAAAACCCCCTTGCTCTTCCAGGACACTTCCCAACACACCCCAAGCTGCAGAAGGTGACTGTGAGATATTTGTAGATTCAAATACATAGATTCAAACACATTTCCAGGGCATCAAGGAGGAGAAAGAACAAAGAGTTGTTTAAGAGTAAGAGATTAAGAGATTGCTCAAACAGATGTTTTAATTCTGGAACTTCCCTTTTCTCTAGAGCTCAGGATTTTCAGTCAATATTAGCTTTTTAGATGGGGGGGGCGGGGGGGAAGGGAAAAAGAAAAAGGACCTACATCTCCCTAGCTGCTTATAAAGAAACACTATACAACACGAGTTACAGTTTGGTTTTGTTTTTTTTTAAATCAGGCCAATGCTGTAAACAGCCCAGAGCTCATCATTCTCTGCTAGCAAAACTTCATACAGTCAGCCCACAGGGTGTCATAGAAATACTCGAGTTTGATAGTAAGCTCACTCAGGATATCTCAGGGCTCTCACCTTCACTCATTCAAAGCAAGCTTTGGCCTCAAGAGCAGCATCATTTCTCCTCTGACATCTGCAAAAAACTACAGTTCTTACGCCCAGCTTGCAAACCTGGGCTTCTAATTAGAACACAACCGCCGTGTCACAAAACACTCATAAACACGTCCTAGCACGTCATTTGGCCAGTCCAAAAAGCAAGTTTTGCCAATTGAATTTTGCAGCTGTTTAATATATCTGGAAGATAAACATGCCCTTCATATCTACGCACATCACAGAACAGAACAGCACAGGAAAAAGGACTCGCCACATCGTGGGCTGCTGACCTGCCTAGAAAGATATTGAGCGTCAGGTGGAAGTATACTTGGCACAAAGAAACCGCGATAGTCGGCATTCTGCTGTACCCTAGGTGGAACTAAGCTTATCTGTCCTGCTTTTCTGCACGTACTCTGAACTTGGTATTTCATGGTTTCCTGGATAATAAAGGCATCGAGCTTGATGCACGCACAAAGAACGGGAACTACACTGTCCCCACATTTCACAGAGGTCTTCTACTCCAAAGCAGGGCCTGCTACCTATCACGGACATAGAGGAGAGAGCCACATCTGCCTGTTCTAACAACACAAAGCACAAACTTGCAGCAATCAACTGTCGATTTCCTACAGCATACAATAAGTCACGGAGCAGCATTTTCACCAAGTACTGCACATTTACCTTTCTAATATACTAGCAAATCTCATATACCAGCAAAATGTAGATATGTACATTCTGCATATAAACCTGCATCTCCAGGACTCCTGGTGGAAATTCATACTTTTGAGTTCATGGTGACGCCACACGTATATTGAAAGTGAGGTTGCTAACCAATGCCAAATTAAAGTTTCTGCCTGCTGCCACAAACTTTCCTTTAGATTTATTATAGGCAAGGATAGATATAAAATCCCGAACAAAAGTGATTTAACTAAGGTTCAGGTTGCCTTTTCTACGAATCACCTGTAACAAGCTCTACTTTACTTCTTTGCAAACAGACTACCTAAAACATCTCTATCATAAAGGAAGTTTTGGAACTCCACCCTGAATAAAGCTTTCTGTCCTTCACGTTGCTTTTCTATCAACTCCATTCCTCTTTATTCACTGAGCAAACATGAGCTGGAAATTCCACATGAGAAAATCATCTTAACGTCACACTAGAGACAAAATTTTCAGCTGCAGCATGACAGCAATCCAGAACCAAGACAAAACCCTAATGACGTTCACATTCATCAACTTTAAAGCCCAAACATTTTCTTTGTCAAGCTTTACTTTTGCAAGCCAATGCCATTACCAGATGACAAAAATGTCAGGGGGTGGGCAGTCACCTTTCCCACTTCCCTTCTCGTCACGTTTCACATTCACTATAATCACCTGTCACGCACGTGGCTTCTCTGAATCACTACAATTGCTTGAGAGCCAGGATTAACAGAATATGCAAAGAAAGCATGACACATTTCAAGTGAATGTTGTCTGTACAAGGGCAGGACAGGATGATTTGCAAGGTGCACGTTTCTGAGGGTTTTCCTACCGATGGCATGAGGAACAATTCATATCCTAAAATAACTTTGAGTTTTCTAAATGACAGCGTAGATTGCAAAAGAGGTACTCGGTCTTTGAAAGATATCATAGAATCACAGAAACATCGTAGACTGGTTTGGGTTGGAAGGGGACCTTAAAGCCCATCTAATTCCATCCCCCCTGCCATGGGCAGGGACACCCTCCACTAGCCCAGGTTGCCCAAAGCCCCATCCAACCAGTCCTTGAACACTTCCAGGGATGGGACATCTCCAACTTCTCTGGGCAACCTGTTCCAGTGCCTCACCGTCCTCACAGGGAAGAATTTATTTCAAACGTCAATGAGCAGTCTTTGCTGTCTATATTTAAACACCCTGCTGAAAGGCCGTGGCCCCAGTAACATACAACATGCCAAGTGTCTGCAGAGAAGAGCATAACCCTGACTTGAGATCCAAGGGAAACCCAGCGGGCTGCTGCAGCTCATGAGTGAAGTGAAAGGAGAACACTAGAAATGACACAAAAAATATTTCTATCTCAGTGCTATAAGCCTACAAGGAGAATAAGAGACCATTCCAGAGAATTAAATCATTAACGACATTCTAATGAATTCCAGTGCCACTCGAACGCCTTCTGAGCAGGTCCTAAACAGTCACACATCAAACGCATTTTGACGCGTTCGTATACATGAGAAACAAAGCGTAAAGAACGGATGCAACAGAACAAACATCTAAAAGAAGTCTGTACATCCTTCTAAGACGCGATTCAGGGAAATTATTTTTGAAGTGATCTTGAGAGACAGATGAACGAGTATTATCAGGGTAGACACACCGGCCCCCCGAGCCACCAGGGCAAGCTCCCCGAGTACGCGGAACGCTGTCAGGGACTTCACCAAAGCTAACGTAACCATGTGGTCACCCACCGCAGCACCACTCTCCCGGGAGCGGTCAATACTGATGGCAGGGAGACGGGACCCCGCAGGAGACGCGCCAGGCTGCCACTTAACGCGCTGCGGGCCGGGGCTCCCACACCACGCTGCTGCCGAACCGGCGGTGCCCTCAGGGGATGCTGGGAAAAACAACGCCGCCGCAGAAGTCGGCGGGGAGCCCGTCTGCCGGTCCCTGCCTGTACGACAGGTCGGGGTCCCCCAGCCCCCAGAGGCCTTCCCGGAACGGTGCAGCCTCCGCCGGCCCGGCCGCCCCGAGCACAAACGTTAAACTGTCCCTGGCTCCCCGCCCCCCCACGGCCCGGACGGACGGACCCCGGGTCGCCCCCGAGTGACAGCGGCCTCCCCCGCTCCGACACCACACCGCGACCACCGATCTCGCCGCGCAGCAGGCCGGTGACAGCCGGTGACAGCCGGGGCCCCGCCCGCCCCCGGCCCCGCTCACCCAGGCCCGGCGGCCGCGTCCCGCATTGACCCGGAAGCAGCTCCGCGGCAGCCGACTATCACGTGATCTGCTCCGATCACGTGACGGGGGCCTGGCCGGTGTCTCGGTTGCCATGGAGACGCCGCCGCCCCCGGCGGCCTGGTCTTCCCGCGACCCGGCATGCGCCGCGCCCTCCCCCCTCCGCGGGGTAACGTCCTCTGATGTCACCTGAGCTCATCAGTGACGTCTGACAAGGAGAGAGACAGATGACGGTAAGATCCCCCCAGCCCCGGGGTCCCGCTCTGGGGGCTCCGATGGGGCAGGTGTCACTCCCAGGCCGGCCCAGCACCCCGCCATCCCCTCCCCGGTACCCACGCGAGGGGAAGCCCTGGCCGCACAGCGGTACATCCAAATTGTAAATCGGCAAACGTTGCGTGTGCTCGACGTCTACTGCCAGTGGCGCGCACCCTGCCTCAACGCGTGCGGCAGCTGCGCCCCTTTGCTGGCTGTGCCTGCTGTTCTTTACCAGTTTGCCTGTTTCTCTCTTGTTTATTCGCTCAGTGGTGGCTGGTCACGACCTCAGAAGAAAGGATGATCAGTGATGCAGGGCGTAAGGCTGTGGTGGACAAATCTGCTCAGCCTGGTTCCCCATCTCTGTTCTTGCCGGGATTACATGGTAAGAATCAGAAACTGCGTGAAACACAGCCTCCCCCTTCCTGCCACAGGTAGGGAAGGTTGGAGGAGAGCTGCATTAGTCATGGCTGAATAGCCGCAGCACATCTACACCCTCTCCGCAGCCTGTAACATCATCGGGACAACTTTATCCTGTTACTTACACACCCCTATTTATGCACGCTCCGCTGAGGCAGCAAAATACAATGATACCATTGTGGGTGCTACCCAGGTCGAGGACAAGAAAAAGTGTTCAGCATCAGCATGGGGGGGTGAGAGACTGGTTTAAGTCCTGCTCTGCCATCTATTTCCTACCCCACTTTGGACTGACGGCATAGGTTTGCACCCACAGACTTACAGTCAGGAGACGGACAACTACTGTTGTTGCTACCGCTCCTAAAACTCAGCTACTCAGGCTCTTGGTGTTGGGACTTGGTTGGCACAGCAGCTTTTTAAGTAAAGCTGCTGGGTATGTATCTGCAAGACACTGATAGAGAAAGACTGACCGACTTCTCAACCTTGTCTGATGCAGGATTATGAAAGATTCACATCACTGCTCTTCATCCTGGGGCAAATTCTACCATTGCCGCTATGCGAGAGGGTTCAGGGTTTTCAGGTGGCATGGTCCAAATTGCAGACACTGTCTCCTTGTAATTCTGCTGTGTGTCACCCTGTCATCCCTGGACTCCTCACAGCAGAGCACCGGCAGCCCAAGCTGTCAGCACTGAAATGCATGCATGGCTTCCATGGGCCCGATTTCCCTTTAACAGAGAGAAAACCACTTTGGGGTACTTTCTTATTACCCTATTGACACAGTATTGGTTTTATTTTGTTCCTGTGTGGGCCAGCACAGATGAACATTGCCTTGCTAGTGCTCCGTAAAAAAACCCAAAAAACCATCTACCCGCATGCTCTGAATGGCTTATTTCGTTCTTTTAATACGTTCCAGAGAGCTTTGTCTCCGTTTGGTTTTCCTTCCCCCTCTACTTCTCGTATCTGTTTCAGCAAGATAAAGAACTCCATTGCATTCAGAGGCTACGCTCTTTTACTAACAATCCTCATGTTTTTTGCAGAGCTTACCTGTGCTATTTAGTTGCTAGAAGGCAGACAGAGCATACTTTAGCTGGTAACTGGCACAGCAGGCCACATTTTGATTTGAAATACATTTCAGTTGCTGCTTTCTATAGTTACAGATTAACTGGATATACCAGATGTCCACGTTAACAACCTCCGCTGGGTCAGCGCTGCAAGTGTGAGAAAGTGACCGGTGTATCCCCTGGCCTACATTAAAAGACCATTTCAACGGAGACGGGACAAGTCAGGGAATTGTTTACACACTATAGTCTTTCACCTCTAGGGACTGGTTTGAATTCAGCCCAAGCTAGCGCTGATTGAATGCGCTTATCATCTGTGGCTGTCATTGTTCAAGTGAAATAAGTTCGATGGGTCTCGATCTACTCCTCCCTGGCAGACAAGTACCCCCACTTGCCAAAGCTTTTACTAGCCTTGGCCCTCCTGGGTGACCCCTCCCTGGCAGGCTCCCCTCTTTCCCACAGCCACCTCCCCCAGGATTACACGGGCCATGGGAACCTGAGTCACCTCTTGATTTGCTGGCTCCCTGTCTGGTTGCGCAGGGGACACCAGCAGTACCCATCCATTCTGGAGTTAGTTCACGCACACAGAACAAGTGCTGTGTAAGAGGCGTGTCCATCTTAGGTGGCTGAGCAACCCAAATCCAAGTTCGTTATTGACTTACTTTTAGAGCTGGATCTGATCAACCTCAGCAAGAAAAACATCCTCAATATCTGAAAAAATTCAAGTCATAATCCTTCCCTCGTTACTCACACTTCTAATGCATCACAAATAAATGTCACCCACTGTCAAGGGGGGCACTTACCAGGGTCGGAGCAGGTTCATGGGTTTGAACATACAGAGGCCGGAAGAAAACCACTGAATGTCCAGAATGCAAGCCACAGACTCCCCTAATTTCACTCCCATCTGATCTGGAGCAGATCTTTCAGACAAAACAGAAAAAAAAAATGCGTATATCATAGAATCACAGACTGGTTTGGGTTGGAAGGGACCTCAAAGCCCATCCAGTCCCACCCCCCTGCCATGGGCAGGGACACCCTCCACTAGCCCAGGTTGCCCAAAGCCCCATCCAACCTGGCCTTGAACACTGCCAGGGAGCCAGGGGCAGCCACAGCTTCTCTGGGCAACCTGTGCCAGGGTCTCACCACCCTCACAGGGAAGAATTTCTTCCTAATATCTAAATCTACCTTCTTTCTAAATCTACCCTCTTGAGAAATTTCCTGAGATGGAGAATCAAACACAGTCTGTGAAAAATCAGTTAATTACTCACTATGTTAATAATAATGATGATAATAATAATAATAAAGCAGACCTCATTCTAGTTGGAGTGGGGTAACTAAACCCATTTAATTCCCAACCCACACTAATAACATTCAACAGATCTTGCTGTGCCCAGGGAAGCAGCATCACTGTCACCCATGGGGACGCGGACCCACCGAGATCATGGAATTTCCCTGGGCTGCGCACAGAGATAATGGCAGCAGCAGGGGAAGGACCATCTAGGAGACTCTGCTACTTACCAGAATAATTTTCTCTATATTTAAATCACCAGAGGTTTTGGGGGAGGTTGGGGAGAGGATTTGAAACACACGCAATTTTCTACTTCTTTTCTGTAGCTTTTTGATCCTTTCGGTTATGGGTTTGGCAACCGCAACTTTCTTCATCCTTGGAGATTATTCTTCAAGTCCTCAAAGAGACTTCAATTTTCTCACAAATCTCTCTTCCTTTGACTTAATTTAAACATTTTTTTGGCCAATTTAATGATTTAATAATGAGAAATAAAATTGGAGATTTACTAAGTGTTGAGAGAAGACCTTTCATTTCATCTAGGGATTAAGGAGGCAGTGAAAGGTGTGAATCCTGTTAGCCACGCTGGCCTAACCGGAGCTCCAGCATGCTAAAGAGCCCAATCCTGAGAGATACCGAGCGGTCTCTGCTCCCATCGAAGCCGGGGAAGCCCTGTGGACTCAGAGCACATTGCAGATTCGGGCCCCTTAAGACACAATGCTAGGGTATAAATCCATAGCAGCGCGGTCTCATAGATATGTTGCTAATAACTTTAAAGACCGACTTCATTTAGCACTACCGCCAGCTGATCAACTCCAAGCAGCTTCTCGCTACACCATTAATTTAAGGTAACAATTTGCTAAGATCTTTGGTTCTGCATAAGCGCTTTCCAAATCACTTCTTCGGTCTCTCAATTATCTGAGACTAATGCACCTTGAAGTTACCTTTTAGGGCAAACATTACTCCACAGTCATAATTCTAAAATATTATCAGTAGCCAAAAGATAGGAACGATGCAGTTTTCAACTTCAGAAATTCAGACTGCGCATTCAAACGCAGAAATACAAAATGAATCAGTAGTGGTGCAGTCTGAAGATCTGTTGGATTTTCAAAATTTGGCAATTGCTAGTCATGTTCACAGGGACAAATGGACCTTGAGCCTTTTATTCATTTGATTTCATTTTCTAGATGGCTACTACTAGATAAAGGCAGCTTTCTCAGGTACCGCTGCAATGGTACTTGCCATCAAATTACGTCTGGCAAATCAAATCTCACATGCTCGGGGCTACGCTCACTCAGCTGGCTGCTGTCTCACCCTCTCCATCATGACACAGCTTCTCTCCCAAACTCGGGCACGGGATGCGGCTGACCAAGCTCGCTCTTCTTCAGCTGACCTGCTGCACTCCGGAGACCCCCCCAAACCCACGTGTGATCTGCTGTGCCAGCCCCTGTCCTGTCCTCTGATCCCCCAGCATGGCATCTCACACGTTGGGAGGTGCTTGCTGACCCAGCCCGAGCAGCAAGATGGGCAAACGTGGGCATGAGTTATGCCCAGAGCCCTTCTCCAGTCGAGTCAGGATCTGTCCCTGCCCCACAGCACGGCACCCACGTGCTGCCCCGTTCATCACATCTCATTTTGGACCACGATTGCCATTCTGTTCAGTCAGACAAAAAGGGCACCAGCAGACAGAAATGAGTCCAGGCATGAAAATGGCTAGGTCTTCCTCTGCCAAATGCTCTGGAGTCGTAACTAGTTGTTACGATGAGAGAGAAGTGCCGCTACTGTCTGATTTTGGAATTGGACTTTGGCTGGGAGAACAGGACAAAACAGAGTGAGAAGCCGTCTCTTCCCGTCTTGTGTGTGTAACAACTCCATTACAGGTCTGGATCTCACTCGGAGAACGCTGCTGGCTGACTATGTAGGCTGCCAGCATTCATAATAATTAACCATTAATGTTAGCAAACACTTGGCAAATCTCCACCTGCTTTCATCCGGAGCTCTCAGAGTCCTTTGCAAACATGAACAGATTAAACCTTGCCAGACCCCCTCCTCCAGTCCTACACATCAATCCAAAGAATCTCCTCCACTTCCATTCTCTGACAGCGTATTTAGTAAACATGGTGAGGTTGGAAAGCACATGGGTCATCCCCATTTTACAACGCAGAGTGGAGGCCCAGGGTGGTACAGTGACATTCCCAAAGCCCCAGCGAGCGCAGTTGTGGTCTCCCACCCTGCCGTCGGCACCTCAAACCCTGCGCCAGCCGTCCTGTGCTTGGCAGCTCCTTGGTCACTATCTCACTGTCAAGAAAGCCCAAGCAGGAAAGGGATGCAGGCTTAGCCCAAAGTCCGACGCGGATCAGCAGGCTGGTAGAGCGATAGCTCTGAGGCTGTTTTCGCTGCTGGGACACCACAGACAGAAATAACCGTGAGCAAAGCGTGGGCCAGACAGAGCACAGCATCCTCTATGAGAGCACGTCCCGTTGTGCCTGCTTGGTGGCATTTTTGCCATACTTGCTGCTTCTTTCTAACAGCTCCTTCTGAATACGATTTTGTTCAAAAATAAACCAAAAAAAGAGGGCTTCATTCCAGAATGATGATGCCCCCTTGAAATGCAGTGTCCACATGGGGGAATTATAATGAAACAGCTTGGTCAGAGTGACTATTACGTCTGCTAAACCAGCAGACTTCCCCCATAAAGATGCTCCCTTACAGAACTCCACTTTTACATTCAAAGTCTAGCTTCAAACTCATCCATCTGACCAAGTCAGATGGCCAGCAGTGTGCTGGGGCTATTTGAAATGGTCAACAAACAAACCTTCCTTGCAAAAGAGAGCAATCTGGCTCACAGGACCTCAGAGCATGGACACTTGGTAGTCTCCTGCGAATGTCTGGCTCCCTACCATGTCATGACCTGCATTTCAGCTGTCTGATGGTTGAAGACATTGCGGCTGATCAATGGCTCAGGAATAAAACCAGAGGCTGTGTGTTCACCTCCTTGTCCCAGTTTAGTTCAGCAAGCAATAATCAGAGCATCCTCTACAGCTGTGCTCACTAACGTGCAAGGGTATTTACTGTAGACTCTGGAAGAACAATCCGTTTTAGGCTGGCAGATCAGACATCTTAGTGCTCACCTGGGAATAAGAGGTCTTTTTTCTCTTCCTCCCCTAGTTCTTTCCCCTCATTTGCATTCACTTTTGGCTTCGAAATAAATTGCTTTAAATCTCAGCTCAGCAAGAGCTAAGCCTGAAAAGCCAGAAGACTACATTCATGGACATTTCCTGGGAGTTCAGGCAAAAGCCAATCTGAGACCTTTTTTCTGAGCCTGAGCAACATGAGGAGTATTTGGGGGATGAATAGGAAAGAGAAAGGTGCTTGGAAGGCAGAGATCGAGGAAGAGAAAAAACAGAAGATAACAAGTTTGAAAAAAAGCACGGGTCTCACCCATACTGGTCTAAATTGCCTTCTCCTCACCAACGTCAGTGAAATTCCCCCTTACCTCAGAGTTAACATTTTGTCCCAAACAAAGCAGCAAGTCCTCTCTGCTCTCCACGCTGCACATCGATTTCGATTTTTAGCAGCCACTTTGGACCAGCTCCCCAGCAGGCATAGCCCAGCACAGCTCCCAGTTGACTTAGAGGAGCTGAGGATGTGACTCCGCTGTGAGAAGAGGCTCCGTCTGCCAGGAATGGCCCTTCTCACTGCCTGTATGCTCCAACAGACATTTTCTCTCCCTTGCACCCTAAGCTCAATACACGAGACACCGAAAACACAAACACCACAATAAAAACAACAGAAAGGATTCGACCGTACAAATTGATCAAAGTGCAAAAAAAAATACTATTCCAAAACAGCCAAAGTCAAGAAACAAGAAATGTTAGGTCTTTCCATTGTAATAGACCCTTATTTATCACGCTGGAAAGGGTACTTTTTAAAGGCAAATGGCCAGCTAGTCCCTTTGATACATGGAGATACTTCAAGATAGGTATGATATAGAAAACCGAGGCAGAAGATATGTACCGGCTAATCTGACAGTTATCTCTTTTACAGCCAACTACTGTCATTTCAGTCTTTGAGAACTGCCAGCTACACCGATAACTGCAGACCTAAACACGCAGAGGAGAAAGCCTTTGTTAATTAAGCCAGCTTTCTTCATTTTCTTACTGCTCTGGCCCCAGCAGAGCTTTCAGAGAGCCGCTGTTGCATGGCCCTTTGTGCTGGTGATGGACTGCTGCATGGCCCCCCACCCCAGACAGCTGCATATTGGTGGCGAGGCAGGCGATCCTCATCTGCCAGCTGGAATGCTTTCTGGGATGACATGTTGCAGTCCTGCCACAAATCCAACTATTAACTCAACTGCAGCACAGCAGATTCCCCCTTGGAAGGGAAAAAAAAATCTCCCTGAAGGATGCATAAACCTGCCCATTGTCCGATCCTGCTGATACAGAGCTGCTTTTCCCAGTGTGGTATCAAGTTCCAGAGGAGCCTGAATTCATCAGTGCTACTTTGTACCCAGAAGAGTTCAGCTCTCTATTTTCAATCAGTTAGTGGCCATCAAACTCTAATGGGGTTTCTGGAACTGTGGGTGCTTTATCCTCTGTTCAGCAGGCGTTTCGGCAGGCTGAGCCATTGCTCTGCTAGCTCTGTTCAAGTTGCAGCTCCCCGCTTCAGGCAGACGTGCTGTGCCCTCATGGTTCAGCAAGGAGGGACAAAACTCAGCAGGTTTGCAAGCGCCAAGTGCAAGCCGAGACTTTTTACCACTTCTGATAGCGGTTTGCAATTCCTTTTGCAGATCGCTGGCCTGGTTCTGCCTCCACTTAGACCTCTAGGTCACTGGGGCTATGTCCCTTGCTTTGCCTCACCGGCTGGCTCTCCACCTGATGGGCAGCACTACTTTTTCCCCTGCTAGTCAAAGCCGTATAGTCAAAGCCATATAGTCAAAGCCACCATGAGAAATTGCATCACCTTCGTTGGATATGCGAGTGAAGTAGAAGAGAGAAATACATATCTTGCAGGTAATTAATCTCAGAGCTAAATGAAACAAAAGCCAATGGAGATGACTTTGATCACTCATGCCAACCTTTTCATAGTCAAATCGTGACAGCTTCATCCCAAGAGGTTTTGGGGTGCCCCAAAGCAGCCCATCTTTGCTTCTTTGCTCTTTCATAAGCTTAGAAACCAGTCACCAAACAGCCTCCACCCAGGGGATCTTGCCCACAGGTCCCTTTCTTTTCTCAAGGCATGTCTTTACCATTCAGTCATCACCCAAGAACCATCAAAACTAGTTACCCACATTCCTGTGTCTAGCCCAGCTACCCTGTGCCCACAGCTGCAGTTACCTGCGCTGTAGGTATCTCCACCAGCTTACATATGACTGCTGGGACCTACTCCTCTTCCAGACCCTTTCTGTAACTCAGGATCTCTGCAAAAAAAGGCAAAGCAAAACAACACCTACTCCCTTTGCCTCTTCTTCCTTCACCTTTGGGGTCACTTACCTGGTGAAGCACTTAGGGTTCAAGGAGAGAAACAGACTTGGCAGGGCAGAAGCAAGGAAGATTTCCGTGGATCTGAAATGGTTAAAATGATTCCTGCCTCAGAACCACTGAGGTCCAAAGGGTTCAGTCTCTATTTTATAATTTACAGCTCACCGTCTTTCTTCCCAAAGCCCTGCGGGCTCTCACGGTTTGCAGAACAACCCTTTTCTATTTTACTTATGCCACTCAGTTCAGTAAACGCCCCCAGGCTAGTCCAAGCCTTGTTAATACCTTCACCCATACAACCTCTGGAGAGAAAATAGCTTTTTATCATTAGGTGAAAATGGAACTGCCTGGAATAACAACACAAACATGGGTTTTAGCACATGAGGAGAGATCCCAGGCCTTTTAGTTAGGAACCTGCCAGACTGCTGTCGACCCAGCCGGGGCTGGAGAATTGGCTGTCATCGCAGGGAGAGATGCGAGCCCTCGGCCCCACTGCTGGGCTCCCCGCACAGAGGGGGGCAGCAGGAGGATCAAACAAAACAGCTAGAGGGGATAAAGCAAAGTATTACATTTTAATTGATCTAATCTTTGGCTCCCAGTGGAATTTGCAGAGATATCTTACTAGAATTACTCAAGTTTTATCAGGAGACAGCAATACTGGGAAAGCGCCTCTTGGACGGCAAACCGCTCCGGATCTTGAACTGCATTAGCATGGGAACCGGCTGTGCAAAAGAGCCGCCACAATAGTTTCAAAGATGAGAGCAAAAACTGGGCAGAGAGAGAGAGAGAGAACGCGTGGGGTGTAAACCTACCAGGGCACACAAACGCATATGAGTACACACCCAGACATGCGCATAACGCTGCCTGCTGTGGGGTCCCGCCAGTGTAATACCTGTAGGTATTTACCAGTGAGCAGAAAATACAGAACCTACAGCGACGCTAGAAAAGGCATCCAAATGACAGCAGCTTTTATCCAACCACTCCTCTTCTGAGGTCCATGAAAAAAAAAATCCCCTTAAAATACAGACCCAGATATAAAATAACCATACAGGTGGAGCAAGCTAGGAGGAGTGATAAAAAGCAAAGACAGAGAGAAAGCCAGGTGGTTTCTCATCATTTTTTTCCTGACATCCCCTGTCTCAGCAGATGACTGCAAGATCTTTGGAGCAGCAGAGGAATAATGTCTGGCTCTGTCAAGATCCCTCTTTATTCACTGCAGCGAAGGGGTGAAAAAACATCGGGTCTGATAAATGATTCATGGAGCCTTTTCTTCTGCTAATCTGTAAATAAATTTTAAAAAGCAGCTTCTTTTTGATGAATATATTCTGCTGCTCGTAAAAACGTGTCGGCCTTTAAACACAACACGGGCATGCTCAGATGTCTCTGGCATTGCTGTCAGTACTTTGAAAGCCCAAGCCTGGCTCCTTGCAGAGTGCAGGGATGGAGGTTTTCCTGACTTACCTCAGCTGAGGATCTGCCCCTCTGGTCCCACAGCACCGGATTCCCAGGCTCCGGTGAAGCCTTACCTCATCTCATGCTCGCACCTTCACCGTTCGGCTTAGTCAGTGAGAGGGTATCAACGCCAGACTTACCGATACGAAGGCGAAAAAGTACCTTAATGAACACCTCCTATGACATCCTACATAACAAGCTCTAAATCCTCTCCTTGTTGCACGAGCACTCTCCGAGTACGCACATTTTACCACGGCTGTGCAGCCGACACTTCTTTTCACACGCTGCCTGAAACGACAGAACAACCCTAACGTGCCCATCACCGCAGCACTGGATCCCGTTCCCTGCACGTTCTCCTCAGAAATACCTGCTAGAGATAGGCTCCTGCCTGTGCCAACGTGACGGATTCGACCCGCTGTACCTAACCCTCAGCCCAGCAGGTCTGGGAAGGCTGTAGCTGCCGGGGTCTTCATCACACGGAAACCTGAGCACCCTGGACAGACCACGCTGCAGTTGGTTATGGGTTCTTTGCCCCCTTACCAGCACGTATCTTGGGTTTTGGTGAGTTTGGGCTTTTTTTTGGCCTTTTCTTTTTTTTTCCCGTTTCCACTCAGCTACAGATAACAGCAACACCACGGGTGTGGACACGCTCAGGCAGCGGAGACCTGCAACAGCCAAAGTACCTCTTCCCTTTCAGCTGGGGAGCTGCTGGGTTTCTCCCTGAGCAGATGGGCCTTGAACTGTCTGATGACTTTTATGAGTGTGGACAGGGAAGGAAAGAGGGGGGGAAAAAAAAGCATGATTATACAAGGACATCTTTTATTTCAGTACATTCAAGACAAAAAGAAAAGAAAACAATTCAAGAACAGGATGTACCTTCACTCAAGGCTTTATCTCCCCTGCCCCTCTCCATTGTCATCTCTTTCCTTTTACAATCAGAAATTGCATAGAATTTGTTTTTCAATCAGAAAATTAAACTCATCAGTGTAAAACCCACGTCTGTACCAAGCAGAGGGTGAGCTGCTGCTGTTGCTAGGGAAGTAAATATTTTCCTTACATCAGATCCCGGGCTAATGGTTTTCTCAAATGCTGTGCGGCATCGTCGCTGCTAGACGTGGGCTGTAAGTCACCCTTGAAGCTGAGGGCGCTCCACGGGTCATGGACAAGGGGAGCTCGCGAGCCTGGGGCAGAGCTCAGAGTCGCTTGTTCGGGAGCTTGCAGAGCACGGGCCATGGACGCTTTGGGGAGCGACAGTGGGCAGCAGATACACCTCCCTCCACTGGTGGGGAAGGGCAGCCTTCCCCAGCAGCCCCTGCTCTCGCCTGCTCCCACCTCACCTTCCTCAAAAGGCTGCCCCACCCGCAACCCAAAAACAGAAAGAAAAAAAAAAAAGGCAAAAGATAACCCCAGAACTAAACAAAAGACACAGAACCCCTGAAATTCCAGGCGTTTCAAGGCCTCTCTGAGTTCACTGTGTTCGTTGGTTGGTTTTTGGCATTGTAATATATATATATGTATGTATATATATATATTTTTATATATATGCATTTTAACAACTTCTCAAACGGACTTTGAGCAAATGCTGCTTCTCCCAGGGAGCTTGTCCCATCCCTCCCTCCCTCAGTCCATCTGCCACACGGAAGAAAAGTTCAGCACCTGAAAACCCGGTGCCTTGGAGACTAGGTCCTGACGTACTCAAAATAACCCCAAACAAAATAATGACTCCTCCCTTCCCATCCCTTATCCGTGTCAAATAAAAAGACCCTCCCCCCCCCACCTTTGAGAACATCCCCTGGTAAGTCTATGTGATGAGGAGACGGCGCCTGCATCCTTTCTCCTAGCCTGGGGTGGAGAAGTTCTAAGAATCGCTCTTGCCCCCGGGGAGGGCAGTATCTGCTACACCCGTTATCCACCACGTCCCTCCTTCCCGCCTCGGAGCCGCAGGGTGGCACAGAGAGAACTGCTGGAGACAAGGCCAGCCGGAGGAGCTCGCTCCTGCTGCGTCAGGCTTCAGCGAGACGCGTGTCCTCTCGGACGCCGAAACCGAAGCCGTCCCTCTGGCCAGGCCTGCGTGTCAGCCCAAAGGTCCGCCTTGCCCTGGAGAAGCTGGGTAACTGCTTTTAATTTAAAAACGAGTTGACATTGTACAAGTCCATGTTCTGTAAAATGGAACAGGACCCTCTTGGCCCACCCCAACGCCCCCCGCCCGGGCGTTACTCGGGCTCGCTGCTGTTGGTGGTCTTCTCCCACTCCAAGCTCTCTTCACTCTGCGCGGGCGAGCCCGCAGACGGCCGTGCCCGGAGACCCTGAAACCTGCGGCACTCGGGGCACACCCGGATGTGCGTGCACCCTCGGGCGACCAGGGCGGCTTCTTGTGCCAGTCTTTGTGCCAGGGGATCTGGCTCGCCCCCACTGCACAGCTTCCCGTTGCTGAGCGTGGTTGTGCTGCGGGCTCGGCGTTCCTCTGGGATAACGGGGCGAGTCCGTATCATTCCCCCTCGCCTCCGACGAGGGTGGAAACTGTCCTTGCAGAGAATGATGTTGCGCAGCTCCGTCACCATTTCTTGGCACACCGACACCTGGAAGGCAGACCCGAGACATACTGCTCACCTAAGTAAGCTGCGAGCCCGGCAGCGCTGCATCTGCTCTGGATTCTGATGCCAAAGTGTCACGGGCTCGGTCGTTAATCTGGCCACTGGATTTCAAAACCAATGCTTGGCTATTCACGCTTGATTTAGCACAACAGGTTCCACCTCTTGTCAGAGAGCCGTATCTTGTATCCCCAAATCAACACAAGACCCAAACCTAGGGCAGGCAGAAACCCTGAGATGATCCCGTCTCCAGGAAAGGTACCTGGACATTGTACACGGATCTTCGATCCCCTCAAAAGCCCTTGGAGCACCCCTACGGCCTTGATCTTAGTAGGAGTGCATTGGAAGCGCCGTGTATTTTAGACCCTGCCCAATGTGCCTAGTCTTCTCATGCGTTTGAGGTCTCATTACTAGGAATGCTCATCTCAGCCTGGGTGCGTTACTTGCTCTAGAGCACTGCAGTGCTGAGTACCCCGCAGATAAACACACACTAACCCCTCAGGACACTTTCAGGTCCTACCTCCAACTGTTCAGAGTGCCGAAGGCTCCACAAAAATTCCAGCATTGCCATAAAAATTGCTACGATTAAGCCACAGATGAGAACCACGAAGATTCCACCGATATTCTCCATTCCCAGCCCTAAAATAAAGCAGAAGAGACAATGCTGTGGAGAGGCAAGCACAACATAAATTGCAAGCATCGCTGTAGAGAAATCCCAACTCTTTCCTGTTTAGGTGGCATTACATATACCCAGCCAGGGACCAAAACCACATAGCCAGCACTGTCCTATTAATAGCTAACCGCATGACTCAGATGGCAAACTGAATGACTTGCAATAACCGCACGATCGAAGACGCGTTCTCAGAAGTGATGATTTTGCAGATAAACAGCAAGTACATTGGAGGGAAGTACAAAGCAATTTTTGTGGACAAACTGAAAACAGGGGAAAAAATGAGAGATCAATCAGGCACATTAATCCCTGCAAATTATTCACCCAGCTCTAGTTGCTTTGAACTTCACAAAGGCAGATGAGCAATGCTGTTAAAGAAGCAGAGATGAAGATGACAAGAAAGGGCTTTAAAGGAAGCCGGCACCAAGAAAAGCTCCTTTGATTGCATTACAAAGTGCCGGCAAAAAATGATGCTGGTCGTATTGCAGCAGCAAGAAGTAGCTCCGAACAAGACCACGACCCAACACTGTCTGACGCTATACGGGGACCGAATGGGGTCCCTGCCACCCAGGGGTACCTGGGTATGGGTTGGGTGCTCTCTGCCCAGCACCCTCTGGCCCATGAGGGGGAAACAGCCCCTTCCATGGGGTGACTCTCTCACCTCCCTTGGACAACTCGCTTACAACGGGACGACTACCATCTCTGCTGATGGTAGGAGCCATTCAGCCACCCCAGGCCAAACGCTGCACATGCAGACAGCTTCACTTAGGGGAAGGACTGAATCCCACGCGCAGCCCTGTCCTACACAGCGTACATTCCAGAAACCTCACCAGCTGGAAGGAAAACCCACCCCTCAGAAACCTGGCCTGAGCTTTCCGTGTGCCGAGGCCATCACCTCGCTTCCCACCGCAAACCCTATCCCCAAAACCACAGCCTGTGCCTCTGCCTGGCCCTGCAGAACAGGACCGTGAGAGGAGCTGGGGAGCAGTGCCGGCCTCAGCACACGCTGTCCGAGAAATGGCTCTTCACTCCTGCGTTTGTCGGTTTGGGGTCTCAAGTGGACTGGGTCCTGATTGGATTGATTACTAAAAAGCATGCAGTGCTTTGCACTGAGGTGACTCTATGAGGCCATTACTCAACAAGAACATCTATAAAAATCTTCCTTTCCCCTCTGTAACATTAAATCAAAGTGTAAGAATCAATGATTTATTGACTTAATCTCTGCGTGGCTTTTAGACATAAAATCTCACCAAAATCCTTGTAAATCGCTGACCTGTTTTGTTCTAAAACTTAGGAGGGCATGTTTCTCCCTCCTCCTCCGTCATTCTTTTGGCATTGCCTCCAGAGCAATCTAGTGACTCTGTAAATCAGCCTTTCGCAGAGAAACGTTTCCACCACGACAGCAATTGCAGGGCAGAAAACACAGCCCATAATCACAGTTTACACCCAAGGTAAAGACCATCCTCTCCTCCCAGCAGCTCTCAAATTTGAATTTAGGGCCAGTACCAGTCTCTCTACATCCTTCTGTCATTCCACCTGGGTGCCACCTCAGACACCCATTCCCAAGCTCACCGAGAGGCATTTCCTTCCTCCATATACACACACCGGCAGGCTACGGCCTTCCTCATTTCCCAAACTGAGAAACTGAACCATGAGCGAGGGTGCAAAACAGCAGAAAAACTTGTCCAGGGTCACACAGCGTGCTGGGTTGTGCCAGAAACAGCCCAGGAACCTGCTTCCCAGTTGTCCCCTTCCCAAGCCATCTCAAAACAGCCCACAGACTAAATTCCACTTCGGAGTTGCTTTTAGCACACCCCATGGAGGAAAAGACTCCCATGTGCCTGCTTGCTTTCAAAAGTAACTTCTTTAATACCTTATTGCCTTGCCCTGAGGTCTCATGTCTTACACTGAGCCAATACCTTCTGTCTCGAGACCGACAGCCCGGGCTGCCCGCAGCGCAGCACTGCCCCACAGGGAGCACTGGCTCGCAGTCCCCGCGGGGTCTCATCCAGCCTTGCTCACGAACGGCACAGACACACACCCCTACACCTGCTGCAACGTCAAGAAAACAAAAGAGCAATCATGGACCCGGCTCGGTTCTCCGCCTCCGTGCTCAGAGAGGTCAGAAGATTGTCCTTTCAACTGGGGGACTTGCTGGCCTCCCAAAAAACACTTGCTGAGGAAAGGGTGACTGCCAAAACTAAAAAACGCAGCAACTGCGTTAAGCTGGCAACTGCTCTCACACTGGGACATCAGCCTAACGTGGCAGCTTTTATAGCAATTTGCATAGCGTTACCCAAAAGAATTTGATCCTCAGCTTACAGATGTACTAACAAAGTCCTTGTGTCCCTTCCCCTGGCTGTTTAAAAAGGCGCTTTCACTTGCAGCCATTAACCAGCAGGCCTGTGGTGGAGATCCATCTCCCATGAAGGAACCCAGGATTTTGGTCTGATCCCGTTAGCCATCCATTTTCCTATGTAATGCTGCAGACACTCATTAGAAGCTAATTTACCCTCCATATGCCTCCAATATTTGTCATTTGGTTGTTCCCGCTATCTCTGCCCCAGGCAAAAACACACAGCATGAGGCACAGCAGAGCTGTTTGGCTTTCTCCTTGAATCGTGAAGGAAGGAATCTCAGGTCAGAAGAAGGGGAAAAAGTAATTCTTAGGCAGAAAACCTGGCAGCGCTCACATGCAGATGGATGTTCATCCTTGCACTGCTGGCAAGGATGCCGCTACTGCCTTCAGCGTGCTACCGGAGAGCGGCGTGGCTTACCTTTGGCTCTGTGGTCCTCCTCTTTGGGGCACTTGCCTCCTTCCCACCACTTCCGCTTCAGGATTTCCAGGCGGTTGTTCTCTTGCAGCTGGAGAATGGCCAGGTCAAACTCGTCACGAAACACAGAGCCTGCAACACCAAGAGGTACGTGGTAAGGTACCGCCTCGGCCAGCCTTCCTCCCCACTCATCCCCGCCACGATGCCCTGCCAGTGTGCCCAACTACAAAAGCTCGTCTCTGAACGGTTTGGAAGGGACTTCAGTCCATGTAAGCCCTCGAAACCTGCAGCCTCCCTGCTGGGACTGCCAACTGGTTAATGTCATTTGCAGATGGTAATTTCGCCTGTCCACCGAGACCCACGCAGAGGGGGTGGTCCATTACAAGGGGGAGCTTTGCCTTCAGGGGCAGGGTCTGAACAGGCACTTTGGTATCGCACCGCTGCCCCTCCAGACCACTGATGTCCCTCTCCTGTCATTCTGCCTCCAACTTCAACCTTGCTCTAACACTCCTTCCCTCAAACTGGTGCGCTGCAACAGCAGCAAGTTCAACCTACAGGCAAGCCCAAACGTTCATGGTAGAGGGGGCTCGCTTCTGCGCTCAGTACCGAGCTCTACTCCAGCCTCGATGCTGTCTGCTACCAGAGATCCCGAAGAAGGGCCGTGGGAAAGACCGCAGTTCTCCTGGAAACTCTGCACTATTGTCCAAGCGAGCAGCTTTCTGCTCTTCTTATCTGCTACGGTTTCACTGTTTAACAAGACAATGTCAGAACAAATTTAGACCTGAAAGTAAGGATTTGTACTCACGATCAGGTTACTGTGACTTTACAAGCTTGTGCATGTTAGCTAAACTATTGTGACTGTTTGTGTGATGGTTCTTATGTAATTCACCTTAACTTTGTATTGCTAAGTGCAGGTGCCTAAAGGTCAGGAACAAGGCTTCCTGAGCCTGTGAGACTGGCCAAAAGATCAGTCGATCGCTTGGAATAACAACTACTACATCCTTTTTCTGTGCTGCCCAGGGAGATGATGTTCTCTTGCTAGCTCTCGTGTTTGAAAGACAAAAGCCCTGCATTTGTTAAACCTGATTACTAGCTGAGTCGGTCACTGAATTGCCCAATTCTCTGTCCCGGAGTTTTGAGAACCACCATCTGTGAAGAAACTTGTGCTAAAACTTGTAAGAGTTGCAACAGCATTACTTTTACAGCACTTCTGAGATAAAGCAAGGAGCACAAAACGATTCAAAAACACTGGTTCAAAAGGGAAACAGCAAAGAGCATATATGCAGAAAATAAGCAGCAATTTTGAAACATCTTTCACATGAATTATTTAAAGAGCCGCAGTCGCGTGTCACGTGGCTCTGGACCAGAGCAGAATGAATCTCGTACATCTAGCTCTGAGCGTGCACCTTGGGGAATTGCAATGTATTTGGTATTCCTCCTGAGAGAAAAAAAAAAATGACCCTGGGCAGAGCCGTGAAACGTGACGTCGGCTTTAGAGCCGGTTCAGCCTTTCAAATGCTCCGGTCCTCTGCCGACAGCTGAGAAGGACTAGAATTTTTCTTCACTGCCTACCGACGGGCATGCCAATCCCGTAGCCCTTGGTGTCCAGAAGGCCCCCGACCTGCGTGAGGTTGCAATTGCGCTGACGATAATACTCGTTCATGGTGGACTCCAGCAGGAAGGCGTAATTGGAGTTCAGCACGCGCGCAATCCCTTCCTCCGTGCTCTTCACAAAGACGCTCGGCTGCTTGGAGTACATGTAGTTCCACATCCGCTGGTACGTCTGGTAGCGGGAGTTCTGCAGGAAAACGGAGGCAAGCGCAGCTAAGGTGGGAGCATCTCGCTGTAATGTAAACCCCAAATTACATGCCACTATGAAAAGGCCACAATGGGAAAAGGAGTCAAAGCAGATTTGGTGCCAGATTCAAAAAGCATTGAGATGCCTAACCTCCATTTATTCCAATGGGATTTAGAGGCCCAAATATCTTGGTGGATTTGAGACTTTGTTGGCAAAGCTGGGCATGAAATGCATACCTAATTCCAATAGGTTCCAGCAAAGCTCTTTGCATGAATTCAATTTTAAAAAAATACAAAGCTTCCATAACAGTATTTCAAAAACACACCAAAAAAAAGCCAGAAGAAAGAGCTCGCGCGTGGCTGATTTTAACCACCGAATGCTGCCTGTACAGCTCACGCCCTATCGTCTGTGACTGTAACCTTGTGCTTAACAGTTCACCAGCGTCAGAGCCAGACACCATCACCTTGAGAAGAGCACCGAGGGCTGGGGCAGAGCCAAAGCTCTTTGGAGTTTGCTGCTCCCTGAATCCATATTTTGGTTCACCATCCCATAAGCCAAATCAAAGTACCTGCTCAAGAGAACTGGAGTCTTTTCATTGACTGCAGTAAACTAAAGTTCATCCAGCCCCAAACCCTCAGACTTTGCTGGTGTTTGAACCCACCTCGGTCTGATTAAGAGAAAAGTGGACTATGGTTAATCTCTCTTGCCTATGCCAAGCAAAGAGTGAAACCTGCTTGTACAGAGACTGAAGATAAACACACTCTGTTCTACATCGGGAGTTTCTGAATTTGCCCCTTTCCCCTCACCCTTGCACTTCTGCAGCACATGGAATTCCTTACACCACCTCCCCTCCTGGCCACCGCAGCAGGCATGCGACATGCTGCCAGGCACCCCCTGCCATCGCACTTTCAAGAGCTTGTTTTCTATGGCTGGTGAGCAATGCTGGCGAGCCTCAGGGAATCCGCTGCTGACCTAGTTACTGTCTTCGTCTGTCCACCTCTGTCCTCTGGCTGCAGTCGCTCGGGCAAGGGACAGACAGACAAGGTGTGTGTTTGCTCCCAATTCACCACACTTTTAAACATTAATCCAGTGCGTTAGTGTCAGGGGAAACCGCTGCCAGGACAGGTTACAAGGCAAGGGGCCTCAGCAGTGGACGCGTGCCTCGTGCAGCTGGGAGCTGAGGGGTAGTGACGACAGCCCCAACCATGCCTACTTAATCTGTCACTGCGTTTGACCCACCACCGTCACACCGGAGGCAAATGGATCCCAACATAGTTTAAAGCGTTGCAAATGGTACAAGAACATCTCTTGCTAATTTCTTCTCTGATGCCAGCGACTCCAGCACCCGCCAGGCAGCGCGGAGCCACAGTCAGGTTTTTAAACTTCAAAGCCTTCCTGAAAAGAACTAAGTGAGCGCCTCGTATTCAACCACCTTAGTCACTGGGGCTCTGTTCAGCTCATTTTAGATGTAATGTATTGCTTAAAAGTAGCTTTTTGCCAAACCCCTGAAGGGTGTAAAGTTGGGCTGAAAAGCTCAGGCTCACTCGAGAGATCTCGAGTTCAGACTCAGAGGAGGGAAAAAAGTGAGAAAAGCTTTCTCTCCCCTTGGAATTTCAACAAGTGATAAATAAATCATCCTCAAGCAGTTCTTTGTGTATTCAGAGCACTGCAGAAAAGACTCACTCATTTATTTCCCTTCTGAATAGAGCAGGGAAGACAGAAATTAAATTGGGCTAAATGGCACGCAGAAGTTTGCATACACTCGACTGACTTGTTTTCAGTGCCACCGACCATGCACAGACTCCAGCACTTTCACATATGCTAGCCTACCTGGGGTTTGCAAACATTTCTTTGCTTACCCAACCTGAGGCACTGTCACGTAAAAGCCAAGATCACATCAAAACCGCACACAGGCCCACAGAAATTTGACTGCAAATGCTCATCTGCTGAAGACCATGTTACATCATCACTGCGATGCAGGGTTGTGTACCATTTTCCCACCCACGTGGTGACACTCCAAGGGCTAACTTGCTTTCTAAGTCCAAGCAGGAAAGTCTGCTCCTCCAGGGTCCAGCACAGATGTCCTGACCCTAGTCCTCCAGCACCCCAAGAGCACGCCAGCTGCTGTGTTACAAAATCCTGCCTTCCCTGTCCCCCACCATTCATCCCATCATCGCCCACTGTGGATCTAACCCAGTCCTGTGCAACCAAGCAGCCAGGGGTCTCTCCAAAGGTCCCTTTCGTGCCAGAAACTGGAATGAATCTGGCATGACAGGCTGGGGTGACATCCAAATCTGATTAAAGGGTGCCTTCTGCACCTCCTGCCCCAGTTAGCAAAAGAATGGGGTTTACTTGAAAGAAGGTCATGCTGGAGCCGCCGTGAATGGTGCCGTACTCGATGGCTGTCTGGTCAGCCAGGTCATCTACGGATTCGATGGGGACGTCCATCCGCTGCACGGTGAGGAAGGCTGCCAGATTGGCCGTGTAGGAGGAGATGATGATCAAGGTGAATGCCCACCTAGGGAAAGCGGAAGTGAAGACAGCGACCCAACATTTCCCATGGACCGAATCCGATCTCCATCCCCACCGCCTGCCTCTCCATCTCCTTCTGCCCAGAAAAGACCCCCAGAGAAGCCTTCCTTAAGAGGAGGGGCGACCTCCTTACCAGACTCCACTGACACAGCGCGTGGATAAAGCTTGGGGGGCGATGGTGGAGCCCTGCTGCATGAATCCCCCGACTGGAAACCACAAGCTGTTGCCGAGAGAGTACTGATTCACGAGAAGATTGCATCTGCCTTGCGAACAGGGGTGGGGGCTGTACCACTCGTATGGTGTCAGTCTGGAACAACAAGAAACAGGTAGCTCAGGTAATTCATTGGGAAAACGGGGCACTTCAGAGAGGAAAAAAAGCCAAACAAACAAAAACCAAAGGAAAAAGAAGCTGTGAAGTCCTAACTTTCCTGGAGGCAGATTTTTCTAAGGAGGAAACTCTTTGCTGTCAATTGATGCCCAGGGCTCAGAGCTATGTGAAATGCTTGCTCTGTGACTCAGAAGCCAGAGGCTTTCTGTAAAGATTTGCAGAAGTTTTGAGAGGCTCTGCTGAAAACCTGGGGATGGGCTGCAGGGGGTGGGGCCGGAGCCCTGTGTGCAAATTTGTACCGCAGACAACTACAACAACAATTCCAGATGTGCACGGACTTGATGTGAAACTGAAATCAATCATCTCTGTCCATGTTCCCTGCTGGAGAATAAGCATCAATGGGAAGTTCAAAAGCAAAGTGTATGAGACCTGACTGCATGACACCATCAAGAAAAATAACCGTATATGTGCAAATGGTTGCTCTGAGAAGGTTTGATTGCCCCAGCAAGGTCTAGGTCCCAGGTCTAGTTTGAAGCCAAGTGCTGGCGTTTCAAAGCATCACGTACTTTCAGTGCTCCCAGGGGCAGGACAGAGGTGGGAATCTGAAATACCTGACAGCCTGTCATTAAAGCGACTATAGCCTAGCACTCTTTTTCTTGGTGTTTCCAATTCTCAGTTCCCTGGTTGCTAAGAAAGTCTTCTAATTCCTATGCCGCAGTTCATTATACTGCTAATGGTTAACAAAGCCAGCGCCTGGGAGGGTCATTTTGGGGATACTGCCAATACAGCTGCAGGGCTCTGCCAGCTCATGCGGCGCTTAACCAAAATGAGGTGTGTATTTTCATTTCTGCATCTCCTACCTCACTGTAATGCCAGTGAAGCGGAGGTTATTTCTTGAAGACTTTCTACGGTTGGATCAAGCACTAGCAATAAAAAACGCTGCTCTGGGAGAGTCTTCTGCAATTCACAGGGTCAAAAATCTCCTTATTGCTGAGCAAGGCAGAGAGCAGCGTCCAAACCTTCATCTCCAGCGGGAAGCCGCGTAAAGGCACCTTTTTGGAGGATCATGTTTGAAACATGAGGAGGGGGCTAAAGGGGCACCAAATCCCAGTCTGCAGAGAGCGTCAGGCTGCATTATTCAATGGTTTCTTCAGAACTACGTTTGTGAGGCTGCAACAGCGTTTGAAGAAACCATTAAAGCCCTGTCAGAATGACAACTTTAGCCATGCTAAGGGACCGAGTGACAGCACAGTTCCAATTTTTGTAATGAGAATTGGGTATTAACTGTGTCCCGAAACAGCCTTCAAGCCCTGAGCACGTCTTGGGTACACATTGCCAGGACACAGCTCAACTATGTCTGAAAAGGCCCGTCTGTGGCACCAACCATACGGGGTTTGTGAGGAGGTCAGGGTAAACAGCAATGGAGCACGGACCCTGTTCCTCAACGGGAGACACGCTGCAGACAACCACTCAGTGACATATTTTGAGGCTGATTTAAATTAGTCATAGGGAAATGGAACCGAAAGCTGTCAAGCAGGGCTCTGCACATCAACCAAGAGGCTGTTGAGAGATATTAATGAACTTTCTTTTTCTGTGCACATGGGGTTTTACAGGGCCAGAGGAACTAAATGCCACTACCAGAATTTGCATCAATATCTCTGAATGCATTTGCTGGTATATGCCAGCAACCCGTTCAAGACAAGTGGTTGGTTTATCTGTTGCAGATCAAACATCTGCAAGGAGCAAGCGCCATTCGCAGCACCAGCCCTACTCCCAAACCTTCTCCCACCCTTCCCACGCAGCTCTCGGCAACAGCACCCACCGCCGTGGCCAAGCACGCTCCCGAATCGCAGCATGCTGCTCCTGCCTGCCCTGTCACAGCCATGCCAACGGCCATCCCCGGGCTGCCATATGCATTGGTGACGCCTCTGCACGGTCACTCAGCAGCAAAGCCCCAGTTCTCAGCTGGCGGAGGGCAGGGCGTCGGGACGCTTCTGTCCCCCTTACTGTCCCCTCCCCGCACTGGTGTCCTGGGGGATGTCCCCGTGTCCCCTGCCCAGCCGCTCCCCACGCATCCCCCCACGGGTCCGGGAGCGTGACGCTAGATGGCACCGCGAGGACGGAAAAGGCACTGCCAGTCACATTACCGAGCAACCAAGAAGAGGACGCAGCTGACAGCCAGGTAGGCGAGCAGCATGAAGAGCCAGACGCCAGGGGAAAAGGGATCCAGGAACGAGAAGTAGCCAGGTTTGCGGCCCTGGGAGGGAAACAAAAAAGGAGTTGGAGCTGCTCGTATTTCTATAAATTAAGTAGCCCATTCGGCACAACAGCAAGAAACGCACCTGCCCCGATGCTGACAACGGATGGGAGCAACAGAAGGGAAATAAACGGGGCTTTGCGAAAAGCCTCGCAGGGAAAACAGGTGACATCAGATGCAACAAATGACCAAGTCCTGCAGCGTCTCCCCGCTGGGGTTCATCTCCCAAGACTGTTCCTCGCCTCACCTAAACCACTTTTGCTCCTCCAGGCAAAGAAAGAAATCAATTGATAGAAAAATCAAGACAGTTGCAGCACTCTGCCCTCCCCATGGTAGGATGTGCCCGCAGGGCCCCCGAGGGAGGGGGAGTCCCCATCTGGAGCCCTTGCCCACCAGAGCAGGCTGGGCAGGATGGGGCTCCCGTGGGAGAGCACGCCTGAGCACAGAGGTGGGTGGGATCCTCTGCACAAAGCAGAGTGGGGAAAAAATATTTTTGTGCAGAAAAGGAAAAAAGAAAAAAAAAAAAAAGATGCTTGCAATATTTCTGGTTTTCTTTCTTCAGCCTTGAAACATTTCTTCTCTACAAAATTCAACAAAATTATTACTTTTATCTCAGGGAACACGATATTTTTATCTCCAGGATGCGTCAGAATTTCCTGTTTTTTCTCAGCAAACCACCTTTCCTTGAAAAGTAAGGCCTTACTGCTAGAAAAAAAACACAAACCAGTTGATCTCCCAAAGTACCTTTAATTTTCACAAGGACGCTAGCACCACGGAAATCTTGTCAAATTTAGCAAAATTTGTGCAAAGGGAGGATTAATTTCTAGGAGAAGTTTCTCAAAAGCTGAACACCTCCCATTTTGGCAAGCGTACTTCTCCCACCACCACCAGCTCTACACATGCAGCTCCTCTGCAGCACAGCTTCCTCCAGGGTGGAAAAAGCAGCCGCTAATTTACCTCCGAGCACGCTCAATGCCACCGGGGGGGACGGGGAGAAGAGGTGAAAATAGAGTGCAGGACTGAGGAAGTGCTCTTTTGCTCTCTGTGCAATTTTTAGTATCCACGTGGAGCAGAAAGCGCTTCGTTTCAGCACTGTGCACCCCGACACACCTCTCCCACCCCGAACACTCCAAGCATTCGGGTAATGCTCATCTACTTCAGGCATCTTCTTTCCTTACTGTCTCTTCTGAAAGACTCCCAGCAAAAGGATGAAGTCCAAACGCAGGGCTGACGGCTTGCACTAACCCCATGGGAATGCAAGCCCTTTGCTCACAGGATCCTGTATCTTCCGCCCCGAACCACAAAGTCAATCCTGGCATCACAAAACCTCGAGCTCTACAGTTTCCCCAAGCACCTGTAACCAGGGAGCTGCCCACGAGTCAGAGCTCCCGCAGCAAAGGCTTCTACTGTAGGGTCAGAGCAGAAACAGGCTTTTATCACACCTCGGCCAGGCTGTCAGTGTATTTCTCACTGGCACCTTGCTCTCTTGTGTGCGGAAAACGTTTATCACGGTTTGCTCAATGCAGCTCGCTCCAGCAGCCGTGTCCCAGCACTTGCAGCTCCACTGTAGTTTGTTCGCTCTACACAAAAGCTGCTGCCGGGGATCATCTTTGATACACAGAGGCCTCATTTTTCCCTACTCCGCTGCTTTACCCTGCCCATCTGTGACACCACATAAACTAATAACAGCTGGTAATAAATAACACCTAACCTCAATTGCCATAGCAAACCCAGAGCCATCAAAGACCAGGGTCCTGATATTTTAGAGCTGTGCTTAATCCAGAGGCGGTGAATAATTTTCTGTTTTCACAAAAGTCCCCAGGAAACATAGCTGCTTTTTTTTTTTTCCTTTCCCCAGACTCAGAGCAGCAATTTAAATTCCATTTCCATTAAAAAACCCACTGGTTTACTACTGAAGTATTCCTAATCTCATGCAAAACCTGAATTTCACAAGGTCTTGCTAGTTCTTCTGAAGACTAAGCTGTTGCTAGAAAAGGCAATAGTCGTTGCACAAAAATCTTCCTCTAGTAAAAAATAACTAAGATACTGTGATATTCTCAGCTCCAGTCACCAGCTGGGACTGTAACATCTCAGAAACCTTCTACAACAAACTCTGCCCTGCATGAAGTAAAGAACCACACACCATAACATCCTATCCCTGTATCCTTAAGGACAAGATGAGTTTGAGCTTGGGGTCTACATTAGCATTTTTAGAGAATCTGGCTTGTTAAGGCTTTTAACAAAGAGATGAGTTAAGAATCAGCGGTTCAGACCATCTTGCATCCATTGTCAGGTTACTTTAAGATCACTCCCCAAGAAACAGTTCAGGTTCTCCTGGGTATAATTCCAGAGTCTCTCTTTAAGACAAGGTCTCTCTTCCGTACCGGGTTCTCTTACTGCCCTTGGTATACGCAGGTGAGGTACAAACGGTGAAGGATGCTCCGTGCTGCTTCACTTCTTTCCCTTTTTCTGGTCAATTGCCGCTATGTTCTGCTTTTCCTTATATTTTTCCCAGAAACCCAGAGAGACACAAACGACTGCTACGGCCGGCATCTGGGCCCAAACCAGGGCCTTCAGAGCCGGAGACGCTGCTGGACAATACACCCCAAGACATTTGCACTAAGATCCTTTGCTCACCTTGCTGGAGCTCCTCTCACTAGTTCAGAGAGGTGAGCCCATCTCACGAGTGCACAGGCTCCGAGGTGCGCTCCCCCTCTGCGCTTCTCACTGATCCCGGCCAGAGGATCATGGACTTCTCGATGTCTACCTTTGGCTTCTTGTTGGCAATGTCAAAGCTCTTCTCTGTAGCAACTGCATGGCTTTCCCGGCTGCCCCATGGGACCCTGGTTCCCTTCTTCATCTAGAGCTAAACTGGCCCAGCTGCCTCTCTTCTTCCACAGGTGCTTACGCACTCGAGAACCAAGTGAGGCAGTGGGAACCTGCAAGGTGGGAAGGGCACCATCAGCCCTTGGCCGAGCAAACTGGAGCTTCTCGGGCAGAAGATTGTTCCGGGCAGCTTATCCCTCCCTGGCGTCCCGGCGCTGGCAGGAAACTCCAAGGCACTGGCAGTGCCTTGGCTGGGGCTCTCTTGTGAGATGCTCCGGTAACAAAGTTCCTTTCTGTAATTAAGGCCTTGATGTCTTCTCTATGTTTCTGGGGCAGTTTGTCAATAAATTACACTCATTAAGGAAATTGTGTTGGAAGCTTTAAGTCTCAGGCTTGGCAATGATGCTCTCCTGAGACTTTACTGTTGTAGTAGTTCTGGTTCTTCTCAGCTACAGTCATTTTCAGGCTGCTGCTACATATTCTTTTCATTCACAGTTCTGGATAAGAATAAAGATATTCTGTTCCCACGGAGGGCACAAACTCTCTCTTATCTGTCTGTTTTGAAGATGGGAATGACAATATCTGGAGTCTGTCAGATATTTTTAGTCAGTCCCAATACAGCTTTGTTAATTGGAAGAGCTATTTTTCCTGGAATAGAAATGTTCAAAATGTCCAATAATTGATGAAGGCCTCCTGCAAATCCTCAGATGGAAGCAGGAGAGATTCATTTACCCTCCTCAGTTGTTCGTGGAAGTTTTCATTTTCAGCCAGAACGTGCGGGACATCCAGGAGAAGGGGGAGCGGAGCTATACGGCACGGTCCTGGATCCGTCTGCATTCAGCTCCGTGCCTCGCGACTCCTTGCCTGCCCTGCACACACGCGCACACACACACGCACACACACACACGTGCGGCCGGAAGGGACCCCGGTGCTGGCCCGCTCCCTCTCGCAGAAAGCGTCAGCCCTTCCTGCGTCATTTCTCACAGACGTCTGTCCCTAAAAAGGCAGGCAAGAGAACTCCCTTCTGTCTCTCTAAGGCAAGAGAACCCAGCCCGGACAGGCAGAAACCTTGATGCGTGCTAGGTACAACTTCAGCGCGTTTGGTCTCACCAAAACAAAGCGTGCATATTCTGGGATGGCTGCGTCTGATCCAGATGCAGATCCCTCTCTCTCCAAGGTCCTTTCTCCAGAACAGATAAGCAAAACCCAAGCACGGGCTGCTGTGAATCCTGAGCTTAATTTGGGGTGACCAGCTGGGCCCCAACCGACAGGCCAACGCGTACCACAGTCCCGGGCACCCCTGGGGCCAGCGGTTGCTCCCATCCCTGCTTCAGTGAAGCGTGAGGCTTGCTGGCAGAGCAGCGTGGGTTGTCAGCAGGGTGCTCAGCGCCTCTGCCTCGGCTCTTGAGCCTCCTCTGGCTGTAAAGAAGGAGCTATTCGTGCGGCCCTTCCCATTTTATGAGTCGTCTGCAGCAATCAAGTAGAAACACTTTAAGCCTCAGTTCAATTGGCCTAAACTCAGCTATTCCAGCAAACTCACCAATCTACATTTTCTCATCTTAAGGTAGAGCACAGTAAGGACTTCCAGGGCTGATAAGCCAGAATCACATGCTAGCTACTCCCTCATTCCCTGTCATAGAGGCAGGTAAGTGAGCAAAACCATGTGTATGCTACAAATAAACCTGACTTTCAACGTGCCTCTGTGCAGAAATGGCACTGGGCACTTGATTTCAGCCCACTGCCAAGTGGAGTGACTGCTCAGGACTCGTCATCTATCTCCTGCCTTCCAGAGGTCCCACCAGACGGTCAGAATGGGAACGTAATAAAACAAAGCTAGCCTTTTCTTTTAGCAGCCTGCAAGTCAGAAAGCCTATTAGAGTCCCCGTGTCAGAAATCCACACTTGATTGTATCACAAGTGAAATTGAGAAAAATGACAGCCCCATTTAAAGCTGCCATATTTCGTTATGCGTGATAAGAGACACACGCACTGCGGTGGCTGGGTTGGCGGGGTGGGGAGGAGAAAGGGGAGAGAAATCATTTGCCACTGGAGTTACATGGAAATTAAAATAAAATGTCATCACATCAGGCGGACCAGGACATGGAGGCAACTCCTCAGCAAGACTTTTATTTGTGGTTATTTATTAGGCTATGTCTGATCTGTGCCACGATTAACATATGTCAGCTACAATTTGTGACGTCGCAGAGATGTCTGTTGGGGTTGGGAAGGGATGGCACGGAGGGGACAGAAGCAGATGGGGCTGCGGGGCTGCCTTCCGCTGCTCTGCAAACCACACCCTTAAAGGAAAACCAGGGCGATTAGCTATCTTGCCTTTCCTTGTTAAACAAATATTTACCAGTTTAATTAGTTAATTTCCACACAGCTCTCAGACACTCTCCTCAAGCTAAGCAGGAAAGGTCTGGACAAAGAGGGGCCAAGTTCTGGAGGGGGAAGAGGGGGCTCCAAGCTTCCCTGCTGGGGAGCCCTCCCTGCTCCTGGCGAGGGGCATGAGCCCAGGCGGCCCCTGCCATCGTTGCTCACAGCCTCAATGCAGCAAAGCAGGGCTCGCCGCAGGGTGACCCGGCCTGGGAGATGCCCTGCATCTCCCTTGCAAGCCTGCCTGGGTCACTGGGCAGCTCCCCGACGCAAAGTCCTAACTGGGTCCTTTGTCGGGCAGCTGAAGACAGAGTCCTAACCAATGGCAGGGTACTATTTGCCAAACGCTTTTTAAGGCTGTAATTATTAATCCCGTTCAGTTTGGTAAACGCCTGAAGGGCAGGCTGGAACATGGCCGCGTTGCGTTCTCTGGTACCAGCACGAGCAGCAGATGGTCCCTGCCCTGAAGAACTTACACTCTAAGTAGATGTGTCAGACACATTTGTATTGAGATTGCACAGAGGCAGCAGCAAACGCCTTGCACTTATAGAGCAGATCACATGCAAACCCTGCACCAATATTCCTGTGTTTCCTCTGGAGGGAGTGACATACTGTTCAGGGAATGATGCCTCATTAAGGGACTCGCTGAAGGTTATGGTGCAAATCGGAGGCAGAGCACGCAGGGTACTCAATCGCCAAACTTTAAAAATGTATGTGAGAAAGCAAGAAACTCAATTATAATCCCAGCCAAGAGATGCTGGCAGAAACACCTCCCGGATCCATGGGCAGCTGGTGGTGTGAAAAAGCAAGCGTAGCGGGGAAGGGACAGTTACATTTGATTTCCAGGAGCTCGAACAGCCTGACCCTTTTTGATCAGTTAACTCATTGATCCTAAATTCTGCACATACCAGAGGAAACGGAATTTTAACCAGATTTTAATTACTTGTTTGTTCTCGGCAGGAGCCGCTCAGCACAGAGAGATGTATGCACACGTTTGTTTATGTTCGTACCAAACGCTGCATCCTTAACAGCCGTGCGAACGGAGGGGGGGGGCTGGGAGAGGCAGCTTTAATCGTTTTGTCCTTTTGGCTGCTATTGTTGAGCTGACGGGAAAACAATACTGTAATTCGCATCACACTCGGCACTGTACAGAGCACGTTTCCAAAACGCAGATTGGGAATAATACAACATCCTGTTGCGAAGGACCTGGATGCCAGAGCTCGGCTCCTGTGACACCAGGAAAGTGGGGGCTTTGCCTGGCCCATATGGGCGTAGCTGGGGAAAATCTGTCCTCTCCTGAGCTTCAGGAAAAAGCTAGAACAACAGAAAATGGGAATGCAAGAGAATCTGTAAGTATTTAAGACAAGTGTTGTCTAAGCAAAGACACGACACAAGGCCATCTACTTGCTTGCACACGTGAATCCCCTGGGCGGATTCACTGCTGCTCTGCCCCGAGCCACGAGCGCGTGTGTTGCTACAGAGCCACCACGTAATGCCTGACCTGCCTTTCGGGCGGCAGCGGCTAACGACGCTGCTGCTGCCGCAGGAGTTGCAAAAGATTATTGAATGCAACAGAGCGAGAACCAGGCCTAGTTGCTAAACAACAGCGTGCCTCCCTTCTCGCTCCTCCCTCGGCCAACGCAGAAACAAGAGGGTCTGAGAGCAGCTGTGCAAGGCAGGGAGCACCCTAGGAGCGAGGAACCTTCCTCGGGCTGCAGCGCCTGCTGATCTCTACGGTGAACAACCGAGAGGAAGCAAATGAGAAGGGCTGAGAGCAGAGAAACAGAGCCCACGTGGGGCAAGGAGCCCATTGCCCACGGCAGAGTTCAGCCTGCCGCCCTGGGGCAGTGCCCTGGGCCACTCCAGGAGTGCCATATTGCCCTTTTCCTGCCTGTGATTAAGAAAGCACAGGACCGATGTGCATGTAGAGCACTTAGAGGAGGTCACAGCAAAGAAAGCGATCCCAGATATCTTCCTGGCCTGATCTTATTCTCGGACCTGAGAAAGCAGCAAGGCCGCACACCACAGAGGCTGGGAACACGGCTGACGTTAGGGCATTTGGGCCCCTACGCCAACTAGGTGCACCCATCGGTGTCCTAGCTCAGCCTCCCTGGCAATCTCCCTCCACCGTAAATGCAAACGGATGGCGACTCCAAGCCAGGTTTGCTGCGGCAGAGGAGCCACCCAGCCACGCCGCTGGGCTGCACCCGTCCAGCGGCGCCTGCCCTTAGCACACCCCGCCGCAGCAGGCTCAAAGCCACAAAAAGCCGTCCTATGGCTTTTGCTGTGCCTGAAGCAGAACCAGACAAGCTGACACCTGCCCACACTTCCCCTGGTAGCACTGATCTGGCAGGGCTCTGGATCATGGCCCCCCACCGTGCCAGAGAAGCATTCCTCTGCCCAGGGAGGATGGGGAAGGGGAGCCAGCAGGCCTGCGGGAGGGGGTGGGGTGGGGTGTTGAACAACAGCAATTGGATTCATCAAGCTGACAGAAAGCAGAAAAACAGTGAAAAGAAGAAAATAAAGGTCGAGCACATTTGCGTTTAAATAAGAAACCAAAATATTTTTATGAGTTATTCATTTTTCTTCTATAACTAGGCAGGTTTGCATGCAAATAATGGAGGGACATAAACGGTTATAAACTAAGTCTCTTACCATATGAACTCGGTAGAGAATGCTAATTCCCAAAGTCATGAACGGCTTAGAGAAATCAATCACCTTCTCCCGCTCCGCCGTAATCGTCAGCCCAGCCACGGCCAAATCAGCTTTCTGGAGAGAAAGGAGAGCAGAGAAGATCAGGACCCTGAGCCCGGGAAAGGCACAGGGCAGGGAAAGCGGCAGAGCCATGTCTGGGGCCATGCGAGACACCTGCTCCTGGAGGATGCAAGTCCCATTTTCTGGAACAGGCACATTTGCTGCAGGGCAAAACCCCGGGTCTGTGGAAACCGCAGGAGTTTTGCCGGTGACGTCCGTGAGTCCAGACTGTGCTCCTGCACTCCTCTTCCCTGGCTGGGTTTCACATAAGTCCCACTCAAACACACTCCAAGCTTCAACCCACTTTGTGCTCCAGGCCATTGCTCCGCGTTTTTCTTTTCTTCGTCTGTGTGTTTTTATCTCTATACTTACAAGGTGGAAAAGCACAAAGCTCCCAGTGAGGAGCCTCCTGTGCCAGCAGCTGTACTAGCCCCTGCCCCAAGTGCTCACAGCCTAACGGCCATTTTATTAATTGTCTGCTTTAAGACCCAGCAAAACAGGAGCCATCAAGACAATCAATATTGTACTAATCCAAGGAAGATACAACCTCCCCCTTCCAAAGCCCCCGTTGCGCACAGCTGTCCCCTTACTTACTTGCAAGTGCCATAAGTAGCCAAGCATGACAATGCAGCATCACTACCCCCGTACCCCGAGTCATGAAGTTAACAAGCCTGCCAACCCCGGACTTCCAAAATTGCAGATCGGTCTCCAAAAAATTCAGAGGATTGGCATAAAAATTTCCAGATTGACTTGCAAAGCAAATGAGATTAGGGGAAAAAAAATAAAAAGAATTTCTTTCAGTGTTAATACCCTTGTAATACAGATAAGGGATTTGAATTTTAAATATTATTTTTATTACTATAGCTCTTTTAATGTCTGTAATTGCTTTCTGTAAAAATGAAACCTTCTCCATTCCCTTATACATTTGTTTGCCTGCTTTGCAGGATGATGATTAGGCAAGTGGAAAAAAGAGAAGGGGGGGAGTGTAGAAAAGCTATTTGCACTTGTTGTCCCTGAGTTTCATAAGGTCTGTGCAGAAGCCAAGGCATCATCAGGCCCCAAGACCCCGTAAAACACGCAGCTTATCTCCCTCGATCCATGCGCTAGTTGTAAATGCGTCGCACAAGGCAAATTTGCGAGTGCATCACTCTTACCATGCTCTCTG
Source organism: Balearica regulorum gibbericeps (assembly GCF_011004875.1). Lineage (NCBI taxonomy): Eukaryota > Metazoa > Chordata > Aves > Gruiformes > Gruidae > Balearica > Balearica regulorum. The sequence continues at coordinate 149,169 of NC_046206.1, forward strand.
ACCCTGCTGCTCTTGCATAATTTTCCTTAAGAGAAAGAGGACTAACCACCTCCTGGCAGAGCTCTGCCGGGGGGCGGGGGGGAGGTGTCTTTCCGCCGCTCCGGCTCCATCTGACTCCCCCACCTACGGGAGGAAGGGCCAGTGAAAGGTTGGAGTTGCAAGAGGGAAGAGCAACGGTGCTGGAGCCGGCAGGAAGAAGGAAAGGGAAAAGAAAGGCAAGGTGATCTGCAAGCCTGCCCAGTAAGGGGGGTCACGGGGAAGGTGTTATTTCACAGTCCATGCAGGACTGCTTTATTGGACAAGCCCCGTGCCAGACTTTTGCAATTGTTTCCAAGCAGCTACTACGGATTCCTAGGAGGTTCAGGCTGCAATGAATTATGAGCTAGGGAGAATTTCTGCCTAGCCAGACATTTACCCATGAGGCTTTTAAAAGGCACCAATGATCGCAATGTGGTGTGTGAGCAGTTGAGCTCTATGTAAACATCGGCAGATTACTAAGATGGGATCAGTTCATCTGTGGAACATGGCATGTGAGGAATTTTATCCACCAGAAAAGCCTAAAGCTTCCTTGTCTATACTTACATACCTCTCTTGTCTATACTTAAAAGGGTTTGCAGGTACTATTGTCCTAGGAAGAGCTCTCCCAGCGAAGCCCCTTGTGAAGATAGAGCTTATTCTAACACCAGATTTCTTCTCCCAGCTCTCCAAACTGAATACAATTCTACCAGCAAAGTCATAGACTAAATAGATGGTAAACGTGCCGCATCAAAGGCGCTTCGTGCAAAAGCTCTAAGGACATCTCCTCTCCCATCCAGGGGCCAATACAAAGGCGCTGCTGAAAGGAGCAGTGCAGTCCCCAGGTTTACCCAGCTAAGTCACCATCCCTCGCCTGCCCCCACCTTCTCAGGGGTGGGACGTGGGTGCCGTCAGGGAACTCTGTGCACTCTGGTTATTCCCCCAAGTATCGTCCTTTGGGAACCTTCCAGATCACGTAGGCAGCAACATCTTGAAAGCTGCTCTTCCCTACGCAAAATATAACGTGAACGCATCCCCCTGCCTTTGCCTGCGGAGCAGAAACCCAGTGCAGCAGCGCGGCTTTCCCCGGGAACACAAGTTTTGTGCCCAGGTCCCTTCTCTCATCTCCAGAGGGTCCTACCATTCCATTGGAGTTGATTTCCTTCTGCTCATTCCCCGTCTGGTCAACTTTTGTCCTTTCAGGACTTTTGGCAGCATCAGAGCTACAGCAGCTCGCAGCCTGCACACGCACGTCTGCCTTCTCTGCCAGAGCTCCCTGCAGCAGAGACCCGGCTCCTCGTGCCTTTAGCTGGGGCTGTGCTCTGTCAAAGACTCACTCTCTCTCTCTCTGCAGGCTCACAAGTCCTGCAAGTTGAGAGCTGATCTCTGGCAGCAATAAACTTTGATCTGGGAATGGCATGCAATGTATTATCTGCCTGAGTATCACCCATTTCATGCTTTTGACTTTGCTTCCTGACGTTCACAAAACTTCTTGTGATTCACTGAAGTCAGTGTATCTTAGTTACACAGGAGCTCTGCAAATCCGAGTGGTCTCCAGCCCTCCTCACCTGAGCACGGGCAGGAGTTGGCATTTTATGGGCTAAACAATGCAGTGGGGGAAGAAATGGATTTTGCTTTGTGCTTCTGCGCTCTGTCTGCAACCGAGCTCTGGGGAAAGGGAAAACAGGAGGCAAAGGATGGGGGGAAGAGGGGGCAAACGCTGCTTGATTTTCATCCTTCCAGCACAGTTGCAGCTATAAATGTCAGCGTGAAATAGGCTTAGGAAAAGACCCAGAGCATTTTGGGAGTAGAGACAGACGCTTCTTTAACAGAGCACTGCTTAAACAAGGCCAAACTCTTGCTAGGCGAGAGGAAGCCCAGGTGGGCTGGTGTCTTGAGATAAAAGCATGAGCTGCCACCACCATACCTGGCATTAGCCGTGGGATCTGCCTGCATTAGCAGACAGGCTCATGCTGCCACTGGAAAGGATGTTAAACACGGGGGCTGAGCTGGGCTCCTGAAGAGGAACAACAATTAAGCAGCCTTAAGAAGCAAATTGCAGGGACTGCCAGTCCGGAGTAGGCGGCCGCCTCCTCGCTGCGGATGCTGACAAGGCTCATCTCGGCACTAATGGTGATGAATGGGGCCTGACGTCAGCCCTCAGCCCGGGCACAGAGGATCCTGCCAAAGCGTCCCGCGGCACTGGGGATCGGACGGGAGACCGGCCCCGCAGCGGCTCACAACCTCCTGTCAAGGTACTGAAACAACACACAGCGAGAAAGTCCAAGCGGTGTAAGGCTTTGGGCTGTCTCCGTGTCAAACACAGGGAAAACAAGCCTGAAGGACGGCTCTGGGAGCACAAGGCTGGGATTTCTTCCAGGAGCAGGAGTCCCTGACTTGAACGGCACCTTGGATGCTACATCCCCTGGGTGCATATGAGAGCGCCCTTCTCACCAGCGCTGCCCACAGAGCACTGCTGACAGCGTGGCCGAGGCCAGGGAAAGCTCTTTCTTACACTGCCCTCGTGCTTGGAGGGCCTTCTAGAAAGCTGAAATCAGTGCTCAGGACCCACTGACCTGCCCACTATTACCCCCCCATTGCAGACCTGTTGGCATCAGCGCTGCTGCTGCAGATGCTCACCCTGCTGGAAACCCGTCTGAATGTGGTACTGAGCACCTGGCTGGAGGTGATCCTGCTCTGCACAGGGGTTTGGATCTCAGAGGTCCCTCTCCAACCTCTGCTATTCTGTGCAGCTCTGCAAAATAAGCAGCGGCCACTGCACGGCACTTTGGCTGCAGCCAGCTCGCCTGGGCGGCAGCAGCCAAACTGCCGTGGCAATGAGAGAGCAGTCTCTCTGCATCTGCAGAGCTGTCCCACGGCACGAAGGGTACAGCTCGGCCGCCGGATCAGTGTACTGATTGCTTCTGCTCCAGCTGCCCAGCTGATCTGACAGGAGCTATTTCGGGTTGTGCAGCTCCTCCCTCTGGAGCGAGCAGCAGCCAGGTTGTGCGCTTGGATGCGTATTCTTGCGTTTGAAAGCAGGGCCAGGTGAGGGTCACTCAAAACTGGTGTTTGGGGCTTTTTTAAGGACGTGCATGAACTCTGTCATATGAAAAGTGACAGCCTGGAAGCCCCAGAGGCTACAGTCCTCCACTGAAGCCACAGTCAGGGATTGGATGACCAGCAATCAAGTGCAGATATCAGCCTTAAGCCTTCCTTCACGCGTGTTTCTTCACCTGGACTATCTATAAGGGTGGGAGGAAAAAGTCTGTGCCAGGTGTTCACCATGCCTGTGGCCAAAGCCAGTTAAGGTGAAGCACCAGGAAAGGGGACCCTAAGCCTGCAGGGAACAGCAGTGAGACCTAACCAGCTCATGCCACACCCAGCTGTCCTGCGTGCAATTTTGGCAAAACCGGCAGCGTGATGCAAATCTCTCTGCCTATACCTTCGCTGTGTTTGCTCAACAACCCACGCTCCCTCGCTTCCCCACTCCCCCTCACTCTCCACCCTCTCAAGCCCCACCATGTCACACTTGCCAGCGCGACAGCGTGCAAACAGACGCCCCCCCCCCCCACCCCTTCACCCACGCACAGCTTTTCTCACTGAACACCAACACCCACGGCCGAGCGGAGAGCAGGACTCTGCCAATTTTGAATTATCTTCTCCCTCCTTTCCTCTTCCTGCCATTCCCCATCTTTGGAGCAGTTGAAAGCCTCTCATCGTAAAGCACCAGCAAGGAAGCTGGAAAAAACATCAGCCCAAAGCTTTAAGGTCCTTTCAGTTCCTGGTGCTGCTCCTGAGGCCGGACCCTTCCACAAAATGGACAACTTCATCTCCCTCACTTTAAAAAGAACGTTGACCACCACTGATCCCAGCCAGATTCAAACCACTGACACCGATGCCAAAGATCCAGCATTATTCCACAGCATCTCACTCCCCAAATGATCCTGCACAGAAGGGAAGAGCAGGAGCTGGCTGTCTCCAATCCCCACTCCACGCACCTCCATGCTCCAGCAGCACCAGCCTCACCCAAACACGCTTGGCCCTGGAAACACTCACGGATCTGCTGTGTTACCATCACCAAACGCAGTCTGTTATTTAAACAATGCCAAAGGAAGCCTGGGCAGCTGATACACACAGTCTGCATGGAGCGTGCTCCTGCCAGGGCTGCTTTGTCCTTCCTGGCCCCTGCACCCTGCCGCAGGTGAGCGAGCCAGGTCCTCTGCGGAGAGGACCATCACCCAGCCAGCCAGAGTACGGATCCCAGCTGCATCAGAAGGAAGTTGCTCTTCCCTCTGCAGAACTGCAGCGTCGGATTCCTGCCAACAAAGCTTCCTGGCAAAAGCAAACCACACCATCTCTCCCCAGCTCAGCTCGGCATTCCCGAGATGGGTAGATTCAGGAACTGCTGCTGAGGGATCTCTCAGACACAAGCCCATCTCCTCAGGGAGGAGCAAGGCAGCTGAGCACCAAGGGCTCGCTGCGAGCTGAGGTAAAGGCACTGCGCACAGCCACCATGGCACTATGCTACCAAGACAGCAAATACAGGCGTGGCAGAACAAGGAACAAGGAGAAAGCTGTCATGTTGCCTTGAAAATACATTCGTTGGCTTGTATCAGACTAGCGAATTTAGCTCGAGGACGTGCTAGAGAGAGAAAGAGAGAAAAGGAAGACCAGACAACCATCGGGGCTCCGAGCCAGAGACTGTACTGCAGCGGAAGGAGCAAGATGTAATTCTTCCAGCCCTATTGTCCCCTAAGGCTCTGACGCCAAAAAATAGGAGACAGGAAGATTTGCTGTTCCCCCTTGTTTGCTTGTTAGGGATAACACGCATGTACGGTGTCAGCGGAACTGCTGGAGACTGCACTTGTCCGTGCCAGAACCAGGAAGGCTACCGGGGGGAACCTGCCCTGGCCAGAGAGCGGCTTTACTCCCCTGCTCGCTGAAGGAATGAGCGGGGTGTTCAGCCTCCCTGCCCCGGATGCACAGAGGGACCAATTAGCTCAGCGTTTTCTACGTCTGTGACATCTTTCGCTAAAGAATGGGCTCGAGTCCTTCCAAGTGATTTCTCCCAAGCCAAATCTCCATCACAAAGTTTACAGGTTTCCTGATCTGACAACAAGTCAGACTGCTGACCTAGACGCAGGAGTCTCTACAGCTCTTCCACTAATCCCCCAAGCCATCCCAGTCCCCTCTTCCTTAGCTCCTAATTAGTTTTGTGAGCAGGTCGATAAGATATGTACTGGTGAATTTCGGTCAACAACAAATTTATGTTTATATAGCATCCTTCTCAATCATATCATAGTACACAATTAGCTGCAATATAATTTTCAGCACTTAAGAATAAATCAATAGCTGGTTAATTTACAAGCAATACAATGAAACGCTTTTCCCATACAGCCTACAGTCGCTCTGAGGAGATTCAGTGCCACGTGGGGACTAAAGAGGCAAAAAAAAAATACCGGAATGGTATTGCACAGAGCTGGATAATTTCCTGATCTTCTGGTCCTGCACACTTAGTGCGTGTGAGTCAAACCTCACTTCCTGACAGCTGATCAGGGTCAAGAAGGAATCACTTTCCTACAATAATGCAGCACTGCACAATGAGACAGGCACGGGGCTTTTATTCTGGGTAGGATTTGGGAAGTTTTGACCCGTGTGACAGGTTTGCGTCCCAACTAATGCTCTCTGTGTGCTAAAGGCTGTATGGAGAACAGTGCCCAAGGAGTAACCTCACTGAAAGAAAAACGCACATGCCCAGCACAGGATCTGCTGGCTCTTCTGCTCTGAGTGGTCCACAAGTGGGACAAGGGATGAACAAGTGGCTGGAACCAAGGACAAACCACCTTGGGGGCTAACTGTCAAGGCAGGAGAGGAACCCCTTGGACAGGGAAATGACCTCAGAATGCAACGTCCCCAGCAGCCCCGAATAAACACAACAGCATGCGACGGGACAGATCTGCCCTGGCTGACCTGATCCAAAGTGCCAGTCCCTGGGCCTGATCAAAAAAACTCGCTGAAACCATTATAAAGACTCTACAGGGACTAGAAAGAACAAAGCAGAAAGCACTTTTTCTCTTCTCCAATTTTTGATTTAGCCTCACACAGACTTTGCCAGCTCTGCCCTGCTGAAGCAGAAGTAAAAATCCTCCTAAATAAGGCTCGAGCTGCCGAAGAAACAAACGGTTTCCATGTGAAGATGAAGTTAAAAACACTTATTGCTGCAGAAAAACAACCCTCCAGAAGCTCCCATTTAATGGGGAGGCACTGCCACGGTTAGTAGGCCAAGAATTTGATGTCTGTTCCCTCCCTTTGTTTGCATAGATCACACGCTGCTCTCTGCGCCTTCCTTCTTGCCTCCCAAAAGAAACGCTGCAGAATTGTAATTGTGTGTGTGTGTGTGTGTATATATATGCACACAGAGAGAGATATGTATAAAAACTATGCCAATAGCCCAGAGCATTTGCAAACAACCATACAGAAGGCTCTTTAAAAGAAGCAGACGGAGGTGGGATCTCAGCTGGCATCGAGAGCTATCGCTCCGCCGGGAAGGGTGACCCGGGAGACAGACTGCTAGTTCAGGAGGGCTCTCCAGTCCTTGCCATGCTCTGTCCCTGACCCTCAGCAAGTCTTTTAGCCCTAGAGTTGTCCCACCTGACTTCAAACAGTTAAAGCTCCTAAGGTAGGACGAATGTCAGCCAGGTCCCTTTTGCCATCCAGGGAAGAAGCAAATGGATGTTAGTGGGCATCTTCTAGAGATGCTTGCTTGTCTCCCGCAGCCGGGAGGAAAGCTGTGGCAGGAGCCCCAGATCCCTGCCTAGAGCCGCAGGGGATGGATTTGGCCCTCGTTCCTCTGCTTTGCAGGAGGACACGCCACTGTTGTGAGGAAAATGATGGGGTGGTTCGGGGGCTCCTCTCACGCAGCAGTGTGGATTATCATAAATACACCTCACTGCGGATTTCCCACCAGCTGAGAAACTGTCGCTGGGTTCTCACAGGCGCTTCAGTAATAACAAGGCAGGGTAGAAATCGGTGAGTGAGGAAGTATTGGTTTAAATAACATCAATCTTAATGTTAGCTTTGGCTAAGCCTATTTTACTAAGGATCTCTGAGCGTTTCGTGAACTGGATGTTAAGCTTCAGGATCCCTGGGGAAGGACTCCCTTTAGCTGCAGAGGAAAACAAAGAGCAGGGAGGGGGGTGCAGGATGATTGAGCACACACGTACACAGAAGTGTTGTCAAACCCAGCAAAAGCATTCAGCTTTCAGTCTAGCTGCTGTGCAGTAACACGGCGAAACAGAGCCATGCAAAAAAATCTCAATCCACACACTTCAAGCAAACAAAAAAAATGTTCCTCTCCAAAAACAATACTCAAAGTCAAGGATCTGAAATGAATCTGCCAAAACTTTTCTGAGTAGAAATGTGATTCTTGCTTCCCTCCCAGTGTGTTTTTTGTAAGTTTTTTTTCAGCTTCTACCAACCCCTGCCAGAGCCCACATATTTTCCTGTTTCAAGTTTTTGTTAGTTTTTCCACTGGAAAAAAAATAACCCATTCTGTATCGAGCTCTTGCGCAGGGACCCCAGAGTCCAGGCCTCCCTCCCACCGAAGCGAGCACCCCTGAGAGCGCCCAGGAGCCCCGACTCCTGCTTTGATGACTTGGCACGCTGTGACATCGACACAACAAATACATCTGCCATTGGGAGAACACATTAAATGGAGAACTTCTGGTCAAAGTCTCACAAAATGGACTGAAAACCCCCATCCATCCTTAACATCCTGGAGCACTTCATAAAGCATCAGGGCTTTTCTTTGCCAAGTCCCACTAGAGCACAGTTAAAAAGAGCAGCTAATTCACTTACCCGAGCAATCAGCTCCCCGACCATCCCTGTCCACGTGCCGTTTGCCTCAGGGACTCCATACACACCATCGCCAACGAGGTGGATCTTATAGTTGAAACGCAGGATCTCTGCCAGCTCCTTCAGCATGTCCACGCAGAAGCCCTCGTAGCGGTCGTTGCCTTCCAGCTCCTGATGGTTCCACTTCAGCATTAAGTAAGGGTTTTCCTGCATTGAAACTGGGCAGCTGTCATTCCCATCTTAGCCGAGGCATCCCACCAGCACGGCGCTGAGCGTGGGGCAGAGAGGGCAGTGGGCTCCCTGGCACCCAGGCCAACCTCCCGCCCCAACAGATCCCTCTCAACCAAGGTATGAGAGATTTGGAAAGCTAGTTTGGGAACTCAGGTGGTGTAAAGCTAGCAGAGCTGTTTCTGCACTGGTATTCATTGGCCCCTGCTGTGTCAGGGATGTGTTGGCGGTGCAGCACATTTATCCCAGTTTAGGATATGAAGCAGAGCTAAAGGATCATGCTTCGGGGGCTCTTTCCAACTGGCATACACTAGAGCAGCCCAGCGACTGCTCTGAGTTACGGCAGGACATAGAGATGCCAGCCTCTCTTGGCATATAGCCACTTCTCCAGTTTGTCCCCCTTTTCAACAAACTTTGTGGGACATGAGGAAATAGTGCCCCAGAGTTCTTCAGGATTTTGAGTGTCTTTAAGGAAGGAGCAGAGCCACTGGAAAAAAAAAATCATGGGACAGACAGCACCTGGAAGGGGAATTTGTTGAATAAGGGCAGTGGCACCTGTAGATGTGAAGTCTTAATTCATAAAAAGTTGTACCCATCTTGGCCAATTGCAGTAATTTTATGGGTAGAAGGGATAAGTGTCCCTTCCAACTTACCAGCTGTACGCAAAACAAGAGCATCATTCAGAGATAAATGTAAAATGGCAACTTATCCCCATCCCAGCCCTCTCCCCAGCTGCTTCTGAACTCATCAAATATCATTTCCATATGAAACATCAACTTGAGTTTAATTACACTGTCACGAATTGTCCTCAGTGCTGTAATTAGAGATTTGATCGTCTGTTCTTTATGAAATCAGTGCAATGCTGCATGCTGGGGGCCAAGGGGGGGTAGGAAGAGGGAGTAATATTCTAGCTGATTGACACCCCTAAGCGTTGCGTTGGCAAAGAGCTAATAGGAACTGTAGGTGACCCCCTCACTTACCAGGATGGTGGTGACAATGAGCGTGGTGTTGAACAGACTGTCTGATATGTTAGAGGAGAAGATCCTGTTGTCCATGCTGAGTCCTTCAGAAACGTGCCAGTGGCCGATCTGGAGAGATAAACAGCACAATAAGGGAATTTACAGGGCAAAGTACTGTGCGCATCCGCCATATGGCTCTGGTGACTGACGACCATCAAGCTGGCCCTGGAAGAGATGCTTATGAATGCTCCATTGCCTTTACAATGCACCCCTGCAACAGGCCGGCAGAGAGATTAACCTGCTGGTGCACGGCCCCAGCACACCTCCACCTGCATTACAACGCCAAAAACCTGTCCCTGCTCGCGGTGGGCACTGCTTTCCCACGCATCTCAGCAACGCCCCGCACCACGAGAAAGCCGTGCGGTGGGCAGCTGCCTGAGGCTCACGGCAACCAAGCGGCCTTCTGCGTTGTCCCTAAATGCCACTAAGATGGGTCCATTTTACCCAGCGGTCTCCACGCAGCCAAACCTGCACGCTCATCCCTCCCAGCGTGGTGCAGCTGGGACCCTCTGCCATCCCTCACGCGAAGGCACGGCAGCTCGGTCACGGCCGCGGGGTGAAGACTCGGTCGTCGCTCTCAGCCTGGTGCATTTTGGCTGACCCTTTCACCTCCTTAGTTCTCCAGAGGCCAACTCCTAAAGGGGACGGGGTACAGAGGCGCTTCACGGGAGGCTGCCGGAAAGTCAGCGCTATAGCCGGGGCCTGGCTCGGCTGCACCATCCCGCAGTGAGACCCAAGCACCAGCACCCACTGCAGGGTCAGCGCTACGCCCAGGTTTGATGACACTGAGCTCTTCACACGGGTGCCCTCTGTTACACACACAGCCTGGAAGAACTTCAGGAAGTGCCGAAGTCTCACGATTTCACAGCGAAAGCCCAGAAATGGGCAGACGAGATTCCTGCCTCACACTGTCTCTATAACTTTGAACAAAGGTTTCACCTGCCTGAAAGCGAGCAAAACCTCCCGCTGTCCTCCTGCGAGCGTCACTGTCATTAAAGGCTGATACAGGCACTGCGAGTTCCTTGGAGGAAAGCGTCGCTTCACAGGGAGTATGACAGCGTCGCAGATTCCACTGCAATCCCGGAGCAGCAGCGCTGATGCGGGGCAGGCGCCTTCCAGCCTTGACCAGCAACTCCACCTTGGCGGCAGGTGGTGAAACGAAGCCACGTTCTCAGCAGTGCTGCACCGTGACTCATCTCCTCCTTCTGCTGTAACGGATGCCAACTACTATGATTAAGTACCTCCAAACCCTTTGATTCAGGCTCATCACACCCAACAGCTCCATGGACAGACTAATTCACCCATCCAAGCATCAGTGTCACTGCAGCAAACCTAATTCCCACTGCCAGTGGCGGGGACCAGTTCCCCAGCGCTTGGGAGGACATCGTGACTCAGCTGTGACGCAATGGAAGCAGCCGCTGCCTTCAGCCAGGGGGAGGAATATTCAACAAAACCTAATTTTAACTTCAAGAGCCTAATCTCCCTCCCTCAGAGCTCTGAGCAGGGAGATCAGCACCTCCAGCAGCTTGTTCGGAGCACGCAAATTATGCTCCCGCTCTCCTATGCTCCCTAAAAAGCCTCTGTTTTTTCTTATGGATAGACCAGTGGCTGAGGGAGGCCAGCAACCTCCGAGACCCCTTTTCTCTCCTTTTTCTCCTGCAAAGCTTCTCTGCCTCCGCCAGGTCCCAGCCCTCTGCATGCTGAACTGCCAGCCACAGCCGAAGCTCTCTGACACCACTGCAGCGAGCTGCCATGGCCCTAAGAGGTAGTGGGTGACCCTGACGCGCATGGGCGTCTTCGTGGCTCCTTGTAGCCAGAGCAAATCCGTTCCCGGTTCCCTTGTGCTGACACAAGCCGTCTCAGGCGCTGTCGGTCTAAGGCAGGTTATCCTTGTGCTGTGCCACGGTTGTCAGGGTGGTAGGAACAAATCGATTTCTCTTCCGTCAAAGAGTAATCTTATCATGTTCAAAGAGGTGGGTGGAAGGCGATGCAGAGCTACGGGCCAGGCGGGTGCACCGCCACAGAAATGAATGGGAGGCATGCTGATTTACACCGCCCCAGGATCGACTCCACGCACTCAGTTGCTTTTCTTGGCAGTGCTCTGCCTCTGGCATGACTGATGGCTCGAGGACTTCAGAGTCACTTCCCAGCTCGTGCATCTGAGCCAAACACAACCTGAAACTGCAGCCATGCTGCTACACTGTCGGCAGACTGAATTGCTCTGGACGTTGAGGAAAGGGCCAAGTCCTTTCTTCCTCATGGCTGTCGGTGTAAATCTGGCCATCAGAAAACTGGCCACCTGCGAGGAGTCCCAAATCCAGTCTCCTCATCGGTAGGCACGGGGAGCAGTGGGAAGTGCAAACAGGACAGCTTACGCTCGACGGCTCTGCAGAAGGAAAGCAGGCGGGGAAAGTAAAGGACAGTCACGCGCATGCCTGCTCTCCTCCCCAGCTGGAGTCGAGGCACGGGGAGGCAGCAGCGCAGGCAGAGCCCCAGGGGGTCTTGTTTACTCTGCAGATAACACAACAGAGATTATTCCTCGGAGCTGTCAGCCCAGCCCCTTTGCCAACATTAATAACGCTCTGCTAAAAGCACCTGTCACCGTGTGGACCTCTGAATGTGTTGGAAGCATTAACCCTCGGAGGCTCCCCACCAACAGGAGAGCACTGGGGGGTTATTAGCCTCACCTGACAGTCAGGGAGATGGAGGCACAGTGACGGAGTCTCAGAGCAGGCCGGGAGCAGATCTTGGGCATCCTGTTCTCCTGACAGCTTGCTGTGGCTTAACTACCATCAAGCTTGTAGCATCACGGTGACGCTGTAGTGCAGGACTCATTTCTGGGAAAAACAGTCCCAAATTGGGAGATTTACCATGTACTTCATGGACAGGGAGTCCTTGAAGCACAGCTTTAACTGGCCTGCGCAGGGTCTGCGTCGGTGCGATGGGACGGATTTATCCCGGCTGCGTTCCCCAGCTCCGCACAAAGGTGCTTGCCTCTCGCTGTGATTGCTGAACAACAGACCCTCTGCAGCAATTGCCTCTCTGAGTGAGCGATCAGTCATAAACATTGCCTAATTTTTTTTCTCCCAGATTTCACAACCAGAGATTAGTGACAGATTAACTTTAATTTTAACAGCCCTCACTGTTTCAAATTTGTCCCTCCCCTGCTGGCATACTGAGACTAATTGACTGCCTCCTCCTCTGACAGCGCAGTGGGTTTGACCTTGCTTTTAACGCAGCACCAAAGCCAAACACTCCCATGCGCCGGGGTATTTCCACCCCATCCTGGCTCGTGCCAGCTCACCACTGTCCCCCTCGCAGTATGATAAAGCCACTAATTGACTCCTCACGCTGCTCGCTGTTTCTGAAGTGTAATGTGTCAGAAGGTGTCTGGGATCCTCAGATCTCTCCCTTTCTTGCAAGATGGATGTCAAGGTGATTTTAATCATCTCTACCTACGTATAAAGAGCCTCTGAAAAACAGAAAGCATACTCATCTGCAAAATGTGTTAGAAAACAATCAAATGCTCTACACAGACTTGGATAAGATGATCCTGTTGTTAAGGCTCTGGACTAGGACTTAAGAGTTTTTAGGACTCGAGAGTTTTTAGTAGAGGATGTGATTGGTCTGTATAAATACACCAGGTGGAGGAGGTCCATAGCAAAGAGGTAGAACAGCTTTTGAAGCTAAAATAATAGCGCTGGCACAAAAAAAAAAAAAAAAAAAAAAAAAAAAGATATAAACCAGCCAGAAATAAACAGGCTGAAAATTAGAAGAGGGTTTCTAATGATCAGAGGAGCTGAAGAAGTGATGGCATACCTTTCCCAGAAGGGCAACACATCAACCTGGTTGCAAGTTGGAGCTCAATACCTTTGCAAGAGGGATTGTACACCCTCGTGGCAGGTGACAGCCTGGATGGAGAAAGTTCCCTCCATGTCCTCACGCTGCAGACCCCCACGGTGCCATCTCTGCACCTCCCTGCACTCAGCCCCTCTGCCTCCGCCAGCCCTGCTCTGCCCATCCTGCCTGCAACGCCTGCAAGCATCTCGAGGCAGGAGGCCTGTCTTGTTACAGGCAGGGAGCAAACACATAGACCCAGTGCAAAGCAGCCCAAGGAGCCCAGAGCCTGGAATAAGCAAGGAAGCGCCACTGCTTATGACTCTGCCCCATCCCCACAGGCAGGCAAGGTCCCTCAGATTAGCTGCTCTAAAAAAGGCATTATTTGGATCAGTGACACTTAAAGATTTCACATCTCTGTAGAAAATCACCGGCAGCTAACGCGATGCAAGTGGGGCATTCCCAGCTCGCTCCTTCGAACCTTCGGCTCCTCTGTTCAGACGCAGCCACGTTAACGATGTCCGGGCTTTCAAGCTCCTCATGGCATGAGATAACAAAATACCACTCAAGCTAATGATTTAAATGAAGTCTTCTGCTCAGTGCCCCACAGGCCTGAATGGCAGCTGATGACAGGGAGAGATGACAGGGCAAGACCTCTCCATAAGCTTCAGAGGCACCACAGGTACTTAGCACCCCCACTCCCCAGCTGAACATTAAGGTAAAGCCAGTCCTGAATACGGATGTGTTAAAACAGGCAAAACCACCACTGCAACAAACCCAGATACCTTCTGGGCTCTGATTAGCAAGCACTGTCCTACAGATTACATTCATCACCTCTCCTCCTCCGTGTCCCCTGGAAAAGGAAGGAGTGCAAAATGCTATCAACTTCTCAAGTCTGCGTTTGGAGAGCCTTGTCAGCACTAAGAGAAAGACACCGTGCCAGGAGAAGAAACAATTCAGTAGGTACTTGGTACATAGTGCCTTCATTGGTCCAAAGGGGAAGGAATTTGGGGGCAATCTTGGCAGGGAAAAAGAAGTAAAACAAATGAAAGAAAGCCCTCAGGGGACGCTGCAAAGGTCTGCCACGTGGTTGCAATTCTCAAGGACACTAATGCAAGACTGATGCCAGCAAGGCAAACAGGCAAAAGCTTCCCCCCCAGAAGTTAGCATGGGACACGGAAGGCCAGCTATTAAAATCCATACAAAACCATGACACACGCACACAACCCATGCCTGAGCCCACGCATCACCCCCCACGATCCCCTTCCTCCCTAGACGTCCCCTTCAGATAACATGATTGGCACCTGGCATAGCCCAGGCGGGGCCTGATGGTGGCACGCATCGAATGCGCCAGGTCCTGGGGGGCAAAAGACATTCAGCTCTTGGCAGGATCTGTCCCAGAACTCTTGCTGGGGGTAACAGCTAAAGAGGAACGAGTCCCATCGAGACTGATTAGCCATTTCTAAGTTAAAGAGGTTTGATGTGGCGGGGATTGCGGAGGGTCTCAGAGCTATCGGCTGGTAACTCATCTGTGTCTCATCAACATACCAATTAGACACCCGGTCACTTCTGCTGCTCTGTCTCAGGACACCAGCAGAGCCTTGAGCTAAAGGGCGACTAATCGGCTGCACCTAGGGCCAGGCGAGAGTGAGGGGTCACAGCAGAGCTGGGGACAACGTGCTTCCCCTACCCACCCTGCCTCTTCGCCTTCCCTGGGGCTGCAATCACAGCCCTTCTTCATTCCCTTCTCCTGTTAGGCTGCCAAAGCTTACCTCTTGGTTTACTGCAAATCACTGTGCTGAAACCGGAGGGGTGTGCTGCAATGTTTTTTAAAGGGGCAAAGAAAGGGAAAAAATAAAAAAGATGACATTTACAAACTCAGTCCTTGTCAGATCTGTGGATCACCAACACATTAATGAGTCTGTGCTTTATCGCGCATCCTATGAACAGAGAGCAGCTCTCATATGGCTGGGGAAAAATTTCCACTAGTTAGGCTAAATCAGGAAAAGACACGTTTGGTGCGTTACATAAATGTATTAAAAATTGGATGTCAAAAAGCCCTGTCTCTCCTTGCCCAAAAGCAACAGCAAGTTAGAAAATCTAAGTGTCTCTAATTTGTTTGCTGGCTGGATCAGCTTCAAAATTTGGAGAATTCTCTACCAAAGCTGATGAGCTGGAAGTCCCTGTGGCTTTGATAGATGGAAGGAGAGCAGGGGAGAGAGAGAGAAGGAGAGAGAGGGAAAGAGAGAAAGACAGAAACAGGCAGAGACGGTGAGCTTGATTAAAACTAAGGAGGGAATAGAAGTGTTTTAAACAAGAGCCTGAGCAAATCCGTTAATACAAGCCTTGGGAACGAGATTGCTTCCAGGATGTAAAAGTCTGTTCCTTACCCCATCCCCTCACAGCGGGTTTAGTTAAACGATTTCTAACGATTTATTCATTTTTATTACAAGAAGCCAGGCTGGCGAGAAGAAAATAACCATCTATGGCACAGCAGAGTGGCCTTTGGTTTCCCTTTGCAGAGACGGAGAGGGGCAGGCAGGACCAGGCAGGACCCTGCCTGGATTTCACAGCTCGCTCTGGGGATGCCCTTCCCAGCCGGGCAACATCACGAGAAACTCTTGCAGCCTGTGAGGGGCCCTAACACCCCGCTGGGCATCGCTGTCGGCCAGGCAAGACCCCCGAGAAGGGAGAGCAGATGGCAGAAAGGCTGCCGCGGGCACACGGAGCGGTTTTAAGAGGACTAACTCCTCCCTGGCGGGCTTCTGACAGGAGAGGGCTTGCAGCCGCCACAGGCTCTGGGCAGGCAGCTGCGTGCACCGAGGGACTGCCCCGTCCTTCCAGCACCTTGCTACTGCGACTGGAAGTGATTTGTCACCACCGCTCTCTGATGGGAAATTTGAAAAGCTTAGCCTCAGCGCAGGTTTCCTGGGTACCTCTGAAACATGAAGCTGTTTATCTACTGAGCTGTTGCATGCCACAGGTCTAAAAAAGGTTTTCTCCTGTCAGACCGGGTTTGTGGAGAAGAGCTCTGCGGAGCTCTGGGAGAAGCCCTGCTCCGCAAGGACCTGTGCGTTTAATGCGAACTCCCTGCCACACTTAAACACATCAAAACCATAGCTGTCGTGGTGAGGTTTACGGTGTTTGCTTCTTTTGCTCCAGGTGAATGTATGCCCTTAATAATGCGGATGGGCTTGGATCTGTCACTTTTGCTCAGAGTATGATGGGTTTGGGAAACGATTAAAAGGGCATTGGTGCTATGAGAGAGCGTACTGTGGGGAAAATGCCATCCTGATCCCCCGCTCACTCAGCTAAGGGCGGCATCAAAGCCGAGCCGTCACTCGACAGGTAAGAACTGGCAGGCAACGTCCTTGCCAAGGCTAAAATTCACTGCTGCCAGACCAGGAGAGATTTCCTAATGCCAAAACGTTCCAACGGTGTGGGGTAAGATACAATAGCTTTTGTTCTCTGCCAGCGTCCGGGAGAAGTGGCAATCTCTGAGAAAAGGGCAGGTACGGAGCTGTCAGCAGGGAAATAAGACAGATGACAACCCTTTTTCTGAGACTGCCATTGTTTTCCTGAATGAGGTTTGGATTTACCAACAAAACACTAATTCCTTGGGCCTGTGTCACGTAATCTTCAATAGTCTGATATCTGTGGCCCCACACAGTTGTCCTTAGCCTTAGCTGATGCCAGAAAATAACCCTTGGATAGAAAGAAGGTAACAAGGAGAAAAAGGACCAACGCTGTGAGGAATCCGCAGGCACTGAGACAAAAAGCCAATGAGAGTGTGGGCTAAGCAAACCCATTACAGAGGAACAGCAGCATAACCTGAGAGGTAAATTATCTTGCACTTCCTCCTGCACGCCAGGCTGGGGAAGAGACGGGGGGAGCTCCTGACACAGGATCGCCCCCTTTGCTTTCCCTCCCAGAAGGAGTTGTTTAGAAAGCTTCATAGTAAGCTTTTTTCCCCTCTTTCATGGGAAATTCTCCCAATTTTCCCCATACAAATAATTTTGAGTACATGTGTCTCCAAAAGCTTAAGAACAAAAGTGTCTTGCATGTGAGCTTGTATCCGGCACACGCTTTATGCCCTGAATTATTGTCTGCACAGGAGGGTTACTGTGACAGGACAGATATTAGGTCTAACATCACCACCTCAAGGGTCTGATACATTAAGACAAATCTAAATTATCTCAAGACACGTTCCTGATGAAGTGAAACACGGTGTGTTTGCCAACCCAGGCCCAGAGAGAACTACCCTTACATCCACGCCGCGCTTGTCGCTTGCTGAACACCTCATCTTGCGAAGGGGGGAAGGTGTCTGAAACCCCCTTTGGTCCCCGCAGAAGCGGCCTGATCCAGGCTGTGCACAGACCATCCCCGAGCACCGTCCCCAGGCGGCATGGCTGCTCTTACCTGCCGGAAGCCACTGCGCGTGTGCTGCAGGATTTTCAGGGCGTAGTTGGATCGCTGACCTTTGCTGTTGAATTCGATGTGGCCGGTGAGACCTTCCAATTCTACCTGTCCAAGAGAGAATGAGTTACAGCGCCCATCGAGGCGGCTCACCCCACCACCCGCAGCAGAGCCAGGGATGGCGACCACTCGCCCCCACACCGGCCATCTACCCTCCCAGCAGCAACAGCAATGCAATCCTCGTGTCTCGATCCCGATTGCTCTCGGAGTCTGGCCAGGGTAGCACTGAGAGATGTGGAGGGAAGCAGAAGAATCAGCAGTGCGAGGTGCAGGGCTCCTCAGATTTCTTTGCACCATCTGCTTTGGAACAACCCCCTCCGCAGCCCCTCGCCACCTGCCTCCGTCCCAAGGCTGACGCTCGCTGCTCTGCGGCAGGCACGAGCTCTTTGCCATGTCACACCGAATCACTAGCTGGGGATTCCTCCACAAACCATTACGTGCTGTTTCACTGCATCAGCCCGGCGTTTAACACAAGCGCGTGCTGCAACGGAGCCAGGATGAGTGTCCAGCCTCGCTGTGCAAATTAACCACTGCTCACTCGCTGCTGGAGCACCTCTTCAGTAACAAGGGCAAGCTACTGAGCCTCCTAGTAGCAGAGCCAAGGGAAGCTGAAGGGTTTTGTTGTCTCTGAATAAGAGTGAGATTTAAAGGAAGGTTCACATGCATCGGCCAAAGTGATATCAGGTTCGGTTTCACCTGATCCTTCCTTTGAGGGGGGAAAAAAGTCTCATGACCTTTCAAGTTGCACCCCAAACAGCTCCTTCTGCACCGTCAAGCTCAGCTCTGAGGAATCACATTGACAAACTCCAACTATTTCACATGGCTGAAACTTCAGGGTCTGTTCTCATGCCAGAGCTAGGCTCGACCAGTTCCAGCAGTCACACTTTCGGGTTCAAAGGAGCCCAAACGCCTTCACAGGGAAACTCATCTCTTGCCACTGAGCTCTAAGCAATTGTATTGCATGACTTTATATCAACTCAAGTTCACTCAAAACAGAGCTCAAATCACTTAGAAACATTCATACTTTAAAAAAAAAACCCGAAACCCCCACTGAATTCCAGTTTTTCTGCAGCAAAGCCTGAAAAACGGAGAGTTTCATGTCGTTCCAAGGCCAGTGACAAACCAGCCCTCAGATCTCCTCTCTTTTCATTCCCAGTGCTACCTTCAAACAGACCGGCACTCTGTGCTTGAAAACTCTGCCAGTACCAGCATGTACATACAAGTCTTTTGCTTCCGGCAGTGACGAGCGCTAGCTGCTAACAAACCGGCAAGCTTCAGTCCCTTCTCACCATTCTCAGGTAGTTCATCAGGCTGGTGCCGTGCTGCCAGATCTGGGCAGACCCGCAGGACAGGGGCTTCACACCAATCTCCTGGCTCCGGTTCAGCTCCTGCACGGCCGTCACCACAGCGTACACAGCATCGAACAGCAGGGCGGAAGAGAGCTGTGGGGAACAGGAAGAAAAAGATTGAGATGGGAAGACAAAAAAAATCAAGCCTCCTGCTGCACCCTGAGGACCTTGCAGCAAGCAGGGGAGCGCTCTATCCACAAACTCAGCAGGGATCAGAAAGGAGCAAAATCCTTGGCCATCTCTGTGCAGACAGCAAGCCCTGCTTGCCTGCCACTCTGCTCCAGCAACACGCTGCACCCTGTCTGCACCCGTCCAAGGGCAGGGAAACAAAAGCAATGGTATCCCTGAACCGCTGGGCCTGTGTAGGCATCGCTGGGGCAAGCGTTATCCCTTTGCCAGCCCCGCTCCCAGTCTGTTAGGTTTCTCCTTCTCTTTTTGCTTGCTTCCTTACCCTTTATGTCTCTCTGCTTGCTTGTTCCTCAGGGCAGCTAACCCCTTCTAATCAAGCTGTGGGGTTTTTGGTGCTTTGGTGACCCCTGATTAATCTGTTGGCCGGGGGGAACACTTCTGAGAGCACGAGGTTTGTAGGTGGCTGGGCAGAATAAAGATCCTGTGCCTGCACCCACAGAAGGAAAGATGACTGTGCTGCTTCAGCCTTCATTAGGCACCAGAAAGTCTTTTTTTCGACCGCTGCTGTGAAAGGCAGAGCCATGAAAAATGAGTTTTTGATAGATCTGCTTCTCAAACTAAGTCTTGCCTTTCAGACCCCATAGAGACCATCTAGTCCCTTGCTACATCCTCCAGTGTCCTGCTGGGTGTTACCTGCTCTCTAATGGCACTGCTGAAGCAGTGTCCAGAATCACAGAGCTCGTCCCCACTCCTTCTCCTCTTTACTTTGTTTGCCTTTAATCAGATTTCTTTGTCCATCAAGCCTCACAAAAACCTGGGTTTTGCCCATGCACAACCATTTCAATGTTTTTGATCTGGTTAATAACCAGCCATTTGCTCTCTCGCGTTCTCTGTTGTGACTAAGATTTCGCTTTTAATTATTGTCACCTCCTGACTCTGCTGGAATTAAGCTGTTGCAGCTCATTACTATCAAGGCTACATTTTCCTCACGGCTACTTCGAGAGCATCCTCTTACCATCCCAGCTCCCAGCAATGGGTTCAGTCCTGGGGCTCCTTTCCCCACCTTACCCTGTTGGTGACTTAAGGCACTTCAGCAGCATCCACATCCCCTGTTCCTCCCAAAGCCTGATTAGGTTTATTCACTTCTGCCAGTGGTCCTGCCGGGAAAATCTCGCCCAGTTCAATCATCCCAACGAACCTTCGGCTTCAACTGCGTTACTAATTGGAGCAGAGCAAGCCAGACTTAACCCTGCTTGATCTTACTCAGATCAGTGGCGAGACCTCACTGACCACAATGGCCTGGGACTAGGCAGTTAACAAGCAGCACAAAACATTAAAACCTACAAGCCAGCACGAGTTAAAAGGTACGATTCCAGCCTAATGCTAGCAAAAGCCTGACCACTCGCTCTAATGGCACCAGTAACCTCTCACTTTTCCAACTCCTCTCCGCCAGGACAGTCTCACATTTGCTCTAGCGCATCTCTCCTGCACGCACCCGTTTAATCTGCCTCACACAAACAGCATCTGGGGGCTTTCCGGTGAACGTTAGCAACTTGACTGGCACCTGTCAGTCTTGCATGTGACCCTTCTCTCAAGCAACGGGCAGCACCTTTGGTCATATAAGTTGAGAGCTTTCTGCTAATAACAAGGATTGACTGGCTCCAGAGCTATGAAGTTTTATTACAGCTATTTTGCAGGAAGTAAACTAACACCAGAGATGCCGAGCAGTCTGAGGACGCACAAGGAATTGGTGGCAGAGTGGGAAGAGAAATTGGGTATCCTGTTTCCTACCCTGCCTCAGTGATGAGGCATCACAGTTCCCTTTGCAACCGCAGCAAGCCTCTCTCCTGCCCTTCTTCCCTTCTGTTTGCGGGTAAGTTTGCTATGGTTTTTTGCTTAGTATTCATATCCGATTTAAACATGCCCTTCCTGGGAAGCACTGTCCGGAGCTTCTTAAAGCAGCTGATACATGCTTCTCCTTACCTTTCTTTTTTCCCTCCAATATAAGTTCCTTTCCTAATAGGACCTCTCCAGCCTGTCCTGTTCTCGGCCCCTGTTCCAAGAAGCTCTTTAGCATACACTTAGTTTTAACTGTGGACCGAATCCCGTTCAGGTTACAGGATACCATACGCATTTAGCAATTGCCTTCCTGAATCAGGAACCATAAAAATACCAGTTGGCCAAATGAAAATATTATGAGAGAAAACACGACCCCTATGACCCCAAAGTTTCACCATCTCATACCAAATCGGAATATCGGCCCAGCATTTTTAATTGTCTCCTGTTGGGTTTTCATTTCCATTTTCCCTGAGCAGTTAATGATCTCTTATTAGCTGGTGAGCAAGAGACTTGTAGATCTTAGTGAAGCATTTGACATTATTGATTGGAATATTTTACTCCTTAGCCTTGAACAATTTGTTAGGATTTCTGGCAGCCCGCTTATGATTTCAAGCAATTTAGGGACTGGGAAAGGGGTTATGACACACGGCATCAAGTCCTTTTGGCAGGGACAGGGAATCTCTTCCACGCTCTCAGCATCTCTCTTTCCTTTTTTAAAGAAAAATCACAACTTTCCTCAGAAGCACCGCATTTCCATAACCGATGCTGCTGCTTCTCATTTATGCCAGCCATTCCCTGCCTCGCAGGGCTCAAAACCAGGCTCCTGTGCCAGCCTCTCAGCTGTGCGAGCCCCGGAGCCTGGCGCCTGGACACACAGGAGCCTGGCAACACAGCCACATGCACGTAAACAGACCCGTGCCTCTCCTCTTAAACACCTACCTGGATTCCCCTTTCAATATCTCTCGAGGAGCCACCAGGACTCAGACCTAGGGACGTTCGTGGCCTTCACTCTATTCCTTCCTCTGCTCCTCTGGTACCAAAATCCTCACGGCGCTCCACATCTTCCTGTGGTCGCGGCTGTGGGATCGTCCTGCTCCACCGCCACTTGCGACCCTGGCCGTATCTGCCAGCCCGATGCAGCGTGCGCCCTGTTGCCCTACATCACCTCTACTTAATGCAGCAGCTCCTCTGGGTTCTTTGCTCCCTCTGGCTTTCGTAGGTAGGCAAGAGTCTTCTTGCAAGGTTAGCCGGAGGGTTAACACAAGGTCACTGCTTCCAGCTGTCTCCTGCAGCCCAGAGAGTTCAGATGGGGACTGGGTCATTTTAGCACACCCACTCCGCTTCCCTGCGGGCTCGCTCGCGTAAGTTTGTGGTGCGTTAGGGAAGCTGCCTGACTTTGCGCTGGAGAAGATGCAGAGCAGCACGTGGTCTCTCGTGCCTCGGGGCCATCACCTTCAGCAGAGGGGTGGAGAGAGAGCTGAAGGCAGCACCTTTTTAAACTTCCTCCAGGCAGATTCAGCAAGGGGGATCTGTCACTGCTCTCATGTACATCGCCTCAACTTTCTTCATGTCGCATATAAAATCTCTCACGACTTTTATGTTCTCATTTTATACCACAGTTTTGTCACTCTGTCAGAAAAAGCCAATTTGCCTGTTAACAAATTGATTCTCTTCCTTGCGTGCATCATCTGATTTGTGCAGATCCCTGTTGGTTTTGTACCATCTCTGCAATGTAAGAGCTCCGTGACAGGCTGCACGTGAAAGACATGGTAAATTCAGCGGTGGTCCTCCACTTGCAGGTTCACGGGTCGCAGGGGATTTCCCTCTATCTCTAAAGCCTAATTCTTGACAATGAAATCTGCTGATAAAAATTAGCACTCGGTGGATGCCTCATGAGAACAAGGCTCCAGAAAAGGCAGCAGATGGTGGGCTGGGCAGGCGGGCTCGCTGCTCCATTCCCCTCGGCACGCTGGTCAGCTGCACGAGGAGAGGCTGTACCCGAGAGCTAAGGAGGTGTTGCAGGGTACAGCTGTGACACAAAGCCCTGGAAACAACTCACCAACTAGAAAGGGTCAAGAAACTGATCTCCAGCCCTTGTGCACATCAGCTCCACCCGTGTCTCTAGGACAGCTAACGCTATCTGATGCCCTGCGCCTTGGGAGAAGGGGTGATGCCCGAGCTCTACCTTGGTACACTACAGCTCCTTCCTGAATGCAGCATACCTTCCTTCCAACACCTGATCTACAAACCAACAGCAGGTTAAGCATAGTTGAGTGGAAGATCCTACTTGATTTTCTGTTTACGGAAATCTCCCATGTAAAGGCCATGTTTAAAGGTAAATGGTCTCCAGGGAAATACGAACAGGTTTGGCTAGTCTGGGTGTTGCCATGTGGTTTTTTTCTTTTCTTCCTAAAACATTATCATCTGTATCTTTGCCCCCAAACATAACACAGAGAATTAAAACCATTAAAATCCTGTGAAATAGACTTTACAATCTGGATTTTATTCAATGACATAAACACTTAATTACAAACATCTGTTTTAGCCTAAATTCTAATTACCTAATCTAGCCATCTGTAATTTGAATGATTTTCTCTGATTTCCTTTCTTTGCAATGTGATTAATGAGAATGGCGTTAGAGCGAGCAGCTCCCTCCTCCTTCCTCAGATGCGTTCTCAGCTCTAGCAAGAAAACCCCGGGATTTTGCAGCTCACAGGAAACCTCCCTCCTGTCGCTTCCAGCTGTTGAGCTTCCTTTTTCTCTTTTTAGTATGAACTATCCCATGAGATAGCTGCTTCCCAGGACTGAAAGGGGAAGTTCTTACACAGAGAGATGCCCTCTGGGAGATGAGCTCTGCCAAATTGCCAACGGCAGAGACAGTGCATGGCAAAGAGGTACTGGATCTCCCCTGCAGACATGGAAGAGGAAACACATGCCCTGCCTGGGAATATTTCACTTCACCACCTGAGGCAAGGCACTTTTCTCATCACCTGGGACATGGCATATTGGCGATGGAGCCTTGCTACAAACACAGAGCGAACCTTTGCATCATCAGAAATAAATATTTTTTCGGTTAAGACTCCACACTAGGGCTTGGGAGAATTGAACCCATTTTCCAATCATGCTGTAGATTCTCTGACTCTGATATAAGGGGGAAAGTCAGTTCCCTTCCATGCCTCAGTTTCCCATTTGTACCCCAAGAATAACAGTCCCTCCTGAGCAGGTGACCACCACCTAGCACAAGGGGAGCTACCAGCACAGCCAAGAGCAGCCAGACAGCAGGTGCCTGGGAAGGTCCCCTAATGACAGCAGAGCTGGAGCGGTTTAGATCAGGGCAATGCAGCATGGCCGAGCCCCCTCCCTCTAGACACATCCTCAGGAAGAAGCCTGATTGCGCTTTACAAACAAATGAAAGGAGCATCCGGTAATGTAGGTTCAGGCTCCCAAACCGAACAGCTCCCTTCAGCCCTGAACTCCTTCACTCTTGGGGGCGGGGGAAGAAAAAAAAAAAAAAAAAAAAAAAGTGCTGCAATGAGGCATACTCTCGCATCCTTTCACCTACAAATTTTCCTGGTTGCTCAAGAAACACAATGAGATCATGTATTTCCCTATCACACCTGCAACACTTCTGTTCCTACTGTCTTCTGTTTCTACTATTAGAAGAAAATTTATTTTTAATGCCTCCGAACGGTCCCTGCAACTGTCATCCAAACAGGAAGCATCCTGGTAGCAATCTATAGAGATTTAGCAGGGCAGACAGCAAGCTCACTGCAGCCGCCTCCAACCAAAAGGGCTAGGAGGAGGGAGAGCAGAATGGTCCCAGGCACGTACTAACTATGGCCTGAGCTCCATGTCAAGCCAATAGGATGTGGACACAAAGGGCAGAAAGCTCCTTATTTTGCCTGCTTAAGATCACTTTGTAGTGATAATAAGGAGGTTTTCAGCAGCATGCAGCTGCCTCAGCTTGTCAAGGGGGACTCTGAGTTCATTAAAAATGATGCAAAGGGTTCCACTGATGGCATTTTCTCTCTGCCCCCTCCCCCAGCTCCAGCCGCAGCCCCCCACATCCCCGATTTAACAAATCTGCTTTGCAAACCTTTCCAGTTATGAAGAGTCCCTAGGGAAGATTTCAGTGCTGATCTGCACACTCATCAGGGAGATGTTAGAGCACGCAACATAACGCAGCCCCTTGGCATCTGCCTAAGCCCAGCCCTTTCTACGCTATTTGCATCCAGACTCCCGCTTCCTCAAGCCATTTTCCTAGCGGTAAATACACAGGGACAAATTTTCACAAAGGAGACACTGAATCAAGGCTGCATCATCCCCTGCACTCACATACTAGATATAATTCAAATTAAGACCAGGCTTGAATTTAAAGCCGTACAGCCATTCAAGTACAGACAAGCCCTCTAAAGGTCTATACCCACATGGTTCCCCAAGGCCCCTTTGGGCAACCACAGAGTTTCAGGATCGCTTCAGTATTCTCCAGACCAGGATGCTCCCCAGCATGACACCCCAAGTCCTCTCCTGCCTACTTAACTAAGGTGCTCTGTCTGGTTCATTCTTCCATTCCTGGACCACCATCTCCCCAGGACTGACAACCGCGAAAGCCAATCCAAGGTACAGCGGGACGACAGCAGCCTGGTGATGTGCCCGAGCTCTTTCGCCCAGGGGTTATCTGAATTAAATAATTTGTCAATACCACGCACCCAAATATTTGAGACTAGAGTTTCTGCCTCTGCATGGTCTTCACTCACACTGCATTGCCAGCATCTGCTCGGAACCAGTCTGCAGCTCTTTTCACAAGGTCTTCCTGATGGGTTATAGCAGCTCCTGACTCAGGGAGGCTGTGGACGATGGGAATGAATTTTACTTACTGCTGGCCCAGTAAAAGGAGCGTGATCACAGTTCTCCTGCCAGGACTGGTTGAGGCTCTGGACAAACTCTTGGAAGAAAGCATGAGACTGGTTGAAAATGGAAAATCCCAGGATGTTGACTCGGTCGTCCAGCAGGCTGTCCAGGCGCTGGAGAGAAAACTCCTACAGGAACCCAAAACAGAAAACGGAATTAGGGAAGAAAACAGGCACCAAAATCTTCAGAAGCACTCAATACCACTGAAGAGAAGATGGGACCATGCAGCTACAGGGACCTGCACGCTGGAACCTACCACCTCCAAGTTGGAGCTGAAATCCACCCGCTGGCTGGTCAGGAAGAGCCTGGCGCTAACCAGGACCCGACTCAGCAAGCTGTCCATCTCAGGCTTTTAATGGAGATGTCAGCCAAGTTGGCCAAGTTCCACAAAAAGACCAAAATCCCTCCAAAGTGGGTTCTGGGAACTTTTAATTTCTGAGCCGCAGTTCCTGCCAGCCAGCCATTCCTGTGTGTGGTGTTATTCTTTGCGGCTTACAAACCAACTCTTCTGACAGGAGGTTCCCTGTAGCACAGGGGTTACAGCAGAGGCAGGGAGGTAGGTGGTATTTTTCAGATGAAGCTGGTAATCTGCTATAACTGGCCAGAGAAGGTCAGCTCTGTTGTGGAAGGTCCAGATCACAGAGCTCCTTAGCAGATTTATACTTCTCAAGGAACGCTCTCTCCAAGGCACTCCCAGAAAGAGCTCCTTGCTCCGTTCACCATGAAAACATTGCTGTGCACAGGTATTGCTACAGCTGAGAGCCCCAGACAGTGCAAGCACACGGGCAGCGGTTGTCCATCCAAACCCAGGGCAGGAGGGATCCCCAGGCCACCAAGACCACCAGACTGTGGAGACTCATGTCTGGAAAGAAATTAACGTCCTTTTTTTACCATTTTTAGTTTCCTTTGAGAGTGCCCTGAACTGGACCCCAGCCTGGGTGGCAAATATCATCCACTTAGTGAAGTTGCTCTACCACCACCATATCCAAGTCAGCGATACAAAGGTTAAACTGTTAAATTAAATCGGTTCCTCCTCACAGGGCAAATCCTGCCCTGCTCCTTTGTGCCATCGGGTACCAGGAGGAGATGTCAATCACAGGACATCCTCATGGCCCTGTGGAGGGTGGGAAGGTGCTTAGACTGTGGGCTTTGGTGCAGAGCCTATCCTCTTGCATTTCTGAAGAGCAAAATGGTAAGATGTATAAAACGACTGCATAAAAAAAACAAAGCAAAACCGGAGAGCTCTATTTTGCTACTCATGTCAATGGAAGAAGCAGTTACACGACAAAGCCAGCTCCTGGAGATGAGTCCAGCCCTCCTTGTCCTATTAGCAGGAAATAATGGTGCCTTCCTCACTAATTTCTCTTTTGCTAATTGCTAAAATGGAGCGAGAAGGTGGGAGTAATAGTTTCAGAAACTGCTGGATACCCATTCTCTTCCATCACTAATACGAATGTCTTTTGGCTCTGTGGACTATGAGATCTCAGCAAGTCAAGTCATTTTTTATCTTTCCTGCGTATGCGTGCACGTAGCAACAACGTCTGTAAATCTCCGAAACATGGAGTTACAAGACTATTCCAGCACGGCAAACTCCCACAAGAATGTGATCAGACACAGGATTAAGTGCGTTTTGGACACAACCGCATTAACGTTAGGTAACATGAAATTGCCTGTGAACTATTGATTCATTTGAATGATATTATCCTCCTGCCTTCCTGACAGGTTATCCATTTACCCACGGCATCCTGTCAACCCGCACAACGAAGGCAGATGGCTAATGAGGACCTGGGCCCGAGGAGTTCCTGGAGGCAAGCAGAGCAGCAGGAGATATGTCGAGCCCCTACAAAACACAGCCTCCACCCAGCCAGAGCCGGGAGGCAAATTGCAGAAGGCACGACGCACGCAGCTGCCCGGCTGCCCTCTTGGATTCTTTACGGCAGAAGGAAAATGAGATGTTATGTACCAAAACACAGAGTCCAAGGCTTCAGTCTCAGGCCGGACTGCCCCAATCTCAAGGCAGCTGAAATTAGTGCCTTTATTTATTATGTCTTTTCTCCCCTGAAAACACTTCTAAGCTTTTCAGGTTGCTCAGACCCTGGCAGGTTTGTTACGCTCTGCTCCTTAAATGAGCAATGCCTGGGTGAGGGAATGAGCCCCGCCTGTCTCAATTCACATAGGGGAAACTGAGGCAGAGGTGAGATGTGCCCCGACCACGCAGCAGGCGCAAGGCTGAACCCACGAGTACAGTCTGCTCGGGCTGACTGAGCAACGGGGTCAGTCCCAGCCCCCGACTCAGCTCCCTGCGCAGCTTTTGGGACAGATCCCCACCCGCATTCCTGCACCCCACCAAGGATGGAGGCAGCTGCTGGGCTCGCTGACTGACAAAGCGACCGCAGACAGACCTGGACACACTCCCACCGGAGTCAACAATTTGCTCTGGTTCAAATGTTAACAGCAGCTTTTTCCCAGCTCCCATTAGTGGTAGGTGGTCATTGCAAGCTTCGGTCTTTCTCTACAGCCAATGCTCTCCATATCTGTCTTTTTCTAGGCAAGCCTCCAGCTGCAGAAAACCCCATTTCTGTAGCTGTCACGCTCATAAAACATCCACCTCTGTAACACACAGATCACATGGCCTGTACGCGACCCTTTCCCTGCACTGCTCCCCGTCCCTTCCCTCTGCTCCAGCTCCAACTCTCTGCCTTTAAATGTTTTTCCATCAGATGTGCACAAAAGCATTCTGCGGACCCAGGTCAGAAACAAGCAAATGAGCCATGAGCTGCCTATGCAATGAGATGGAGATAAACCGTCCTTGGGGGACACACTTCATTTGCAACGGGATAAGAGATTTGGTGAGGCCAGGCTTGCTACGGAGGGCAAAGGGGTGAGAGCATCCGGATACTCCAGTAGCTGCCAGCTCAGCTTCTGTCCTCATTTGTTTTTTTTTTTCCCTTTCCTACACAGTCATTCACCATGCTTGACGTTTCCAAACCCACATTTTGCAAACACAAGCTCATTTGCCATTCAAGACCTGCACCCCTCAGCTGATTCCCAGAGCTTGACGGCCCATGGGCCACAGCCCCGGTCCTACCTCCTGATGGCAGGGCGATGGCCGAGCCTCTGACGCTGCCTGGCAAGAGGTGAGCGTGGTCAGGAAAAGGCGTTGGGAAACCCTGCTCTTGGAAATGATCTCAGATGGCTCCTCTCACCGCGTGTTTGTGTGCAAGTGTTGACGCGTTCACCTTTTCGAAGGTCAGACTGAGGTAGAGGAATACTGTTCATACTTGAGGAGCAAGTCTCAGACACAGGAGTGGCTCTGCATGCAGGAGCACAGGGATTCAGTGTCAGATCCAAGGATTTCTCACTGAGATGTAACGAAGCTGACTTTTGCCTAAGCTAGGAAAAATTTTAAACAATCCAAGCACAACTACGGTATATATAACTGACCTTGCCTTGACTGCTAGACAAAGCTGATGGGGCTAGTGCTTACACAGAGTAGTTTCACAGCTGCCTCTCCTCGTGTAGTTACTCTTCCTTATCTGCAGTGCTGGCTGGTGCTTTTGCAGGCTAGAAGATAGCTTTCCAAGGCAATAAGAGCAAGGAGCCATTAGGAAAATAACTCACACCTGTCAGCAGATTCTGTTTAATGGGCAACTCCAAGCCCTGGTGCGCCTTGTCCTAGCCTTCTCTGCCTGCACAAATACAGCTTTGTAACCGCGTGCTGTCAGGCAAGATCGGGGTACCCGTTGAACACAAGAGGGTGCAAATCAAAAGAGATGGGTGCAAACAGCATCTCCCCGATTACTTCCTCCTCCACCGCCAATGATTTCCCCCCCACACTCCTTACACTGGAGCAATTGCAATAGTTGACCAGTACTTTGCCCTCCACCTCGGTCCAGCTCCTTTATGCAAAGTAGCACAACCTGAGGTACAGAGAAGACCAAAGATCATGCCAAGGCTAATTTCAGGTACACCGATCCCAGCTGCCTGAATTCTTCCTCCTCTTTCAGTCTGGTTTTTAAAGCACCCACCAAAAGTCAATATTCTGTTTCATGAGATCTCAGAAAAAGTAGGCCCTGAAGGTCTGCAGCCAAAATTAATGAACTTTTACTGAAGAAAAATCCCCAGGCTTTGCTCAAATCACAGCAAATTCTGCAGCAGCACCAGGCAATTACAGCGTAGATTTTCTGACTTCTACTACAGGGCTGCAACCACTAAATATGTGCTGTTAAATAACAACACTTAGCAATTCTATGGCACTCTATATTTTCAAAGTGCTAGGCACACATTAGCTAATTGAATACAAAGGGGTTCCCTGGGAGACAGCACTGGAGGAGTTATTAGAGGATGAAGTCACTCTTGGGTTGCTGTGCTTCGTGCGGCACTCGACCTGCATTCTCGCTTTACAGGAGCAGACAAAACCTATGGAGTGACCCGAACATTTAGATCACTGGGAGAACCTGCCTAATATAAAAGCCACACAGCCAAGCTCTGTAATTCATGATTTTAAAGCCACGAACTTGGATTTTCTGGCGTCGCTAGCTGTGAATTACGATCGGGAGATTTACAGGCTATAGTCTCCATTCCATTAGGAACATAAACCCATAAGGTGGAAGCATATTACTCAGTGCGGGACTCTCGATTCACACGTTTGGATTGCGTGCCAGTTGATCCCAACCAGGACTCGGCCTCCGCAAGCCCTCTCCCACCTCAGCCTGCACCGGTGACGGGGCTCCCGCAACGCGCTGGTGGGTTTCTGATGGAAATCCCGCTCCTGCCCTGCCTATTTCACTACGGCTCTGTAACACAGCAGCAGCAACATGCTGCTCCTCACGTTGTCACAGCACGGTGCCGCGTCCACGTACAAAATCACTGCTGCCTTGCCCCATGAGGACTCGTGCCAGGAAATGATTATATCCACAATACAGAGGAGGAAACTGAGGCACAGAGCAAAAAATAGCAAGCAATTAAAAACCCGACAGCACAATTCAGCCTGATAGAGACCTGGATTAACAACGTGCCTTACGATGCAAAGCATCAAAGCCAGGATTTGTTTTTAAGCATGTAACTAATGAAATACCCTCCCAAACCTGCACCTAAGTAATCTACTCCCAGACTAAAGCAGACCCCACAAATAGTGTCCAGGTCTTCCCTCGCTACCGGCCCCGATCACACTCTCCCTCCCAAGTCTGGGAAGAGGCTGGAGACTTCTGCGTGGAAGGGGCCAGTCAGGCAGGGGATTATTAGTGTCACAACAGGCTGCCTGATAAGCAAATGTTTTTTAAACTGTGTAGCTGTGAACCCTCGAGACTCCCCCGTGCTGCCACGCTGCGGTCTCACTTCAGCGAGTGGCTCCTGGTAATTGCTCACCCCGCAGTGGCGAGACGGCCGGTTTGCTATTCAGTGCTCTGCATCAGCTATTGAACTCCTTCCAGCTTTATCGATTTAGCTGGTGATATTGTTCTGCATCCCATTTGTGTGTGCAGAACCTCGCTCCCTAACTCGATTCTTATCACATTTTTAATAACCTAGATCGCCCGGGAAGCAGGGACACAGCGGCCACTACCTGCACAGTGAAGACAAGCATAAAGTCTAAGGACCTTCCCACACCCTGCTTGACCTCACCCCATCCCAGCCTGCAGAAAGGACCAGGATTTGTTCAGTTCAGCCTGCACCGACACGAAGATGTCCCCATCCCTCCCTCCTCTCTCTTGCTCATACACACGTGGTTATCTTCCTCTCTTAATTACTGCAAGGGCTTTATTGGATTTTTGGATCTGCTGATTAGCAGCCTCCAAAACACCTTCTGATGCTGTCATTGCCCAGTGCTCAGCAGGAAAAACTCCTGGTGCTGTGAGAGCTCAGCAGACTGCACTGACCTCATTCCCCTCGGTCCCAGCCAAGGATCCGGCCCTCTGACGGCAGCGAAGGCTGATTTACACCAGGCACAAGCTTGCTGCGGGTCCAGAACACACTGTACTTACTGTTCCTTCTCTATTTTTATGTGGGATGGGAAGGAGAATACTGGGCCAAGGCTTCCATTTCTCTATTAAGCCCTCGCTCTGGCAAAACTTCCGTTTCAAGACTATGTGGTGCTTAGCAAAGCTGTCACCCTCCAAACACAGAGTTTCAATTCCCATACCGAGATTGCCTGGCAGCTTTCGTGTAAGAGCCAAACCTTCAGCCAGTGCATAGTCAGCACAGCTCTAGTGACTGCACTGCTGACACCACTGGATGCCAAGGTGCATCATTATTCACCCTTTTAGGGTTAACCAGAGGAGGTAAAGTGTCTCAGCTCTTGGTTCTTGGGGCAAACAAAACTCTCCCCAGGCCGTGGGTGTCAGGACGAGTGCACTTAGTCCAAAGATGCAGAAGGTACCATCCTGGTGCTGTCTACTCGGAACAGATTTGGTGCGACTGCTCTGCTCTTACGCCAGGTTTTCACAGTTCAGGCACGAACAACACGTTGAGCCCGGAGCAAGACTTGCTGACAGAGAGGGGAGCAGAAGGACTACTCTTCCTCCAGGGACACCCAAGCAAATGGCTAAAACCGGAATTCCTCACAAGAAACTTGGAAAGACTTTAGGCTCCCGTGTCACTGAGATCGCCTACAGCTCTCTTGCACCGATGGAGATCATTAACAGCGCTAAGAGTACAACAAGGGAGAAAACCATACAAATCAACAAAGGAGACAAAACACAGATTAGAGTGAATGACTCTCCCAGGGTTCCCCTCCTCCGTAACAGAGGCACGCCAGGGACCACCGCCCGAGCATCGCTACCAGCCTCGCGCATGGTTGTGTCATTACTACGTGACTGGGATGTTTGGCTCCTGCAATGGTCAGTTCTTCACAGTCTGGCACCAGCGATCAGTTTCTCCCCTGAGATCATCAGACTGCCTCTGTTAGATGCAGCAGTGGAGAGAATGCCTGCCTTTGCCTCTCTGGATGCTGCTGCCCTCAGGGCTGAGCCGCCGAGTCTGTTAATTATTCCTAAGCTCCTCTAAGAACACATTTATTTATTTACTCAAGTGGACAATATTATGTTAAGTGCTTTATGGTTTTCTTGAAAGACTCAGTTTATTTATAAACTATTGACAGAGTCAATAAGTTTATAATGGGCCACATGTAAAAATCAATTTCTCTGGAAGAAAAAAAAAAGTCATCAGAGCAACAAATTGTGGCCTTTTGAGTAGGTAAGTGGATGTGAGAGATCTACCCCAGGCACTGTTATTTGGCTATTCATGGAGTTAAAGAGGAACTATGATCTCAGTGAACTGAGGGACAATTTAGGGGAAATGTCCATATATAATCTGTTTGCTTTTACAAAGTTGATACATCACAAAAGCATCAGTGTGCCATATGCTAGTAAGGATAGGTCTTTTACCTCCTCATGCAAGGAGAACTATTAAATTTTGGAGGCTGTTCTTCAGACAAGAGCAATTTAGGAAAATACATTGCCCACATCCTTAGCAAAAGCAATTTACTTCAACTTCTCTGCAGGGAGCCTGTTTGAAGAGTGTCCAATCCTCAAAGAGCAAAGAGGTCAAGTGCTAACGTTAGGACCTGAAAAGCACAGCTCTTGGAAAACAAGGGGTAGAAAGTCTGAAAGACAAAATAGGACAAGACACCATGAGGATAAAGAAAAAGAGAGACTTTTCCTCTCATAGCAGAGGGCCTGGGCTGTATCCGAGAGAAT
The DNA here is from genome assembly GCF_011004875.1 of Balearica regulorum gibbericeps. NCBI lineage: Eukaryota > Metazoa > Chordata > Aves > Gruiformes > Gruidae > Balearica > Balearica regulorum. The sequence goes on from NC_046206.1 coordinate 182,523, forward strand.
GATTTACTCAACAACTGGAAATCAAGCACAGGATAGACTCTGAACAACACATAAAGAAGACCCAAGACAGGTAAGGTAGCACAGGCAGCAAAACGCAGGGAGGTACAGATCACTGCTTCGTCTAAATCCTCCTTTTCTCATGCTAACTAGAATGAGGAGAAATTGCTCTGGCATCCTTGCAAAAACCTGATTTGTTTGCTCTGCTACCACATGCCACTGAAAATATGAACAATAAATCCAGGGAATGATCAGGGCTCTACGAAAAGGTTTGCATCAGTACTGGGAATCCGGAAGGCAGGCTGGACCGCAAGGTAAAATATGTCAAAGCGTAACAAGAGAGCCCGCCTTCTTCGCTTGTGCTCGAGTGCAAGGGAGAGCGAGGGTGCTCGCGGCCGGCGGAGCTGGTGCAGCGGGGTCAAGCACCGCGGCCCAGGCTAGAACTCATACCGTGGAACCAGACACAGAAAGAGAAGGTCACTTCACCAAGAGAAGGTAATTTCACAAAGCAGGACTACAAACCCAAGCTCCACAGTCCCAGCCAAACACTAACCCATAGTGCACTTGCCCTCGGCTTTGCTTTACGTCATTCTCTCTTCCCAACCGATGTTACCGTAATGACAAGCCACTGCTGAAACGTGTGATGTTGTCTGGGTGATTTGGGCACTGTCTTCCCCTCCATTTCCAGCGGGGCATCCAGAGTGACAATTCAGCTTTGAAAACCTCATCCTGTATGAAGACCAACCTCTTTATAAATCACTAACAAAGAAGGAAGCAAAAAACCAAACCAAAACTGATTTATCTGGTCTCTGGAAATTGAATACAGCAGCTGTTTTATCAGCACCAACACCTCTGCACAATATTGTCAGGGAACAAAACTGCATCCAATGAATAGAGCATCTGACTCAAGGCACTAGTAAAACTCCTTTACACCTCCCTTCTTACAGTAATAATTTTAATAGTTTCAATTATTTCTATCTAATCTCCTTGATAAATGTTTTGAAATATAAACCTAGCCTGAGGTCCATACATTATATTAAAAAAAAAAAAAGGGGGGGGGGGAAGAGGAAAAAAAGAGAGGGAAAAAAAAAAAAAAGACAAAACCAACAACAAGCTACACAGAATTAACAAGCTAAAAGAAGTAATTGTAGCATAGGATTCTGGAGACATCCAACACCCCTCCTGCTCTGCGCTGCAGATTTCAAGGATTTCCAGCACTAGGAGGAACATTTTTCCTATGCACAACAGCCTGTTTCCAATGGTCTATTTATACACTGGCATTATTAGCATTATTACTACTACTGCTGTTATTACGGAGCACACCATCGCCCCTTACACAGTCAGAAGCTGCGTGGATACACAGAGACGCTGTGCCCTGCCGGGGAGCGGGGAAGGGACGATGAGCAGCTCTGAGCCCAGCTCAGCACCGCACAAGCCCAGCCACAGGGAGCAGCTGGCCACTGGGTCAACGTTTGCAATTAATCATCAGGAAATTGCAAGCCCCAGAGCAAGGGAGTTTGTCACCGTGTGGAGATGCCACGAAGAAACTGGGGTCAAATGGAGATTTTCTGCAAGGGGACTGAGGACAGAAGGATGCTTAGCTGCCACGAGTACCTCGTACGCAGATGAGGAACTCAGGGAAGGAAAATGCAACAGACGTGCTCTGTTCTGCGAGTTTCATTAGGACTCCTAGAAAATTTGTTGAGCTGCTGTTGCTGACAAAAGAGGTCCCTTGAGCTGGCTGAAGGAGGCTGATAATGAATCCGCATGCAGTAAATTAGCCTGTGGATATTTTTACACCAGGCTGCTCGCCTCGGCTCCGATGGAAACGTATTGGGGGCCGAGGACTTCCTCCTCATTTGCTCCCGCAATCTCCTGCCAAAGGCTGGCATCTGCTTTCACGCGCCGCTCTGCCTCCCCGCTGAACGGCGGGGAGAGCAACGCTGGCGCTATCTGCAGTCATCAGGCTGGCTACGGAGGAGCCGTCACCCCCGAATCGCTCTCCCCACGGACCGGCGCCAGGGGAGTTGCAGCAACTTGCCTTCATCTAACCCTCTGCAGAGAGAAGAGCTGCGAGACACAACTAGCTGTTGGCTGGGATGTGCTTATTAAATAAAATTAATGCTAGAAGACGGAAACAGAATCCCCCTCTAGTGCCGCAGGGCAGGTGTTTAATTCAGCATTTTATCCCCTTTTCTTTTTTTGCCTGAAATATTTTTCCATCTCCAAGCAGCTTAATGCTATACAGACTGTCTATTCCCCTTCTGATGGGTGGTTCTTCCATTTAAAGCCATCTTTTTGCTTGTTCCCCTTGACAGCAGCTCACTATGATTTTATCTTTTCTATTAGGCAGTGATTGCAAAACCTCAGAGGGTTCATTAGGAGCCTGATAATCCCTCCAGATTTATTAGTCTAAATTGCTCACTCCCATCTTTCATCGCCATTTAAATATTACTAATTTCCTTAAACATCTCTTCCATCTGCCCAGGTTTTGCCTGATGTCACCTTTCTTTAACGGTCCCTGCCAAAAATCCAGTTAGTTCTGCTGAGGGCTGGTCTTTTGGGCCAACTGGTAAAATAGCCTGGGTAAACAAATTAATATCCTTTGAGAGTGAATGGCAACTAAATTCATCTCTTTCTCACCTGCCATAACTGCATCACACTAGATGAGTGGGTTTCAAAGACAAATTTCACCTCCCGACCTCAAGCAAACACTTAATCACGCCCACGATCAAAACCAGTCTGCTGGTGGTGGCGGCGGCGGCAGTGGGGAGCTTAATTTTTACAGTTATTTCTGTTGTCTGAGCATCATCCAGGAGCACGGACTCCACTGTGCTGGCGATGTGCAAGTGGAAATCCCTTACTACGTGCGCAGCCCCGGTCCGTGGCGTGCACAGCGACTGTCGGAGCTGGGGAAGGCAAGTGGAACAAGAAACAGCTGTTGGACTGGAGAGCAAGAGGAAAACTACTTGCTGGGAGTGGAGTGGTTTAGCACTGTGAGAGGGATCTGATGGGGACGGCCACTGTCCCTTACCAGCTCCACCAGCAGCTACGCTCTGACTCGGGGCTGGCACTGGGGGTGAGAAACCACGGAGCAGCAGCCACTGAGTGCCCTTCACCCCCCGAGGGCACAGCGCTTCCCTCAGCACCCATCGCTGCCTGATCCCCTCCAGGTACACCCCTTCCTTTCGCTTTCCTGCCCAGCGCCAATTGTTTGCATGGGGATAAACAGGTGCAGCAAAGCTTGCTCTTGCTGGACTGACATCACGCAAGGTTAGGACCTACGTATCACGCGCTAAGCAGGAAACAGAATGCTATTAGTTCAGGTAGGAAGCTTCTGGCTTTTTTTTTTTTCTTTCTCATTTTTCTTTTTTCTGACATCTCCTTTCCCTATCCCTTTTACATTCTCTGTCCCAATTGCTCTCTTGGCTTTCAACCCCTCCATTTCACTCCTTCCCCCTCCTCCTCTCCACTCCAGCTCTCCTGCCTACACATTTGGCTCCATCCGTTCCCGTCTGTCTCCCACCCAAACACAAAGCGTGATTCAGCTCTCGGCTTTCCTGGCACACGCACACCCTGGCATAAATATTAATAGAAATTAGAGAATATGAGTATCATTTGGGGTTGGAAGGCACCTCCGCTTAATCATCCGGCCCATCCTGCCGCACTCAGGTTTCCATCATCCCCACACCAGCATTAATAGGTAGGTATCTGGCCTCCTGGCAGTAGCATTTCCTCCGCGCCACTTGGCAGCCTGTTCAAGAGCCTTGTAGCTGCTGCAGCAAGAGAAGTTTCTCTGATGTTTATTTTGGGTTTCCCCCTGCTGCTGCCTAAGCCCATTACTCCTTGTTTAGCACAGTACTCGGGGATTTAACCGCACGATCCCCCCATTAATGTTATTAGTAGCTATAAAGCCAAATCACCAGGGGCCATGCTGAAGATATACCCCGCTACGCCTCTCAGCATTTACGGTATCATCTTTCCTTTGTCTCGCACAGCTGCTCTGAGAGGCACAGCAGAATAGCGCGGGGCCGCGGTGCCCTCTGCATGCACGCCCCGGCGCAGCTCGCCCTTCTCCCGGCGCAGGGAACGGGCTCGGGGGCTGACACCTCCCGCGTAACCCTCCCGAACCCTCAGTCAGGAGCCACCCGTCCGCTGGTGCCTCCCCCGGACCCGCGCATCTCATCGCACCAGCTCCGGCCACAACGTTTGCAAACCCTGCCTTCGGCAGCTGCACGGGATCAACCGGTGCTGCCGGGCGCCCGTTGGCTTTCGCCTCCTGAAGGCCAGGGCAAGACTTCTCCTGACTGATGCTCAGGTTCACAGGGGGACACCCCTCCTTGCCTCCCTCCCCCTTCTCCACAAAAAGCACGTGGCTCTTCCCAACATTCCCACGGGCCGGGGAGATCAGCTCCCATTAACATGACTCTACACGCACACGGGAGAAAAGCCAAGAAAAACGTCTTACCAGATTAGTGAAGATATACGTGTAATAGGCAGACGCCATTCCCAGTTCAGCTGCCTGTGAAGGAGAGGAAAGGAGATTAGACCAGAGCCCGACAATCTTCAATCTCCATGCCGGCAAGGCAGAGACTGGGCCACGTTTGCTTTTTCATCCTTATCGCTCCGTGCAAGCGTTGCTGTCTTCCTACAGGTGGGGAAGGGTAGGACACAGCAACACAATTTGACCTGTGAAATTAAAGTCTGGGGAACCAATTTTTCAGCAGGACTGAGCCTACCTCCGAGGTCTCCTCTCCGCAACAGCACTGACAAAGCACCTGCTCAGGGGCCGCCTGCCACAGAGAAACCACCCGTGGCTGCACGAGCCGCAGCTCCGGACCCCTGCGATCGTCCCCGCTCCCTCTGCGGCACGGTGCAAGACGACATTCAGGGGTTTCTGCACGTGGCCCCAACCCGCACGTGTATCCAGCCAAGGATAACCCGGAAGGAAGACGCCCATTGGAAGTAAAAGCTTTTGCACCCCCCAACAGCAACGGCCCGTACAGACCCTGGCAAGGGGAGCTGGGGTCCTGCATCCCCAGCGTGTGCCCCTTGGGATGAGGAGCTTCTCGGGCGTGCTGTGTGTTTGGAGGAAAGAGAGGTTGGCTGAGGTTTGCTGCTTTGTAAATGGATGCTGCTTTTCTCCTGTTCAAGTATCAACATCTTTCTGAAGATAATGAGGGCAAGCAGCAATGGAGAGAGCTCGAGGCTTGTCTCCTTGCGCTACGTACACCGTGATGCCGAGAGCCGGGCACAAAAAGCTCTTCTGGAGTTACAGAAAAAGGACAGTCATCCCAGTGGTGGTTTTCCCACATATATCAGTCAGATTTGGGCTTCGGTCCCACAAATTAATTAGCGTGAATGAAACTCAGCTTTTTCTCCAGAATGTAGATAGTGTTGCAATAGCCACAGAAAGAGAAAAAAAGAGGGTAAAACTGTATGGAAATGCAGAGACACACACACACACACAGATTTTTCCATGGGGTGATCTGTTCTAGAGATCAGAGACCAGATCATTGAAGTCCTTTTCCAAAATTCAAAGTTCTCAGTAAACAAGGAGTTGATTTTGGGAAGAGACGCTCCGGAAAGTGGGGGATTAATCTGCAGATCCTCCTGAAAGCCTGTGTTTCACTGCCAAGCACAGCTGGTCTCAAATCATGCTTCCGGACCTTGGCAAAGCGGTTTTCCCGTCACCCCAGACCACGGAGAGGAACCGGAGGCAGGGAGGGAAGGACCAAAGGCAGCACCTCCTTACTTGGTTTTAGTCCCTTTCCATTTCCCCCAGAAGCTGGAGGATGGTGACAGCAGAAAGTGAATGAAGGAAAGATACAGAGAAGAGGCGGCTTAGATTGCACCTCTCCCTATCCTTTATCCATGCCTGCACAAAACCGAGGCCACCACCATTGCAGTGGGAGCAGACACAGGCAGCGGGGAAAGCTCTGGGTGCCCACAGAGGACTGATGGTGGCTTAGGTCTGGCTGTGTCCAGCCCTTCAGCTGCACACTGTCACCCTGTCCCTCGCACAGGTGGCAAGACGGACACAGCAAAGTCATTTGACCAAAAGGAGCCAGAGGAGGCTGCCGACCTGCCTTCCAGCTAGCTTTCCAGACAGCTGCCTCATTTTCAAGCCCCTACACAATAAAATCTGGCACCCACCTCCCTCCCTTCTCCCTTCCTGGGGACAGCGATAATGTCATCTCTCCCTCTGACCCACTTTGAAGTCAGTGCATTTGATTTCAAGGGCAGAAAATCAAAGAGAGCAACAAAGCGCTTCCTGCAAGCATCGCTCCCATCCATTTAACGTGCCCGCTGGCAGGTGGGCGGCCGGGACAGGCTGGTAATCGAGGAAGCAACCATGTGTCTCCAGACCATATGCGGAGGGTAGGAGATGAGAAATTGCAATGTCTCTCGTTGTCTGAGGCCAGGAGTGGTCTCCTGAGACAGATCTGACACGAGGCACGTTCGAACCAATAGTGCATTTTTTCTTGCTTTTGGTGACTGGTGGGCAGGGGCCAAGGAGGTACCTACTTGCTCATCACAATCTCACTCCCTACTCTAGTTGCACCTCTATAAAGAAAATACTTCCCAGCCTCCCAAGGTGCAAGAAGTTGCCAGATCAGAAGCTCATTATTTATTACCTTCCATTCCTACAATCCTCTAGCCAGGAAGACTACATTGGGTTTTACTGAACTGCTGAAAAATCACGGCAATCTCTGACATCTTTATCAGTCGTGGCAGAAGGATGCTCAAGCCAGGAAGGGAGACTGCGGGTGCCTGAAGAGCGGCTGCTGTGTGCCTGTGGGAAGTCACTATAGCAACAGAGAAGGGGGACAGCCCTCAGCAGCCAGGCAGCACGCAACAGGGACAATAATAAAAAAAAAAAAAAAAAAAGAAAAAGAAAAACCCCACAAAAACCCCCTCTCTGCATAGAGGGGGCCCGAACCCCATCCCCCAAACCTGCCTATTTAGAAATGCAAAATTGCAAGCAGTGGAATAAAAATCTTTGGGAGGGGGTGGGGAATAATAAAAACAGCTCTAATGGTTTCTGCTGACTGTCCTCAGGGATAAATCTGATACAGTCAAGGCCTTTGAATGACTGACTCCCCAATACCGCAGCCAGAACACTGTGCGTAATGCCTGCACCAACAGCCACGGGGGGACCCCACTGCTTGGATCCTGCCTCCATTCAGGAAAGTACTTCTTGTTCCTTCCAGGATGTGGGAAACTCTACACAACTTCAGACTCCATCTGGAGCCACTGCGCAATTTTGAAGTAGACTATCAAAACAAATGCTAAAAACTGCAGCAAGAGACGATTTAAAAATAAACATAATTAAAATAAAATCTCGGTTAATAATACAATAAAAAAAGGAAGCAAAAAGTTAGAAGTGTACTTGGAGAAAAAAAAAAGAAAAAACTATGGCACTGATTGACTAATTTCAGAGTGCCAGGCAGCCCTCCATGGCTGTTTGATGGCAACAGGAGCCACAAGCACGCACCACTTCTAGAAAGCAAACACATCAGCTCAGAGCAATTAAACCATTGCTTCTACAGATACAGTCCTGGAAAGAGAGAGCAAATTATTTTCCCCAGAAACTCCATCAGTGGCAATTCCCCTCTCAGCAGAGAGCATTTCCAGTGTCACTGCAGGAATTTTTACACTCTATTATCGTACAACACCAGCATGTGCACGCTCATGTACTGCACGCAGTATCTCGTTTGGCGGAAGCAGCAGCATTTACAACTGTGACACATAATAGACACTTACCTTCTGCAAAATGGTATGAGACATGGAAGCGTTGGCATGTACAATGATGGTAGCTGTTTTGTCATCTCGGATCTCTTTTAGGAGAGGGGTAGGATCCCGGCTGTCATCTAGCATCCGAACTGAGAGAGTGTCCTTGGAAATGAGGAACTGTCGAAGCAACTTCTCTAGGTTTAAAAGGCCTTCAAATAAAAAGGAGAAAAAAACCCCAGATATCTTTACATTTTATGTTTGGTTCCAAAAGCACTTCTCCCGTGGCCCATAGTCATCCCCGGTAGGAAGCAGTCCTGTGTTTATGTGCTGCAAAGGAAAGGATTTGGGGCTGCAGCGCAGGCTCGCTGCTTGGGCTAGCGGGGAACGGGAACCGATGGAGCTACTCCAGCTGTGCTCCAGACAAAAAGTCGCTCCAAACACCTCTTGGGAAGAGATAAGATCACTGGTACAAATTCATTCAGGACTCAAAAGTCCAGACAAGGTCTCCATTATCTTCCTGCATGCTGGGCTGTTCTGGTTATCACAGGTTGCTGGAAGGTGATTGCTCCTCCTAAGCCTTTGCATTACTAGCTCCCAAACTAAGTGCCCTGCAAGGCACAACTTGATACCCTTTGGAGCTCTTGGAGCATTCTGATGGGGAGCTGCTATCTTCCAAGGGCACGTGTCCCTGGGGATGGAAGGCTCTGCTGACAGTCAGGCAATGCAGAGATCATTGCAAGAATAGAGCATTAGGTTTACATTAAAAAATTGTGAAAAAAAATTTAAGTATGGTGCTAGCACAGTGCAGAATTACTTGCAGACTGAGGACTGGCACAGAAGCAAATAATAAAACAAACCAACCAGCATGCGCAGTGCTTTATGGAGAAATTAAGAGAATAAAGTAGGACAATGTTCGCAGTCAAGAGGCTCCATCACTGGGTAAGGTCTCTGGAGACCCACCTTCCACCGCCACATCAAAGCTCTCCTCCCTCGTTCTGCCCTGGCATTTCTGTTCTGCATTTCTGCCTCCCCCGTGCCCCACTGAGCCCCCCGAGCGCCCCAGCACAAAGCAGCCCTCGACCTCCTCGGGCAGCGTCTGGATGTGATCAGCCATGGGAAAGAGCCAGGACACCGGCTGCCTCGGCACTCCCCACGCAGCCTGCGGGTCTGGGCTCTCCCTTCAGATGGGAGCTGAAGAAAAGAAGTAATAATTAGTGAGCACCCACATAGATGAGTCCTGACTTCCCCGGACTTGTGCCCTATTGCCTCCGGCACTTCTGACTGAAGTTTCTTCCTGCAGCTAGGTCATTGCAAGGGCTCCTTCCAACACAGCTTCCTTGATGCCTAATAAGATGCCAAAGTTCCCGCTGCAGCTTTTCTTAGTCAAGAAAGCATATTTGATAGTCTGTCTCTTCTATCCAGCTGCTGAGTTTCATGAGGAAATAACCTCCTGTCAAATTTGATTGAGCAGAGAGACCACCAGATGTAATCATTAGCAAGACACAGACAGCTAGCACAGACAGCTAGCACAGCCACAAATCCCGTCCCTGCAGAAAGACAATCCAAAAAGAAGGCGGAAAGCTGAACCGAAGGAAACTGAAAAGAACAGAACTATCAGCAGAATCATGTCCCAGCTGGCGGAGGGGCAAAACCCATCCTCGAGGCAGAGCTCTACTCTTAACCCAACTGTACTTCTGACTGCATGATGCCGCTCACTCACCAGAAGGTCAGGGGCCGGGAAGCAATACAATGCGATGTCATTAGCGTTAGAGAGTGCTGCTTTCAAGGACTCCCAGCACTTCACAAAGGTAACAAAGCAGTGCATTAAAAGGGATACATCCAAGATGAGGAGCCTCTCATTCACAGCGAGAGTTTTCCAGCAAGCTAAGTTTGCACGGAGCCCTTTGCAATGCATTCGCCTCTTACCTTTCCTCTGAGTACGGGTGGGAGGAACTCGGCAAGGGACTACAAAACCAGCAGCGGCCAGGACCTCTCTGGATCACACTGGCTTCTTTTTCTTTCTCATTGGCCAGTGAATTCACTCTGTGTGCAGGACACACGGACTAGACCTCACCTGAATACTGTTTTGTGTGCTAGCTCAAGTGAACAGTAAACGTTACCTAAGCCCTTCATTTGATCCTCGTGAGGTTTATTTTCCCTGTATTACACATCCGCAAGGGACCAGACAGGTTGCTGCAAGTAACAGTCCTGAGAATACCAAGTTTACTTACAGCTTACCGCAGCAAAATCTGCTGCTGCAAAACCAAGGAAGGATTTAAAAGCACTTTACTAACTTTATAAAAGTCTTGCATTAAAAAAAAAAGACACAGGAACTTACCCTTTTTTTCCCTCCAATGATTTAAATTTCATGGCATTTAATGGTGTAGTCTGTAAGAAGTGGATGTTCAGGAGGAGGGGAGGCAGCACTAGCCGCAGCTCCCCAGGCACCCGCTACCAAACCCACACCCAATTCAAGTCAGTGATGAGGGCTGAGCACACCTGGCCATCGACACCAGGACCCGCCATCGCTGGCACCACAACCCACCAACTGAAGTCCCCAGGACTATCGCTGAACACAAAAATACTCCTGCCCTTGGAGAGCACTCCCAGGCAAGTGAAGCAGGGGCTGGCAGCAGGGAGTGCCTGCACCGCGGTCGGTTCGGGGCGCTGCCAGAGATCACGGCCCCGGGTGCTCAGCTTTGGGCAGACCTGAAGGAAAAGGGAAAGCTGCGCTACTCTGCACGCCACTGTGCTGGTGGGAGAGGCCCAGATTTACACCACGACGTGGCTTTCAAGGGGACAGAAATTCATGGAAAGGAGAGGGTGTGTGAAGGGAAATCTTCAGCTGTCCCCTTTGGAAATGCATCGTTTCTATTTAATTTCCTGCAGAAGTAAAATTAGATCCTGCTCCTTAACGCCAAAGGTTGTATATCTCGGTTGTAAGTTAATCTTGCAGACTGGAGAGCATCCCTCTGCCAACTGCTATGAGTTTGCGATTCACATCGGACCCTGAGCTTCCTCTTCATTCTTCTCTCTGCTGGCTACATCTGCACCTCTGCTGCCACCTTCCCCTCCAGCCCATGGGCTCACGGGGCACGAGCCCAGGTAAGAGAGCCACCCCCGGCCTCTGCGGTGAGGAAGGCAGAGCCCAGCTGCTAAGTTTCTAAAGCACATCGGGCACAGAGAGGAAAAAGCGAGACCGGGGAGAAAAGGAAGCGTTTGATCTCCTTCTCCGGCTCGAGGAAATTATCATTTCCAGCACGTTAGATCCCACCTGTAGCCTCATCAGGCCTCCTGCTTGCAGCTCCTCTTGCTGTGTGGAGGGAAGTCTGGATTATCTGAAGAGATTCCCCTTTGTTTGATGACGAGAGGATGTGACATGCTGCTGCTGCTGACAGACCGGCACTTCAGACAGCTGCTCCACAGGCCGAACATGAGCAAGGGCTTGTAGACCCCCCTCCTGGCAACTGTGAAGTATTAAGGCGAGAAACACCGTGCGCAGAGAGGCTGCATCAGGCACGTGCTGTTTGAACGGTCCTACGGGGACCATAGGTACATGCTGAGGCAGGCCAGTGGCTCGAAGTCCTGACCTTGCTTATGCTATTTTTCCTTTTCATGGGTGAGCATTTGGAGCTGGCAGGAGCAGCCCACCCCCAAGCTCTCTGCAGACATGGCCTCCCCTCCAGAGTAGCCGGCACACCTTACAGCCCGCTGCCAGGGAACGCCCCTGGGAAGTGGGGAAGGCAGGACCCGGAGGCTTTCGTGGAATCCCACATCCCTGTTCATTGCTCTTGCCCATGAGGCTACCCGACAGGCTCCTCCTCTCCGAGCTCCCCTGACCGAGGCCCAGGGGACCAGCACTTCTGTTGCACTGGGTTTGTGCTGGTGCAATCCTTGACCCTGTTGGTTGGGAAGAGAAATGGTGATTCCCATCATCCAGCCTTACTCTTACGTCCGACAACATTGCTTCAAACTTCTCCTGCTGGCCCTAGGGCAGGCACAAGCTTTTTGACCTCAGTGCCCTGGTCTCCCTTCCTGAACACTGGGTGTTATTTCCTTCCCTCTGACAATCAGAGCTTACAGAGTAGCTCCTATGATGTCTACGCACCCCCGTATTTGTCAGCGGTTGCCTTTTCGGATTAAGGTTTCTGTGGAATCACACAAAGCCTTCCATGTTAGGACTTCAGAGCACTTCACAAGCTAGCTAATTACTCCACACCGCAGAGAAACTGAGTCACATAATCTTATGCTATTCACCATTGCATTACACTTAGGCTGGCCTAAACTCATTGACTTTGAGGGTCATTTTCTGCTTCTGCCAGAAGAAATTACAATCAGTCCCTAGAGGAAGGATATGACTCCTTACAGCGACAGTGTGAGCGTGATGGGATAGGACCCAGGAGTCCCATCACACAGCCTTGTATTTAAACCAAAACAGCTATGACTTTCCCTCCTGGGATCTAAATAATAACATCCCTCAAAACAGAATTTCCTCACTGATGAGCAGACAGCTCATATGCTCCCCTTATTTGCCTCCAGGGAACCTTCCGAAAGCCCGAAGTGCCTCACGTTAGTTGTTTAAGGACTGTGGTTAGGAGCACTGCTCGTCCTAAGGGAAAATGAGGGCTTGTGCTCCTACATGAGACTGAATTATGCCTCTTCTGCACTCTGTTATAGTCAGACCATGTTGTGCTTCAAGCCCAGCTCAGACTGGGTCCTTACTGAGCACAAAGGGCAGGCTGTGTGAAAGGCACCTGTCCCACTGCTTCCCTGGGTCTGGGAAGGACTCGGGTTGTGCAGCACATCCTAAATATGAAGTTATCCATGAATAACCAGAGTAAAATAAACTGGATTGATTCAATTAAAAGAGTGTTATTTTAATGCGAGCTATTTGGTTCCCAAGGTTTTGATCCAGTTAAATGAAGAATGATGTTAATACCAGGCTGCATTCAATGGGAGGCACCTGCACGTTTTGGTACGTAACTGCGGAGAAGGGCAGGGGTGTACAGCAGCGTGCTGACGTGTATGCGTGCTCCGTGCCTGGCAGCAGGGTAAGGACAGAGCTGTGAGCATGCTGCACGGCAGGTGAGAAAACCTAATTATCTCTTCTTCTGTGTTTTTTGGGGGTTTATTCCTTTCTGCTTGAGGTTAGACAATGAAAAATTCCAGCACTAGAAGTAATGCAAGAGATCGTGTGCATGATTTTAATTGCATAATTTACGGTCAGGTCCTCTGCTGGGGTAAATCTGAGCACGCCTGGTGAAGGCAATTTACTCACATCGTCCGAGGCTGCTGTCTCCTTGGGGTACATAAAGCAAAAAGAAAAGGCAGAGACACACTTATTCCTTCTGTCCCTGTGCAGAGTCTGCCACAACACCGCATTGCTAGCGCAGCTGGTGGCGCGAAGTTTGCCCAGGGCTAGCTGGAAAGCGTGCTGCCTTTGCTTTGTACCTGGCCCCACGGTCAGAGAGTGCTAAGCTCTTGCCAGTATTCCCCAAAGCTATCACTGAATCCACGGGCCTTTTCAAAGCCCCTCTTCTAGGTTTGTTTGTATGGTAAACTCTAGTGCTAACGAATCCGGCTACAGGATAACAAAATGAAGAAATAAGTGGCTACTATACACCAGCTACCTACCTACAGGCTGACCTTAAAAACACAGGACAAGCTTTACTCTAACCACCGCGATGCAGAGCCTGCTCCTGCCATGTTAGAAGAGTTATGCAGAGATGAATATGGCCTTGCTAAGGTGAATGGTCCAGCATCCAGATGCACAATTACCAGCAGATGTATGGCTGCACAGCCCAAGAGGGTGTGCAGTGTATTGACTATTAATCAAGTCCTGCTTTTAGGCCACAAACTGCACGTGGGTTTGGGAAAGACATATTTCAAAACGCTCTACTTGCCTAAAATAATCTCCAGAAACAAGCCTAAGCCTTTTTTTCACTTCCAAACCCCATCTGTACAAGCAAAACGCTCTTCAGATTGTCAAACAGAAGGCAGGCAAGTCTCTCCCCATCCCCTTTCCTCCTCTCACAAACGCTGCACACCTCCATGGGGCAAAAGGGTGGAAAACCTGCCCTGCAGGTCTCCGCTATTTTGGGGTGCTCTGACTGAGCGCCTGCCTGTTGCCAAGAGAAGAGACCTTGCCACATCAACCAGGCAAAGCAAACACCTTGGAACGCAACAGGCAGTGGGAGCAGAGGGGCGGCCGAGCCCAGCCTGGCAATGACTTACATTCAGCTTTGGCACAGATGAGGCAGGCAGTGGTGCAGTTAAAGAAATTCAGGATTCCTGCCACGGCCACGCTGATATCGGTGTTGCTGGGGTGGAGGTTGAGGGTGGTGAACCGCTGGAGCTGCAGCTTCAGGAATTCCTCTGGCGCCACTTTGAAGTGAGGAACCTAAGTGGGGAGGAGGGGAAAGAAAACACGATTAAAGAGGAAAAAGAAATAAAAACAAGTAAATCTACCATAAAGGACCTTTGGTGTGAAATGCACAGCAGGCAGAAAGTGAAATATCCCAATAAAACTGCAGAAGCATCACCGGAGTGGAGAGAGGAGGGTGGGATTTGTGCAATAGCAGAGGAAAATAATTAACGCAGCAACAAGAAGCCACGGGGAGGAGTGGATCAGGAAAAGTCTTGCTGAGCCACTCAGAGAAAGGCAACGGGGGCTGTGATTACAGCACAGGAAACCATTCCAGATGAGTTCAACCTAATTAGCTTGGGCACTAATTGTAACTGGGCCCACACTTCATTTCGGGCTCGCTGCCTGGCTAAATACGGAAGACGCTTTGCAGGCAGGCAGGGAGTTACACCGCCCGTGCTGGAGACCCCCAGACCTTTGCTGTGCGCTCGACGGATGAAGTGCTGCAAATCCACCTCTGCCTGCGATACAGATGTGTTGTCAGGTAATTAGAAGAGATGAAGGGAAGAACAAGATGACCCTGCACTGGCAAGGCTCAGGAGAGAGAGGAACAGATGCAGCAGCCAGAAGCTTTGGGCTTTTTTTGATCAACGGAGAGGTAACAGGTGGCCATACGGCGGGCGAGCTCCAACAGGACCGTAACTGTGAGTCCTGATAATGCTGCGCTTGTCATTAATAGAGCAGAGCAGGAGGCAGGAGCGGGATGCCGTTTCCCACGGAACTGGGAGAAGGGGGAGCAGGGAAGCCACACCGGGGGACAGCCTTGAGGACTCCCTCTGAGGCAGCTCGGCTGCACACCTGGCGGAGAGAGAACAGGCGGGCAGAGAGATGAAGCTCAGACACCGGGGGTTCAGCTGAATAACGAGAAGGAATATTGTTTTCCTTTTGCTGAGTGAATTATTTGGAAAAAATAGAAGACAGAGAAAGGGAAACATCTGCTTCAGCCTCATTAGGGGAGTGTCAGGTCCTCTTTTCCTCCATTATTAGTCCTTCCAGAAGCTATCATCCCATGCCTCCCATCTCTGTCCTCTTGGGAAAGGCTATTAGTAGGTTGTGATGGCTGCTTTATTGACAGCATAAGCTGTTTGGTTAGCAACAGGAAAGTTAAAGAGTAATCAGCTGCCATCCGCCTTGATTTCACTCTGCAGCCCTCATCGCGGGCTCTGTTAACAGCGAGAGAAGCACACTGTAAGCAAAAGGCAAATTCCTCTAACCAGAGCAGACAGGGCAGCACCAGTACAAGCGCGCTGATCACTCTCGGGAGCCAGATGGAGTCCGAGACTTGCAGCAACACCCGCTACCAAAGAAGAGAGAGATGCAAACAGAGGTGAAGGCAAACCACCACCACAGCAGCGCCTGGCAAGCTCCCAGAGCCGAGCACGGCCCTGGTTCAGACCTCGCGTTCGGTCCGGGAGCCCTCCTCTCCTTTCCAAGAGCTCTGCCCCAGTGCAGCCCCCCTCCCCGGACAGGAGGGAAGGAAATCTTTGGGCCAAGGGGTAATGCGGGAGACACAGGTTCATCCCCCAGTTTCACCGCAGGTGAACATCAGGCACAGGGACACTCTTCTTTACCTGACGGGTGGCTGTAAGTACAATGGCTCTGGCTGGGTTGCTGTAGCACGTTTAACACAGTGGCACCAACTGATGCTACTGTGATATAAATCACAGGGAGTTACTGCAGGTTTACATCACTAGGAGGGCAGCCGAGACCAAGCTTGAGAATCAAATACCTTAGAAGTGCACTAGCACTCACCTTTCATTTCTGGAAAAAAATTAAGAGATCAGAGACTCAGACTGAATATGAATTTCAGGGGAAAAACACTTGTAATCCATTACTGCAGAGTTGCCTTTGCCTGGGATGGAGCACATGTCTGGGACATTTAACTGGAGAAAGCACTACAAAATACTCTCAAGAGACCCATCCTGCTGTAGCCCAGAGCACTAGGTCTAAAAGATCTCTTCCATCTCTTCAACACTTCTGATTCTCAGGGAACAAAGAAAAGCAGTCATTTGTGAATGCAAGTTATTTACGGTGCTCAGTTCCAGGCACTCCCCTCCTTGGAGGACAGGCTCCAGAGAGAGTCCACTAAATGGCTGAGAGATGTTATCTGGCTTTAAAGGGATGAACTATGAGAAGAGAACTCAATTTCTTTTCCTGAGAGCAGAGCCAGATCAGCGTAAGATGGTTCAAGGCTTATAAAATATTAAATCAGGCACATAGCCTGGACATAGATAAAAAAGGTTTGCATTGATGGAACAGCAGCAAACAGAAACGGGTGCAGCTTTCCAAGTGCGTGCACGAAGTCACATCATACCCAGGAACTTTGGCCGAGATGCGCATCTGCCAGGGCAAGCTGAGGTTTTTGCACCCCCCAGTCAGTGGGGACATGGACTGAAGGAAGCTGAAGTAAAAGGTGAGACAGATGAAAACAAGGACAAGGTAGGTGGAAAAGAGAGAAGAAATGGAAAAAGGAAGAAGCTGCAAAAATGTGTGTATTAGGAGAAGGGGCAATAAACCAAGCTGTCAACTCTGCTCATTAGAAGCCATGGCAGAGCATGGGAAGGACAGCATAGCAGGTAAGATGACTACTGCAAGTAATCTTTGCCAAGGATGTCCTGGAGTACCATGGGCAGGTACCTCGCTGCCCCTGTCTAACGGAGGTAACATCCCTGCTCTGCCTTGCGGCTGGGACACGAGGACAGAATGCGCTGGGGATGATGAGGCACGTGGACATCAGCTGGAGAGGGTTTGGGGAGCCGGGTGGAAAGGAGAGGTGTGCATACACAGAAACGATGACTGAGAACCAGAGCACCAGACTTGAACTAGAACTGCAAGAGGCAGACCCAGGCGAGGAAGAAGGCAGCGTAAGGCAGAGCTGGAAGCTGCAGCGAGCTGTGCGGCTGTAGCCAGGACTTGCCGTAGACGTGACAGTCTCAAACGAAACCCTTCAAGGCTGCAGAAAGTCCTTCTGCACAGGATCTGCGCAGGAGGCATTGCTGCTCATACAGTGGTAAATTAAAAACCTAATCCGTACTTACTAAATCACCAGCAAAATGCTGTGTTCCCAAGGAGCCCAGGCAGCGGGGAGCACAGCTGTGACCAGAGCCCACCGAGAGCATCTTCAGTTTGAAGGACAACATGCAGGAGGTGGGGGCTGAGGCATGAGTCGGCATCTCTGTGGTGTCCCTTACCCACAGCGGGCAACTCCGCTCTCACCCCAGGCCTGCCGCGAAACACGGGAGGAAGGAGCCAGGGCTCCTGCGTTACCCTCCCAGCCCTGGGCACGAGGGCCTTGGGGCCGAGTGAGTCGGCGCAAGGGCACAGACGTACTGCAACACGGGACGTTTCCACTTACCTCTTTCTCCCCACAGATATTGCTGATAATAGAGCTCGAGGCTGGGCTTGAGGAAGGTCCCAGGACGCCTACCACCCCTTTTGGGAGAATCTGGCACACTGCGGGCACCAGAGAGAGAGGAAACATGCGTTAGACTTCATCCTCAATTTCCAGCTGACAGTCATACTTACAGTACCTGCTGCACCTTACTAAGGACACAGCATCGTCTCCTTCACATAACATGCTCCCTGCCTTTTATCTCCCCCCAAATCCCTCTATTCCCTCTGACACACTGTCACCCTGCCTGTGACAGCCTCCTTTCCCCAGCCTTTCTAAATTCCACCTGAACTCTCCCCAAAACCCTGGTATCCTCATCTCTGACTCAGATCTGGGGTCTCTCTCTCTCTCTCTCTCTCTCTCACATCCCTTTTTAGCCCCATCTGCTTTGCTCCAAGATAAAGCACTAACCAAAGCTTATGGAAGATGCTAAACACAGCAGTGACCCAAGCTGCGAAGCATCATCTAGCAGCAAACAAACTTGTAAGAATTTCTTCCCTCATCCACTGCAGAGCTCAGTGGTAATGATAAGGATTGTATTACTGGTTTTCAGTGGGGTTTTTTTCTGGCAGTAGTTAATCTTCTGCCTCCATGCCACCAAGGTTAGCAGAACAATAAAAAGGCCCTGAAAAAATGAAGAAGTTAAATCTCTTCCCTCGAGTTTCCCAGGTTAAACTGCAACCTTTTGTCCTTTTAATTCACAGCACAAATTTAGCCAAATGACACTCCAAGGACTACCCCAGCTGCTGTCACCTCCCCGCTGCCATCCCAATCAGCCACACCACTCAGAAACGCTCCTCCAGCGCGGCTCGCGCGGGCAAAGCCTCACGAACAGAAGGCGAGAGCCCCTCGCGCCTCGATCCCTGGACTCCGAAAGGCTTGTCTGAACACGTGCTGGCCACGGCTTTTTCTGAAATACCGGACCTGCCTCAGCATCACCACGCACTCGGCTCCTTCCTCCCCGCACAGACAAAGCCACGTTTGCTCAACTGGCGTCAAGCGACTGCTTTCTGAAGAAAGAGGATACCATGGGGGAGAAAGGAGGCACCGCAGCTACTGATCAGTTCTGGCAAGAGCAAGCTTACGTTTTCATATGCAAAAACCGGACCACCTGATCACAAAGCTGTGATTGTAACGATAGTGCCTCTTCAGCATCAAATGGCCAGTGTGTTTCAGAGCACCATCCTCACTGCAGGTCCCTGGCTCGCATCTCACACGAGCTTTTGTAACAGTTGTAAAAAGTTACCTAGATTCAGCAGCTGGAAAAAAAAAAAAAAAGAGCTAGGAAATTTCAAACCAGAACATAATTTTTGTAGTGAAGGGAATTCATCACCAAAACCGTCGTACTACATATCAGAGACAGGTTTTCTACCAACTTCAAGTCTTTAAATCAAGACTGGATGTGAAATAAGAGCTTATACTGTGCTTGAGGGGGAGTTTCGAACAGCGAGTTACGGGGCCGAGCGTGGCGTTTGACAAGCGAATGTCTACGGTCTGTTTTCTGCAGAAGCTAAGATCGCCTAATCGAGGAGGTCATCTCTGGCCTTAGATTTCATAACTCTCCGTAGCCTCGTGACTGGAATACGAGGCCAAAAGCTGAGGACTTAGTTTGTCACTTTGGGGAACTGGTTTTAGTTCTATTCAAGTGACGCTTGAAGGAAAAACTCCACTTGCTATCAGGTCCCCGTACATACCGATTGCTCTGACTTCTTACAGAAAGTGCCAACGATATGCAAACATCTTCTCTTGGGTTTTTCTTCCTTCCATGCTCTCTCACCCTCCACCATCTCAATCCGCGACAGAACGAGTGATATTTTTTTTCTGCGGCATCTTCAAAGGAATCCAGAACTTGCTTCTCCTCTGTACTTAAAAATTTACAGGCACTTACACCTCTTCAGAAGATCCTTTTAAATAAGAGCACCAGCAATTTGAAAACCCCCGTGTGCTATCTCAGCGGCACTCATCAGTCCCTCTCAACTGCAGACCCTTCGGGTGCTCTGCAATTCAGCATCGAGGAGGAAGAAGGTGTTCCGAGTCTTCTTTATCAACAGGTCATGAGGGCAAAAGTACTGGGGGGAATTTTGTTGTGCATGCTGGGGAAAGTTTGGCGAGCACTTTTCTTCTCATCTCTGGTACCGAGAACAAAAAGTGGGTTAAGTAGTCATAGCAACAGAGTGGCAACAACTGTCAGAGGAAGAAGATCTGGCTTATCACTCCAAGGGTGAAACATCCACTCAAATTAAGGAAAATGAATGGAAACAAGGTGGAGGTGCCCGAGGCAAAGGTTTTGAACAGGTTCAGAAAGCTGCTTCTCTTGTAACCCAAACACATTTCCTATTTCAGGACATTACCTGATGCTGTTAGTCTCCACAGGGAGAAAAGGCTCAACTGGTCAGGCCGGGATTCTCGTACAGGAAACACCAAGTGCATAAACAGACGGTGTTTCACAGAGTGCGTCCTGCACCACGGCTCCAAGGCTGCTCCCTGCAGCATCCCTTACCCTTCGTAACAGGAACCCGCAACCAGAGCGGGCTTAAATGTGAAGCCCAACAGGATCGTAAAAACGGTGGGACAGCTAATAGCGCATTTGAGCCAATGTCACTTTGAAATATTGGTGTGAATAAATAAACATTAAAAATCCTCCAGTTGCTCGCTCACTCTGACTGCTGACCTGCCCTGAGATGTTTGGATTAACAACAGAAAGATGCTTAAAGACTGATGAGACGATAGGGGACAGGGTGACAAGCAGAAAATCTGTCCCTCCCTGGACATCAGAAGGAATAAGGTGTTTTAGATAAAGACATGATTAAACTAGTCATTTTGGATCTCCATAAAAGGAGCTGAAACATCAAACACAAAGAGAGAACAGGCTTTACTTACAACGGCAAAACAAGCTCTATCCATAACCTTTCACTGCAAACTCATTTCAAAACACAGGACTTTACAGACGTTGCATACAGGAACAGTCAATGTTTCTCTTCATTCATATATAAAGCTGAAATGGTAAACCATGCATGAATGTGATTAAGACTGACTCATATTTTACCTGCTATAGCAATTGTGAATTTGTGGCCCCCCCAACAGTAAGATGCCTGAGTCAGTCAGGAGGAAAAAATGAAAGAAAAAAATCTCAACACTAAAATAAAAAATAACTCTCAAAAAGTCTTTCTTCTCTTGAAGCTCTAATTGTACACGGAATATCACTGATGGGGTGTAATCACAGCATTCCTAGATCAGTCCGCTAAGCATGCTAGCTGTGATATTTAAGGGCGATTCAAAGGGTGTGAAATTTGAGAACAGTATTAAACAGATGTATAACAGCTTTGCAGTCACAAGTTAAAACATCTAAACTGCTTTTATTAATATTACGTGTGATAACAAATATCAATGCCATTTTAAAGCTGAGAAGTCAGACATTTGAAAGCCACGAAAGCCTTGAAATTTAAGTTAAAGGATCTGATTCTCCTCTGCTACCAGTATAAATCGAGAATAACTTCAGTGACATTAATAGCGGAGCCATGCAGAATCCAGATTTTTCCTTTTGTAAGAAATGCTTCAAGACATTTTTCCCTCTGAAGAAAAGGCAAATAAAGTATTGCAAAATTACGTGAATACTCACTTCACCAAAATCAAATCAGTTTTCTCCGTTTTTCTACTTTTTACATTCTTTAAGTCAAAGTAAAGAAAACAAAGAAAATCACCCTGAGGTGAAAATTTGAAATGGAAGATTGCCTCTTCCTCACTTAGCCCATTTCCATGTTTTCCCCAAACACCACATTTGCTGAAATCAACAATTTCTTGCATAATACTTCACTCTCAGCAAATTAGTATGCTTCTGCTTAAAAAATATTCCAACAGAAAGACTTCTGAGCAGCGTTACAGAGGTGCAAGCGAGAAAGAAATCCCACTCACGATCTTTACCGCAGCTCTGGGGTCACTTGGCAATCGAGCCTGTTTCCCGAGCAAAGTTAAACAGCAGAAACACTGCTACATGCAGAAGATTTATGAGAAAGGGGAGAAGAATGGAACTAAAAGTGCTACTGGTTCTTTCAAAGACACAGAAGGCTCAAGCAAGCAATTTTCTCATTTCCTAAGATGCTTGTTGGGAGATTTGGGATACTTTCAGGGGCAAACTGGGAACGCACTGGGAAACACAGACAGTCCCCATCACTTCTGCGTGACCTGGCCAGTAAGACTGGATTTGCCCTATTGCTGTGCCAAATGTGGGTAAACAGGATGCACACGACCCTGAAGAGATGGGAAAGACCAAGAAAATTTAAAAGAGAGGAGGGATGCAACAAGGCAGAGAACTGCTGTTTAAAACACTCCCTGTGATGCTGCATGTGATGATCTTCATCTAGACTGCCTCACGGGTGACAGGCTCTATAAATAGACATACAGGTACTTGCTGAAATGCACTTTATTAACTGAATGCTTCTATAAATAATGCAAACGCTAATTCAGGAAATGAAGGAGCTACCTGCTGATCCTGCAGGCCTGTTGAGCCCGTTCTGCCAGTTACCCAGAGACCTGCTCCTGAGCTCCACGGGGACTCCCAGGCACAGGGATGCTCACTGCTGTGCAGGATAAAGACCAAAGCTGTGTGGAAAAACCAGCCCACTCCAGACCGCAACATACTACCAGACCTTTTGGGGACACCCTGCACATCACACAGGCTTGGAATAGAGAACCACAGGGAAACGAGTCTAAAATCCCTATTATTTAAAATGGGTTCTCCAGCTTTTTCAAGCCAGCTTGTAATAAAAAAAATTACGGTCCTCCCCTGAACTCTAAAGGTCATCTTAAAAATTATTCTAGAGGGAATCTACCCTATTCCAAAGGATGCTCCCTCTTACAGGAAGTAGCTATTATAGATTTTTTTCGGTTTCTTTCACTCAGGCTCCTGAGAGGTCTGTGGGACACTGACCATCAATTTCTTTTTTTACTCATGAGCATGTGGTTGACACGTTGGGCATCTAGAGGAACACCTATAGTAGAGATCTGTTTGCATTAAGGGACTTTAAAGCAACGTGGGAAGTATACTGCTCTTTCAAAATTAGCTCTTTTTAATCCTGACGGTTTTAAACATCACTTGAAAACTTCACTTGGTGTAAACAAATCCACTGCCAATCTAAAGCACTGAAAGAGCTATCATGTTTGCTGACACACGGCATCGCGTGGGGTTTTAAAAATAACTTAATTGCACTGAACTTGCCCAGAGTCTCTTATTTGCACACCATTAAGTACTTTGCGAAGGAGCATCTCCTCCTGTATCGTTACCTCTGTTTACAGATTAAAGAAAATAATTTGTCCCAAGCCACTGAGCTGAATGGTGGCAAAGCTTATGGGGGACCCACACCCCCTTAGTCCATGCCAGAGCTCACCTCACAACGCCACACTAAACCCTCAAATAAGAACCGGTCCCAGCACTCATCCTCCAAGCCTAACCTCCCCTTAGGAGCCCCTGTGCCCCCGTAGCGGCTGCACTCAGGCAGGGCCAGCCCTTGCAAACGCGTGGCTGGCGCCGAACACAGCGCGAGTACTGCTGAAGGTCCCACGCCGGTCCCGAGGGGATGCCGCACCCACATCTGGACCGTACCAAACCCCTGCAACAAACCTGACTGCGCTCAGGCAGCCAGGGTGGGCCTGGGGCTTTGCAGAGGCTCGCTTTCGCGCTAGCACACGTTGGCCTCTCAAGTGCTGACAGAGGAGCAGAGAGGTGCTTTTTACCCTGCGTACCTCCCTTGGCTACCACACAATTATCGTCCGTAGCAGTCGCAGCGCGCCACACACCTCCTGAGAGCCAGCAGAGAGAAGAACCGGGGAAGGACCAGATATGTGGAGGGGTACTTACTGGTTTCTGCCGTCTCATACTCGCTGTCTCGTAGCAGCTCAAAAATGTCCACCTCCACTTTGGCTTTACCCACCCGCTCGGGCGCGCGGTTGATGCGGTTCTTGGCCAGGGTGATGGAGAGCCTCTCCCCTCTGCTGCACTCCATGGGGTCATCCAGGATGGCAGCTGTGGGAGCAAAGGCATTGGCAGCGATTAGGCTTGGCAGGGACCCAGCCCGGCTCCCCGCACCCCCTGGGATCGCCGGTGCCACGCACACGACCGCCGCGTTGGCTCTTCTGCTCCTGCCGTCACTATTGTTAGCGCATCCTCCCTCCTACGCACGGCCTTTCCCGCCGCTTCGCCCACCTACCAGGTCTTGCCAGACACGTGGGTGGCGAAATCTCTGCAGCAGCGGCTGCGTTACCTGCCGGCACGCCGCAGCACGACACGGCCGCCTACATTGCTGGGGTCCTGGCGGTGCCCAGCACCCACTGCAGCACAGGCATCCGCCGCTCACCCTGGGTGAGCACTGCCTCACATCCCAACAGAGAAAGAACGTCCCCAGATAGCCCTGGTTCGCTTGTTTGAGAAAGCGTTGGTATGGTGCTGATAGCTGGAATATTTCAGGAAGCACGTGGGCAGCCGTGGGTGGAAAGGGACAAATATTTTTCAAACAGAAAGCACTTGACTCTTGAACTCAGCTCCTGGGCCTGCCCACTCAAATCTGTGTTAGGCAGAGGGAGATAGTGTGGGGTATTATTTTTATTTTCCTGACGGAAGGCAAAAAGAAATCGGAGTCAAGCATTAACCACAGCGTTTCATTATGAGCTGGCAGAACTTCTGCACCCCAGTGGGTTTATCCTCGCTAATAGGAGGTCTGCTCCCAGAACGCAGCTATTCCGTCGTACCTAGCGAAAAGCAGCATTGGTTTTTGTTGTGTATATTAGTAAGGCACCAATGCTTATCTTCTCTTCCCAAAAATCACTCCAAAGGGAGCGATGCCATTCAGAACTGCTCGGGTGTAGACGAAGTCGCAGCTCAGTACCGAATCAGGCCCCGCACCACATAGGTTCGCAAAGCGGGGATTAGTGGGGCTCTGCTGGTTCGTGTGTCAGGGAAAGAGGGAACTAACTACAGCAACTAGGTGCCTTGTTGAAGCTTTGAAATGTGTCATTGTGCAGTGGCAGGTTTGGTTTTGGTTGTTGGGTTTGGTTTTTTTTTTTTGATAAGAAAAACCAGAATGAAACACGTAAATCAGCTGGCATCCGAAGTAAAGCACATCGGTTATAAACGGGAGCTATCCTGCCTCCCGAAGAGCAAGAGCTGGGAGCACAGTCCAAGGATACATACACTTTGAAGACAGAGCTAACTGGGACCACCGTTAGAGAAGCTGGGTGATGTTGTGCTTTAGGTGGGACTGAGAACATGTTCCTCAGAGGGCTGGTCTGCGCCTTACAGGCCCTGATCACCCCCCCCCGCTGCATGAGCGCTGACCACACTTCATTGCCACCGACACACAGAGCCTCCAACATAGCCCGGCCCAATGAATAAACCCATCTCGGGTCCGGGGTCCTTTGGCTTTCCTGCCCCCGAGACTGCCTTTGAACCAACCCAAATCTCCAAGCATATTCCAAATTCAACAACCAACCTGCATCGCATTTCAGGGCTCTTTTCTCAGACCTGCTATGCTCATCCCAGTAGGATCTCTTCTCTTGTGACAAAACTGCAGAGCATCTCTGCCTTCCAGTCCTGCCCTAACCCCAGCTGGCGAAGGTAACTAGACCCAAATCCACTGGTGAAGGAAAGGCGGTCTGTGCTAGCCTGATTTACCGCACATCCCAACGATACCCACTCAAGAACTCCTCCTCTTATTACTTTTTCCCCAGTTTTATGGGAGCTAAACTGAACTACGTACTGACAAAGAAACACACAGCAATACTTCTTGTACGATATGCACAGATGTCTTGGCGAACGCTCCCAGTCCTTCAGGCGCCACCATCTCCTCTGCTCCGCTAACACGCAAGCACCATCATTATCTGCCAAGCTAGGGCACTTAATCTTAATCTCATTATGGAAGAAAAAAGGTTGTGCTTTCCTCCAAGGCCAGGAGCATGGATCACAAGTTTTTTAAGACATCGATATGGCTGATGAGTGCTCTTAATTACAAAGAAGCTGGGAGAATAAAGTGCCCCAACAGACAGCTTGCTCAACTCCCCACTTTTCTAGGAAAGCAGCAGCGAATAAAGTCCTGAACAGGCTGCACTTTCCCATATACAAAACTGTCTGATGCGTGTAAACTTTTCACTATGGCCCTGTTTCCAGGAAAGGGTAAAGCAATGTACTGAATCTGATCAGCGTCACAAAATGCTTCTTACATTCCAGGCGCTGACACAGCAAAATTAAAGATCAGTGGTGGGCGAGTGTATGTCAGCATTCTTAGATTCATTATTTTCTAATTTAAAGCTTCAAAATCACTAAATCGGACAACATTTTCAAGTATATTCTTCAATTGCTGTTTTCAAACAAAATTCGCTTCCACTAATGTATAGTTAAATACATTTTAAAAATAAAAGAGTCAAAGCCAAAGCATTTCAAATAATTTCCTAGGCACAAATGTTTGCACAAAGATATTTTTTTTTTTTTTTTTGGTCTCTATTCAGGATGGGATTTTCCATTCTTATTTTTCGAAATCTTGACAACTTCCCTACAGCTGAGGAAAAAACCCAAACCCCCAAAAACCCAAACCCCAAACAACTCTCTTCCCTATGCAGCTCTGATTGAATTTGAACTTTGCAGCCCACCTTGGAAGCAAATACACGAGGAAGGGGAAAGAGCTCACAGCAAGTGGTGGGTTTTGGAAAAGAAAGGAACACAGGCTGAATCCCGGGACAGAGGTGGCGGTGGCACTCCTAGAGCCCAGCCACTAATCAAACTACATTGCCGCTTCCTATCTCCCTGAAGGGCTTGTGAGAGAAAATCAGCAAAATTTGTTCACTTGCATTTTGGGAGACTAGTCAGTTTTACCAAATATTAAACCAGCCCCCCCAGAACAGACTAGGTAATGAGGCTGAACTAATCTTTATTTATTAAAGCTAGCGGATGAAAAAGGTCACTTAATGTTTAAAAAAAGGTTGATTTTAAAACTTCATGTCTTGGGACACAGTGCCAAAGCTCATCTAATAGAGGCATCATTAAGTATGAACGAAAGTTTTTTTAGAAATTCCCTTTCATCTATTCCCGTCTACTAAATATGGGAAGATGCATCAAGTAAATCTTTAATCCTGAGAACTTACAGCAAAGTCTTTGAACTTTGTCGGCCTCAAAAATCACTTCTATCTTCCCCATCATAATAAATGTCTCCGATCTAGACTGCCTTCTCTATGAATTATGAGGAATATATTTCAGAGGGAGTTAGGAGCACCTGGGTCCGTGATGTCCAATTCAGGGCTGCTGTGGATTTCACAGGGACTGGGAGTCAAACAACTTAAGTGAAGTCAGCAAGGACTGGCAGTAGCTGAGCTTTTGTCAGGAAGAACTGGCTGGAAACATCTTTTCCCATGGGATGTTCCAATCCTAATAGGTAAATATCCTTTATACAGTAACAATTCTTTTTTTATTCAATATGCCCAGGTTTTCCTTATACTTAACACAAAACCCACAAACCCAAGAGGCTACAAAGCAGAAGAGTTTATCGCTTTGGATATGCATTGAAAATAGCTGGGTTACAGTTGCTCAAGCTTCAAGCAACAAGTGACTTGAATTGTAAATTTCCATCAAACACAAATTTTAAATGCAACACTCAAAGTTAACGATTTAACAGCAAGAACCTGAAAAAAGGTATTACTGGTAACAAAAGAAATGCAAGATGATGTGATGGGGCCCTCTGAGAAAAACAGACTTCAATAACTTTCCACCAGGTCATCCTCACCTCCGTGATTTTCCAGCCCTCAGAGGCAGACAGACCCGATGGGGGACAGGGAGGCAGGAATTGGTGCTCTCTGATGAGACACATGTGTGTGCGCGCATATACACGCATGTGCAAGTGCATTAGCACACACCCGCTCTAAGCCCTGCCCCACTGAGATACAGTGCACAGGACATGTGCGAGTGCCTTGTCCAGACAGGACCTGGACTTGAACTCCACCAGCCCCGGCCCCACGTGGTTGTCCCCACGCAGAGGGACAGCCGGAGGCGGCGGCATCTGGCTGCGCCATTTTGACTCTGCTCAAGCACAGCACAGACACGGCAGTACGAAAGGCAGATGCTCAAACTCTTCTGCCTTTTCTCCTCTTACCCTGGAGAAGCTTCTCCAGGAGGAGGAAGGACATTCATTTCTCACCCCAAAGAACTCGGTCTTACTCCTTTTTGCCAAAACAACGAATGGGGGGACAGGCAGTGCCATCAGCTTCTGTGCTTTCAGCGGCGGAGGCGGCTCTCTTCCCGGAGCCGGGCTGAGACACAGCAACTCATCCAATTAAGCACACCAGCCAGTTTACAGACAGCACTGAAATTTAATCCTTTCCACCCTCAGCTGGGTTTCAACCAGTGCTAAAAAAGCAGAAAGCCTCCGTCCTCCCATTCCCCCAAGCCATGCGGCTCCCCAGAGCGCTACCCACCACCAGCCAGATTCACAACATATGCACTCTGACAAGCCGAATACAATTGCAAGTTTTACTACGTATCACCACTTAATTCATGATCCAACCAAGATCTAATGAAGTAGCATTTTTATAACAATAAGAGGGAACAGATGTTACTGGGAGGTTTATACACTGCTACAACAAACAGTGTTCAGCTGACCTTTCCCTGTTAACTTTATTAAGTATCACTACATTTTCTCAGATGCTTTTCATACCATTGAGATGTAAAGCCATACTCAGAAACACAATTGCCATCTCGAGTCCTCTCTTGAAGATGTAGCTTTAGCAAAGCACTGGCTTAGTAAACATGATATTTACTGTTCATAACCTGCACCTCCAAGTTAAAAAGATATAAAGCCATCCACAATATTTCTCAGGTGTCTCCTCTGACAGGTTAAGATCACAACTACAGCCTCTTCTGATTTATACTGTAAACACAGTCCTCAAACCCTCTGTGTTTCCATTGTGAACGGACTCTCAAATTAAGAACTGTAACGCCAGTTCAACCAGGTTTAGTGACTGAGAAGATCCAGTATCTACCACTGGAGCTGATCAGTCCTTAGTCTCAAACCCAGGAACCCTTCAGACCAAAGGCATATCAGACAAACATACCGCTCTTCAAACACCAGCGTGCTGCTCGGGAACGCCAGCCTCAGGAGATGACACGGGCACCCTCCAGACCTCCCCTTGCTCTGCCTGCTGCTCCCCAACCACCTGCACTACCCACCCTTATCATCAGAGACCCACCTGCAGCTGCTCCCAGCTTCATTAACCCCAAACCTGCTCCAAAACCACGAGCCTGCAGGTTCATTGGAGGGGGCAGTTGATTAAAAATGGTTGCAGGACTGCCTTATTTTGCACGTTTCTCCTCTGCTGAATAGGGTATCAACCCTTCAGGCTGTCAGTTCAGTGAAGGATAAGAAATTTGCAGACTTCCTCATTACAGGGCTGTCAAGTATAGCTCCAGTGGAGAAACAGGTGGGATTATGTTTCCATTATAATCTCTGAAGTGCTGCTTAAAAATAAAATAAAAAGTTGTCAATATGCTATTACTCTGAGAGGAAAGAGGATCTCATCAAGGAAAAAGAAAATCTAAAACCATAAACTCTCCTTCACAAAGCGCCTTGATAATGTTTGTCTGATCAGTGTAGCAGAGGGCTATTTATTGCTCTTGGCCAACATTTGAAATCTGCATTTAAATGGAGCTTCCCTCTCATTTCTGCTATCCAGAGAGTGAATTCAGGAGAGACAGACAGACACGGGGAGACATGATAAAAACAGCTGAGGGCTTTAGTTTCTACTGCTTGAAACATAACCTCTCTTTTCTCTTCTTTAATAATCGCTTTGTGTACATAAAATCAGAATAAAATTCTCTGAGACGGGGAGTTTCCAGGAAGATAAGACAATGCCGTCACACTTCTCCGCCATCCTCCCTGAGCCTGAGAAGGTGACGACCTGTCAATCACACTGGACCTGTCACAGTGCTGGGACGCAAAGCCTCCCTGGGGACAGTTCATCTTTGTGCCCCAGCAAACATCGTCCCTCTGGTCCAGGCAGGTAACGGTGCTGCCAGACTCCTCTTCCCTCCTCCGCACACACCTATGTGAAACAGAGGGCTGTTTGTCCAAAAAGGAGTGGGGGGGTGGGGACGGACACACACTTCAGCTGCCATTCTGAAAGCAGGCGTCTGCAAGACAGGTCTCATCTCGCCTCTCACTCCTTTGCTTCACGTGCGGAGAGGAAAATGCACTAATGAGACAAGGTCCTGCTCTTCTGATAAAGATCACCTGCTTTTCCGAATACCAATCTCACTACAAGGCAGCCAGCAAACATCCTTAGCACGAAGACAGAAACAAAAGAGCACGCAGAGACAAGAAAGGGGGTCCCGACATGGAAACGCTCTGTCCAGAGCTGGCTAATGCAATCTGCAGCCATCCTCTCGTACACAAGCAGGGCAGCAAAGTGAGGTCCTTTAAAGCCAAGAGGGAAACTCCTACGGGTTTCCACAGCCGCAGACTTGAGGCTCACTGCAGTTATGGGTAAAGTCCTGATCTGTGAATTCAAATAGCGTGTTTGCAACCAGGTAAGTCCTACTTAATTGCCTCAAAAGCCTGTCAAGAGACTTTCCAAAAACAAAGAGAAAAAACCAGGGAGAAGGAGGAACGACTGATTTAACCTTCCTGAGGTGTAAGGTCAGGGCTGAGGCAGGGAATAAATGATTATGGCTCTGAAAGAAAGGGATGCTCGAGGCCTCCAGCAGGAAAGGCTGGAAGAATGAATAAGAAGGGCTCTCCATCTCACACGGGCAGGGTTTTGCAGACAGAAAAGGGAAGGAGGTGAAAGTCTAATGCCAAAAATGGAATGACATGAAGGCACGGTGGGACACCTTTCACTGAAGGCATCCCAAGAGCTGCAGACATCATCCAGGGATGTTGCTACCAAAGGCACACGGAAGCAAATGGGCACCAGGAGGGAATAGCCTCCTGGGGGTATCGGAAATCTTCCAGCAAGAAAACAGGCAATTCCAGCCACCAAGAGCCTGTTTCTGCATGTGTGTATGTGATGCGGTGGGATGCTTCTTTCTTTCCCCTGAAGCTTTGCTCACAGCAGGAGGTATTCATAGCAGTGCTCTCTAGCGCAGACCTTCTGCATCTCTGAAAAGCCTATCTGTCAAACCGGACTGCAGTTTGCCACAAAATTCGAGCTACTGGATGAACACATATGCATATCCACACAAGGTCAGTCTTTTGTCAAGTGCCTAAATCTTCTTTTCTTAGGAAACCAGCCTAAAAACACTGACCGAAGATGAGAACATTGCTTTCCTGTCTGTCTTTTGTTCCATAATGTCAAGGTTAGTTTCAAGAGGAAGTTTTTCTGCCCATTTTCATGGTCTCAGGTGACCAGCAGCAGCTGTGGTTTCTAGGAGGAGAGCACTGGGAAGCCCTGGTGGGGCCAGTAAACTTGGCAAGACCAGGAAACAAGCAAGAACTTAATTAAGTCAGTGGAGAGTATAAACACAAGAAAAATAACCACACAAACCCCAAGTGCCACTTCCAGGCAAACAAAAAGAATGAGGAAGGAAGAAACAATGTATAAAATTCTAAGAAGAAAAAAAAAAAGCCAAAAAAAACAAATGGGGAAAGTCCGCTAGGATTTACAGTTATAATCATAGATTTGAGAGATGGAACGCACAATGCAGCAGCGGGACTCTGCATTTGAGGGCAGGCAGCAGCCACCGGTGTGGGAAAGAGCCTGCCACAGGATGGGGAGCCAGGAAAGGAAACCGCTGCGGAGTCCCAGACGATGCAGGACGCTTTCCCGATCACACACACGCACAAAATAAGCATGTTCTGTACCTACAAGACAGACATCTGTGAAAGCCCAGAGCTCTATCCCCAGAAGCAGCTGTATTTCAGTGGCAGCCGAGGCTATTCCAGCATACACACAACTCTGCACTACTTTGAGATTTACTGATTGACAGTGATCTAAGGAGAGCAACATTTCCAAACCTGACGCTTTGCCTCTTGCAGAGGGCATTTCTTGAAAACTCCAGCGTGCTTCAGGATTAAAGGAATTTGGGGCTCCTCTAAAGCCTTTAGCGACCATTTTCTTCTTAACTCTTCCTGGGATCTTTGCATTTACATTGCATTTGCTTTTCTTTCGGCATCTCTCTATTTCAAGGATGTTAGGGCTTTGGCACCACTCGCTGATTCTTCCCAGGTTGGCAAACACCGGTGCATTGCAGAGGATGCACAGCTTAGACCAAATGATGGAATACATAAGTGCCAGGCCCCAGTTCCAGGCTTCCCCCAGCCAGCTGATTAATTGCATACACAGACTCAGCAAATAGCCTCGGACATATCCCCAGTGTCAAGGTGAGAAGGGGGGAAAAAATGCTGTAGTGACGGGATCTAGAGTTTTGCTTTCACCAATATGAAGAGCTCTATTGCTGTTACACATCAATAGCCATTGTTACTATTACAAATCTCTAAAAGATGGATCCAAGGACAAGGACCTACCATGCTAGATGTAGATACCAGATATGACAATTCCTTTAAAGATAGTAGACAAACAAATGATAGGTGGAATGACTTTCATTCTCTTATGATGGATGAAGAACAGAGGCACAGAGAGATAAAGCGACTCCTCAAGGTTTTGCAAGACCACGTGGCAAATAAAGAGAGTTAATATGCCAAGAGACTTCAGAAACCCTCGTTTAGCACCTTAGCCTTTTTACTTACTGCCACTGAAACTTGACATGAGTGCCTCACAAAAGCCGAGTGAGCACTATTAACGGAGCTTTTGGGAGATGCATACCCCCAGAAGCAACAGCATGATAAAGGAAACATGTATGAAGATGAATGAAGATCAAGGTCAATGCTACGCTGCTGAGCACAACATGGATGGAAGATTCAAACTGCATTTGGAGCCTTCGTAGTCAGTGGAGAGGGACAGGACCTACAGGGCAATTCAGAGCACCTAAATCAGGGAACAATTTGTCCCTAACAAGCTGGCCTATAGACTCACTGCTTTCCATGCATCTGCTCCGTAGGAAACCTCACTGCCTGCTTCTCACCACCTCCCTACCCCCACGCTGTCCAGATGTGCAAGGGAAGAGAGTGCAGCCTAAGAGCAGGAGGTGATCACAGAGAAGCTGAGTAAAAGATGAAACAAGGGTGAGAAAAGGTGACATTGAAGCCTCACCCCTATGGCAGAAGATCCGGGTATTAACCTACACGAAAGAGTTTGATCCAATTATAAAGCAATGACACTCGAGCCCTTCACTGCTGTGCCTCAGGATTGTTTTCATCTCTTTGCTTTACTGTTAGAACAAACAACTTTTCCTGCTGAGTCACACTGAAATGAGATGCTAAAGAGCTGCCACACCAGATGTGGAAGCCCTTCAGATCCAATATCCATCAATCTACACAGCCTCTATTTATTTATTTTTTGCCACTCAGCCTTCAGCAATTTAATAGGTTACGTTAATGTCTTCCTGCCTTTCCTCTTTAGTGTGCTCTGCTCACTGCATTTTTTCTCCCCTGACAACTTCTTCCCCTGGCTTCTGGATGGAGCAAAACTCATGTTTTGGTTTCCCTGGACTCTGACATGGTTTTCCCTCCTTTTCCATCCGTCTTAGCCGCAAAGTGCTAATTCATCTAATCCCAGTTTGTATACTTGTTTGCTAAGAAAATGATGATGTGTTACCAGAAAAGAACGGCTTTTTCTTTCTCTGCTTGTGTACATAGTGGCTCCTGTTACAACCCCAAGTCAGCACCTGTGCCCGCCCGCCTTGCACTGAATCCACACCGCAGCTGAACGCGCGACCACAGCACTTCAGTGGCCAAGCCAAGTGGCCTCTTCTGAGACTTAGAGCAGAACCAGCTCGGCCACACCACTGAGATTTCCAGAGGCCCACCTTCTGCCTTGAACACTGAGCCTTCTGGGACCTCCTGTAAACTCCACCATCTCTAACACAACCTGCGAGTTTCTCAAATATTCATCCTCATGATACCTCCATGAAGCACAGAAACAATACCATGCCCATTTTGAAGAGGTCAAGAAACACACGGATACTCAGGAAAGTTGAAATGAATTAAGATCTGAAGGTAATGTGCACCAGTTACAGTACATTAAACTCTCATGTGGATGCTCTCGTTTGGAAAAAAATAAAAAGCAGCCCCACTTTGTTGTTAGATTACTTCATGAAAGAAGGGATCTACAGAGACTTAAGTGACTGAAATGATGCACGGTAATATTCCTGCTTGAGGCAACTTGTCTTAGTGTCTTCTGGAGGACATCCCTACATGGGGTGACAAACATTGCCTGGAGAATCCTGGGCACAACAGAAAATAATCCCCAAATCCTTAAAAGTTACTGAAACTTTTCCCAAAGAATCTCTGATGTTTCTAGTACAACACTCTTCAATGTAGGTAAAGAACAACTTTTAGGCAAACAGCTTTTGCTTTCAGCTTGGGAGCTCATTACAGATTCCCCTACATCTACGCAACGTGAAAAAGTTTTTAAAATGCTACACAGAAACAGGAAAGGGCGAGTGAAGAGGAAGAAAAGAACGCAAAAGGCAAGGATAAAGAAAAAGCTCAGGTGCATAGACTAAATTAAATCAGACACAAAAATTCTTAGTGAACAAGGTGAAAGAAACCCAAAGGAAAAGCTACTCCAGACTCCCAGACACTAGGCGTAATGGAAGAAGGAGCACGCTAATGCCGGAGTGGCTGGCGGGATTGGAGAGGAGTCAGTACCCACGCTGGGTCACAAATGAGACATACCAGAACCAGCCACACTTGTAAAGCAGAGGATGAGTGGAGTGAATTACATCCCCTGTAGTTTGTTATGATGCTTCTTAGAGAGGATACTGAATTATTTACATTAATGCAGCAAGGAACTGGATCAGGTTTGCAGTGATAAGCTTAATTAAACAACAGAGTTATCCATAGGCTGTGGTTTATGTTATAAATAAGCACCATTTATGCTGATTAATTAAAGTCACGGTTCAGATCATTAAATCCTCCTACTTTCAACCACCTTAACGAGGATACCTGCAAGAGCTGAATCCAGTCACAGACATTTCGACACTTGCGAGCCCGAGCACAGACGAAAGGGGAGGGCAGGAGGACAGGGGATCTTGCCAAGGCACCCTCCCACTGCGAGAAGGCTGGGACCAGCTTGCGTTTCAGTGGGTGGTCCGGGCTTCTCCGCTGGGGGTTTGCTCTTGCTGCTGTCACATGAAGAGTTAGGGTTGCTAGCCGCAGGCAGCACCACATTCCCCTTAGTTCTCAAAGTCTGTAAAAGGCATCTTAACACAACACTGAAAACACCTTCGAGACGGCAAGCGGTGTCAGCTGCCCTCACGGATCCAATTCTTTTTCATTATCCCAGCTAGCAGAACTTGCCTGGAGAAACAGGGCTGCTTTGTCATCCTCCCCAGCCTCGTCTCACACGAGAGATGTCCAGGGCTGCCTCCGGGACAGCAAACTGCTATCTCACCATCAAACACCCAGACCTCCCCTTCCTGTCACCCACTCCTTGCCACCCCTCTTACTTCGTGCATCACAGTCTGAGTCTCCATGCTCAAGGTAACGCCGTGCATGCAGAATTAAAGGGAAGAAACCTGGTCCTTATGAAAGGCTTCACTCCATGAGGCTCGAGGTTTAAAGATAAAATTCCCATTCAAGCACTGCTCTGAACTGGGACGAACCAAGGCTCCTGTCTAACGCTTATTCTAATCAGAATATTGTGGAAAACAAGACAGTTTTTCTCCCCTCTTTTTCAGCTTCCCATTCCTTCCTCCCAGAGCCTGAGAGGTTTTACACAGCTCTGGTTTTTCAGAGAGTGGCCTAGTTACTCTGAAGTGAAAAGCCAGCCTGGGAGGCTATCTATCACATCTGCTCACAAGCCCGGTGGTTATAAAAAATTAGAGCTGGTCAAGTTATTGTTATACAAGAATATTATTAACATCCTTCCCTGCAACCCCCAACCCTTCCCTCATGAATTATTCATGAATCTGTCCTGATTCCTGCAAAAGGGCTGGGCTCATGCCTTGTGCAAAACAGATTTTTCTGCCCGTGGAGTACAGCCGCAGCCTGTTCACCTTAGCCGTACACAATCACAGAAACAGCCTCTCGGCCCGAGCTGACCGGCCAGGACAATCCGCGTGGTGCATGGCCCCTTGCCCTCTCGTGTGACCATGCATGGACAGCCACGTGGGTGGAGCACGCGTGGCTACTCCTGCCAAAGGCCGCTTGCAGATCCTGGGATGGGAACTTACGTGATTTGGTTATACGACGTGCGCGCAGCTAACATCAGGTGAGAGACAGTCACTGAGTACAGCCATCATTATCTTCTTGGCCTGCACTATTAATTCACCCTGTACTTGCAATGACACTGCAGTCACCTTCCACCAGTGTGAATTACAGGCGGAGAACAGGAGCAGTTCTCCGAGGCTACAAGATCATGCCATCTGTTTGCTTGCTGCTCTTTATAGGACGTGAATCAATGATGCTGCAATGGGACATTTGACATCAACTCTGGAGGGAGCCAAGACGAGGCCCTAAGTCACTAACGAGCCCACCAAATGGTCCCAACAAATTCTGCGAGGATGATTACCAGCTTCTTCATCTCTCCCAGTCTTTTCCCTTCTTCTTAACACAATCTTACCAGATTGGGAACTGACTAATAACAATAATAATAAAATAAACCTCATTTACAATCAGTTGCAGGATTGGGGCTATTTCCTCCATCTATTCACCATCACGGAAATTGCCTTTTAAATGGATAACAATGATTGTGAGGGTCCAGTTATTACCTTGAAACCTCACATTTTGATACATCCAATGTTGTTCTCTTATATAAATAACAGTTATTACTGTAAAGTGATTTTCCCCCTTCTGTACTTCCAAAGAGTTCCTGCAGGAGATGGCAAAGAAAATGGGTTCCATTAATACTACACTTAGGCCCTGTTGCTTTCATACTTTAACTCCCATCATTAATCTTCGAATGTGTCTTTAAACAAATGTCATTCATTCCACAACTCTCTGGCAGCTATTCTTCCCTGTCTTCTCCCCTCCCTTTCCCCCAGTACCCTCTCCCGTGAAGCAGGAGCTCTTCCTCCCCTGACTCATCAGTGGGTGTTGTGCTCCTGCCAGTCAGGGAAAAGCATTTCAGATCTCATTCAGGCGGTCTGCTGGTAATTACAAGAAAAGTATGAGAGCCCACCATCAGGAAACACACATCGGAAGGAGCAGTGATGGGAGGATTTCTGTCCTCCCTGAAACCTTGCAGTAAGGATCACAGGATGACTCTGCTGCAGAAGTTGTTCTGAACTAATCTCAGGGTGACAGTCACCTCAACAGAGCTGGGTCCTTGTGCAGGCTTTTAGCACCAGGAAAACGTTGCCTCTGGCACACAGCGTCCTCTTTGAACACACTACAAATGCAGCTGCCAGAAGCCACTTCTATCTGATTTGATGACACTAAACAAGGCTGTTCTTTTCATTACACAAACACAGGGCACCTGAGTCTGCAACTATCAACTGTTTGCACAGGACTTTGAAACAGCGTGTACCCCTTCCTGCAGCGCTCCTGGCAAGCTCTCCGCCGACGTTTCTCAGCAGTGAGGGGAGAAGTGCCGTCACCCCCACTTCATGGGGAGCAGAGGCAGAGGACAGATACAGCCCAATTCTGCAGTGGCATTTAGTGGCAATCCTGTCCCTGAGGGGGTAAAAGCCCACCTATCTCAGTGAGCTAGTCTCTGCAAGAGTTGTATCAAAACCGGAGTTACGCACTTAAAAAGCCTCAAGGGTCCAAAGGTCCTGCCTGTCATCTGGGGGAGAGAAGTGAACACACACTGTCCAAATCCCAGAGCGCACAGCCCCGCAACGGCCCTGCCGCGGGCTAGCAGACATCCTGCGATGCCACGGCACACCGGCCTGCACCGCGCAGCACGCCGTGCACCAGCCAGCGCGGCTCTGCCGGCATCGCTGGGCTCCTGCTCACGCTGCCGAGAGCGCCAGGCCAGAACGTCCATCCAGCAAGGGGAGGGCACGCTGACCTTCTAGCAAAGGCAAAAAAAATGTTTTCTAGACTAATTAAGCTAATTAAGGCTAATTACGCATTAGCCATGAGGCACAGGGACATGGAACCACAGTTCCAGGAAATGGTGCTAGTTTCTGCTTACAAGCTCTGTGCTCAAAGACACAGCACCCACCTTTCCCCATCCCCACTTTCCAGGAATGACTGGTAACTCAGTCCCTTGGGTCAGCGGTGGCCCCATACCACGTGCAGGTACCTTAGCTACAACATTCTCAACAGAGGAGGATCCCTCACCAAAAAACCCCATTTCCATAAACAGGTTAACAGCAAGACTAAGCCATGAATGTGAACTGGAGATAAAGAAAACAACCTTCGCAGGCTACCCACCTTAGAGTTACCAATTTTCCCCTGTATCTAACCACCTCTGGCACCAGAAATAGCAAAGATTAATGTCTTGAGCTACCTCATGTAACTTGTGGACATCTGGACTTTTCTGTTTTCTCCTCCTCCCCCAAGAGTTATGACATTCCCTCTACCCGCTCTCAGTTACAGCCTCTTCTTCATTATCATCTGTCAAGTCCAATTAACATGTGCACTGACATCAGGGAAGATTATTTCTGAAGTCTCCTGTGAGAGCCAGTTGACAGGAGCCTCCACCCTTGAGAAGTACGAGTAAACTCCCAAGCAGATTGCCATCGCTCTTCACACGATCCTCCCCAGGGAGCCCCAGAGCACGCAACGCGCAGCTTGCGGCATTTGCCTTTGGTGGCAATGGAGGACGTTTTGCATGTTGGAGAATGTCCGCCTGCGCCCTTGCTTTTTCATCCTAGGAGCCCAGGATCTCCGAGGTATATTGACTAGACACCTACCAGTTTTGCTGATCAGCTTTTCGGCAATCTTGAGGGTTACTGGGTGTGGAAACAGCAAGATGTTCCACAATACCCAGTAGCTTCATTCTGGTTTAAGCCCTATGCAGAGGGGGTCAACATGACATCTGTGTGTCACCGTATCTCTTCTTAATGGGAGTAAGTTGCGCAGAGGCCTGATGCAAAGAAAGGACTGGGTGTGATAACTATTTTCCACTTAAGCGGTCACCCTGACTCTTGTTCTGATCAGCTGCTGGCTTTATACCACTGCTTTACCCCCACGCTCCCCAAGGGCAGCGGGTCCCGCGGTGCCTCCTCGCGGACCTGGAGGCACCAACCCCAGCAGGACCAGCGAGCCTGGGCTCTGCTCACACCAGATGCCACCACCAAACCTCGAGAGCAAGATGCTCCCTGTCCTTTGGCTTTCTGCAGCTCCTGCTGTTCCGATGGCCAAAAGGAGCCCATCAGTTTCCCAGGCAAGAAGAAACTATACCCTCCTACCTTTTGCCAAAGTCCCACCCCTGCTTCTGCAGAACCACGATCATCTCCCCTTTCCCAATCGGTTGCCTACTGGGATAAAAAGATTTCAAACAGCCAATGATTTGGCTGTTTGCAGGTGCCTCCTCCAAGCTGTTTTACTCCCTCCAAACTCAATGTGCCTTTCACAAAAAACGTTTGGCCGTATTTCCCATGTTCCTGATTAAACAGTTAATGATGAATCTGGATAGAGCAAAATCAAAAGGAAATTAAGGCAACATGAGCCACTACATCTCCACTATTTTAAACAAGAGAAAGCATAGGGGAAAAAAAAAAAAATCCAAAACATTTCACTCGGGAAGAGTGGCAAAAAGCTATAGGGGAAGAGGTAAAGTGCTAAGGACACCGCTTATCCTGGGCAACACATACCACAGATATTACACCATTATGTATCCTTAACACAACGAAGCATGTTAATGATCAGGAACATTACCTGGTACTAAGTAAGAGCCTGAGGTCATCTGGAAATAGTTTCTAATACAACTGGTTCTGACTCTGTCACTTCTGCAAGAGGTCACTTTTTGCTGTTTCTTTAGGTGGATAACTTTGCTGCAAGGTTGTGGGTTTTCTTTTTTGTTGTTTTTGTTTGTTTATTAGAAAAAGGTCATAAAAAAACCCCAACAAAAAAAAACCCCACCAAAAAGAGACAGACTCGGATAATTTTTTGGCATGAGAATCCCTTACAATGTCTTCTAGGCCAAAGCTGGTGATTTTCAAACCAGGAAAAAAATTAAAACGTCTCATGAAAACAAGCCCAGTAAACAGTTTTTTCAAAGGCACAGAGAGGGCTCTCAGTGCATTGGAAGCCTCTAAACACATGTTTTCTTTTGTGTTTCGGTATTTGTGCAGGACCTTGCACATGGCTCATGACCAGAGTTGCAAAATGCTACTAAAGTACAAAATAAAGGATATTAATCACTTGGCGATGAATTTATTTTGCATAAAACCAAAATCTAATACGTGTGTGTATATGTATAAATAAACCATGGAAAGACAACTTTTGTTTAAAATCAGCCACCAAGCTAACGAGACTCCAGCCCTACCAGGAGCAGCAAAGTTCTGTCCCTTTGCTTAGGGGAGCTCAGAAGCAGCAGCCCCGTCTCCCCTCACTCTGGAGCAGGACCTCGCGAGTCCCAGACTCTGGGACGTCCAACAGACCTCCCTCTTGCAACTAACTCAAGAGCAGAGCACGCACACTCACATTTCCTTTCCTCAAACAGACATTAAAATCCGCCACGTACCTCAACGGAAAAGGTTGGCAAAACCCATGGCTCAACATTGAGAGCTTCAATTAAATCAATTAGCGTCCCTGTACATGGCTAATATTGGAGACATCGGAGAGGTTTTATTATCCAAATAGAAAATCAGTTTGTGTGTCCAGATGGTCACTGGAGGCGCTGTAATTACCATACTATCACTGTAACTCTGCGTGTTTGGGCCCATTTCAATGGCACCAGCCCTGTTTATCTGCTTGGAGGAGAGCCTGTGCCATCTGGGCAAGACGAGGTTCATTGTCCGCCTGGCATCTACGGGATAAACACAGCTCCCCCACTCACTCAACTGCCATTTATTAATATTGACTCTGAAAAGGGACGAGAGTGACATGAACAGACTTCTCACCGAAAAGCAGTTTAAGAAACCCCTCAGCACAGCAGGATGCCCTGGGGAGGTGCTGGAGTGGGCTGTGCGGCATACCGGTGCTGGGCTCTTGCACCGCCCGGCTGGCTCCCCAGCCCCTGCCGCCCTCCCGGCTGCAAAGGCATGTCCCGGGGCTCTCGGGAGATGACAGTGGCAAGGTACGGAGGGAACCCTGGCCAAAGTCGTAGCCCCAAATCCTCCCATTTTCTGCTCCTCATCATGAGCCTGCAGGCACTGAAGAGCCAGAAGGGTTTCATCTGCATGCCACCGCTGTCTCTGATCTGTTCCTCAGGCAAGTTCACTAGTTTTAAAAAGCTAGTGGTCTTTAAAGGCAGGAAGCAGGAGACAGAGTGCTGAGCTCCTGGCTGCCTGTCCGTTCTGCTCTTCCATAGATGACACAGCCCCCGAAAAGGGAGCAAGCAAACGGGAGCCTCTAAGGCAGCTAAATTAACTAGCTATGCTTTCCGTGCTACAAAGGTGCTTAAAAACGATGGAGGTGCAGCCCCAGCCATCAAGTGAGCAGAACGTGCGCAGGACAGGCTCAGCCATAACTTTTGAATGCACACCAGCTCCCTACCTCGGGTTATAATGACAGGAAGGGGATGCTCACAGCCCGTTAATTCTCTAGCTACTTTTAAAAACCTCCTATTAGTCTCCTCATGTCATCTCCCTGTCTGAAAAAGCAGGAGAATAACCCTTCCGTTCTCACACCCTTTATATCTAGTCCGATCTGTGAGCAGCAGAGATTTTTCCCTCACTATGCATCTATGCATTAAACACACGTGGTTATGCACAGGACGGTTACCGCAACACAGCTATTAAACCCAAAACAAGTCACAACACAAAAATGTTTGTGTATGAATCAAAATATTATGAAAGGGGCTTATTATTAGAAAGACGACGGGGAAAATCTTGTAAGACATGAAGCCCAATGTAGTTCTGCTAAGAGTGAAACAGGTTACAAAAGTGAGTCTGTGAAAATGGATGTATCATTCTCTTCTGACATGACATTGCCTCAATTAAGTTTTCTTATTGAGGTAACCCAGAGGCAGCACAGCGAGGCAGCAGATGGGAAAGACTGCCTGTGAGGGTAAGTGCAGGGTTTTCCTGTCTGGAGTTACATAAAGCAATTTATTGTTCTTTTTTTTCCTCTTGTATTCACTGTTTCTGACGAGGTCAATAGGGAGGGAGCAGAGAAAGCCTGGATTCAGATTTCATACATCAGAGGGGAAACAGTCAAATCGAAAAAGCTATGGGAGCAGTAACTGAGAAATTATATATGTGCTTTTTCTCACCTCCTGCCCCGTTTCTTTATTTTGTTTAAAACTGTCACGTTAACATCGTTTTCAAGAAAAAACACAAAGCTCTTCCACATGTCCCGGTGCTGTGCTCTGACGGTTTGCACCAATAAAGCAATCTTCCCAGCCACTGCCAGGGGTCTACCCGCTCTCCCTGAGACCAGGACGTCAGTGGGCACCCATGGGTCTCCCCTGGGGTCAGGGGTTTCTGCAGCACCTCGCGGTCCCGCTGCAGGACGCAGTGCCCCTGGGGCCAGCTGCAGGCCGGGTCCAGCTGCGTGACAGGGGGCACAGCTGGGCGATGAGCCCAGGGATGAGAGTTTTTAGAAGATGAACAAACGCAGAGTCTGAAGCACCAACCCACCTATTCCCCAAGACAGTCTGCAGCCGGCAGGTATTTCAGGGTCCTTCCTTGCTTTTCCTTTCTCATATCATATCAGCTGCCTGAGGTGCTTTTTCAGTAGCTGGCCAGAAAGCTGCCAGTTTTGCACTCTCATATAGACCTCAGGGAGCTTGCTCATCTCCGTGTCGCCTTCAGGCGATTGCGGTGGGCTTTCTTTAGACACAATCCTGAAATCACTCCAAAACTCCCTCCCATCCCCACTCTTTGTATTTCACATTAAATTAATCAACAGCAATAGAAACTTGAATCCCTGCCTTTAAGGTGCTGAGCTCATTCACTCTTAGGATTTTCCTTTCCAGATAAGCTTATTTAACCTGATGTTCTTAATTCCTCCCACCCCAGGAGACAAAATCAGAGATTTGCACAGCTCTGGCAGAGGGCTGGGCGTGCGTCCAGCTGTTCCAGATGTTAGGAAAACCCTGGGGGCTGGAGCACAGTCTGAACACAGTCAATATGCAAGCACCTTCAGAGGCCTTCCCTGGCCTTGTTTAGTTATCCTTTCTCCTCCCTTCTTATTTTTGTGGCTGCTGCTAATTCTGCACCCCCACCTCAGACTCTCCGGAGCCGAGAGGAGGACCCCTTCCTCCATTAGCAGGGACGGAAATAGTTTCCCCATCAAGCAGAAGCAACGCTAGCAATTTCATTTCCTGCGTATCTTTAATTTTAGCCTTGAATATATATTGCTTACTTAAAGGGGGGGGGAAGAATCACATGCCCTACAAAGCTTCAGTGCAGCTTCAAGTCTCCAGCAGGGACAGGTAAAAATTTGCAAGAGACAGACCTACGCTGGTGACAGGAACACAAGGAAGCGCTCTCATGGCCCAGGGAAGCGGGGAGGCAATTCCCGGGCACAGGGTGTGATCCCTGACCCCTCCTGGTGTTCATAACAGAGCCCGGGGGGCGATGGCACATCCCCCTGACAGCGTGGGCCAGCACTGACACAGCCAGCCCCTATCCGCCAGTAACGACCCAGTCGGGTGTTTTGATTATAAAGGGGCAAAAATCTTTGTGATGGCAGTGAGCAGGCTTTGCCCCCACCTACGAAAATGCACCAAGCTGACTGGTGGCTACAGGTGCAAAAACCCACCCGCAGCAGAGGCACCAGCCGCAGCAGAGCGCTACTGGCCACCGCTACGGCTCCGCTCTCCCTGCGAGGCTCGGGCAGCCTCTCAGCCTCCTGCACGACCTGGCATCCAGGAGCTAGCAGAGCAATGCTTGCAATACTTGAGTCGATAAGGTTAATTTAAAAATATGAAAACACACAGACAGAATAGAAGGGAAAAAAAAAAAAAGAGAGAACACTACATTTTTTGCTCCCCATGTTATCTCACTAAAGAGATCCAGATAATAGAA
This sequence comes from Balearica regulorum gibbericeps, assembly GCF_011004875.1. Taxonomy (NCBI): domain Eukaryota; kingdom Metazoa; phylum Chordata; class Aves; order Gruiformes; family Gruidae; genus Balearica; species Balearica regulorum. The sequence goes on from NC_046206.1 coordinate 226,191, forward strand.
AACACAACGAGCAGAAATATAGATTTGTTATTACTATTATTTGCTGCAGGGCCAAGGGAAGACTTTGTAGAAATGCACCTTCTCTCAAGTACAGCCAAAACAAAGCTCCATTCTTTATTGATTTCTGGAGCGGGACTACAATTGACAAATGTAATCAGCCCAACAATGACGAAAGTAAAATACTCTTCCTTATAGGTGCAATTATGGACACCGCTCTCTACTTGGCCTGGACCAGATCTCCACCTCTGAAACCCAACCAGCCAAGGTATGGTGCTGACCCTAGGACTTCCCTAGGGAAGCGGTCTCAGGCTTATGCACGTGTTAAGACTTGCGTGGGACCAACCACCCAGCTGGAGGTGCTGTCACTAGAGGATTAATGCTGCCCTTACCCTCACATCCGCTGTTGACACCACCGAAATCTTTTTATCACTGTCAAAAGCCACCCTGGCTTCCATTAAAAACAACTCTTGAAAGCAGAGACTGAGCAGGGGTGGGCAGGTGGTGAATTTAAACCCATGATTTTTCCAAGGAACGCAGTCAGCTGAGCCATCCAACAGAGGACAAGATGCCGGTGAAAAAGGACCCTACAGCGAAGCTGAGGCTGTCTAAGTACGAGCAGCACCTGGTCCTTGCCTCCATCCTGCTCTGCCAGAAGCCAAAGCATCAGGTGCACCCCTGGGGCTTAAGTGGGACTTGGGTAATGCCAAGCGTGTGCCCCCGTGTGGGAATGAAAAATCTTTCTGCTAGAGCTCAGGCACTGTCAATTCGTGCCTTACCCTCTCTGGTGTCTAAGACCTAAAGCAGGGAACAGATTCACGAAACTATGGCTGAAGCAAAAAAAGTAATACATACACAATATATACGACACCATGCCACCGTGTAGCAAAGAACTGTCTGAGGTTACCACATGAGTAACATCACCTAAAATCTCTTTATTACCCCTTTTTAAAAGCGAAAAATAAATGACATCTCCTTTTTCATCTCTGCTACCAGGTAGTCTGTCTACATAGATGCTTGAAATAAATACATCTCATTTCATTTGAAGCTTCCCATTACAAAGTACTGCAAAATCTATAGCCTGGTTTCAGCCTGGGATAGATCCAAAGACAAGCACACAGTGTTATTAACTATAAATAAATGTGGAGGGGAACAGGGGAGAACTCCTGGTTCCACGAGATATATTCCATTTTGGGACTATTCTTTGAAGCATTTTAATCCAGGAAGCTGCAGGGCAATTACCTCCTCTCCATTTAGGGGTACAAATTTTAGGGACTCAAATGCTATAGATGAGGAGCCCAGATCTTCTGTCTCCGAGGCCTTTTTAAGGCCACCCTTCTTTTTACACATGCACCACTTGGATCCAAAGTCACCTCTTGCATTGAACCTGGACCAGCTGCTTACGCTGTCTGCCTCTAGTGGAAACTAGAGGCAGAACAAGATGCACAAACTCAGGAGCAAAGGTTGACTCTCCTTCAACATCAATCAAACCATGCTTTTGCGCAGGAACTTTCTGTACGCCACTTTTGAAAAGAACACTCCAAACAAGGAAATTATTTCCCTTTTGAAATAACTCCATCACAATGGGGTCTGCCAATGGTCTACCCTAAAGCGTGGGAGTTGCACATGCACCTTGGAATTGGGTTAAAAGCAAAAAACCTTAAAAAAAAAAAAAAGTGCTGGGGAAATGCAGATCCCCCCCAGATGCTGCAAGAGCACAGCACCACTTACCAAACAGCTCAGAAAGATGCGGACGGGCCGCCTGCCTTCCTGTGTGACCAGAGTTCTGGGCACCTCACCAGCGACTAACAAACGAGCAGCAGCAGGCTGGATGCTCAGATGGCTCGAGGTGCCAGCTCGCCTTACCCTCAGACAGGGCAAAACCCCAGTACAAACCAGAGCAACCCCCTGCATCGCTGCCAGCCAAGCACGAGCGCTAGCACGGGTGCCAGCGCGACGTCCCCGCGGTGTCACCTCCCCGCGTCCCATGTGGAGGCACCGGCAGGGCAGGGCAGCAGGGCTGGCACAGGGCTTCGGTACAAGCCTGGCTGTCCCCCACACCAGAGCCGCTGCTCCCTGACTGCATGCCACGTTTTTAATTTCCTCTGCCTCTGCTGCTGGAGAGCACTCGACTGCTCCTCCATATGCTCTGCGCCCTGGCACAGGAGCAGCCTGTTTGCAGGCAGCTTTCCGATAGCGCGTGCCGCTCCCTGGCCCGCTGCAAAGCGGAGCGGGGAGGACGGCTGGGGCTTCCGGCTTTCTATCTTGCTGATGCCCTCATTGAAAACCTGCTCCTCCATCTCACCCGCCAGACACGGCACAATCGGCTCAGCACCCATCAGAGCAAAGGAGGCTCGGCAGCAGTGACCCTACCTCTCAGCAGCACTGACCGAATGAAGCCGCTTGGCAGGTGCCCACGCTTAGCCCTGCCTCTCGGTCCCCTCCTCCTCCACACCTCACCTGCTGCCTCTCGGTACGGCTCCAGCAGGACCAAGGGGCTGCCAGAAGCCCCTCAGACTCTGAGATGAGGAGGGCAAGAAAGGAAGGTTAGCAAGGGACATGCCAGCAGGGCAGAGGCTCACGGGCTGCTCAGAGGAGCCCATGGAAAACACGGATTAAGCCCAGCAGCTGGCACTAAAGACAGGGCGCGAGGGCTGCTGGTGGGACGCATGCCTGGCTTCCTCCTCTGTGCACCCTACAGGAACTAGACAGTGGCCCAAGACTCTGGGTGACAGCACCTTGATTTGGGCACACATCTGTGGGGCCCAGGACGAGCACCAGGACTCGTCCCGGCTGCTTCAAGGACAGAGGCAGCGCTGCCGCTTCCCCCGTGCTCTGCAAGCCAGATGCATCGAGCACGTTCTTCACCGACAGCTCAAAGCGCACAGGGACGCGGCTCAGCCTGACAGGGCAGAGGGGACCGTGACCTCCCGGCAGGCAGAGATGCATTATTTCAGCTGCGTGGAGAAGGAGCAGCGGAAGAAGCAAAAGTGTCAGCATTGCTACAGGTCTGACAACCATGGCATCCCTCCTGCCTGCCCCCCTTCTCAGCCAGAGCTGGTTTAGTTATTTTTTTATAAAACCCTTTTCTGTTTTGTTTCCAGCTCTTTTCACACAAACTTTATGATCCCTTCAGCAAAGCTCTGCACCAGGTTATATTTTGCAATAACCAAGACAAATGGTATTACAATAATTCAGACTCCAGGCATGGCTATTGTTAATGTTCTTGTTTTTACTGCAAGCGTGCAACATTCACACAACAATTTTTAAAAAGCCTGCTCTGCTGGCTGATGGAGTCTTCCTGACTTTGATCCCTGAGAGGGAAGGGGGAGAAGAGCAGAGGTTTTTCTAGTTCAGCTTTCTCCTTGTTCCGCTGCCTCAATTACATATGAATTGATCACAAAACACCCAGAGAGAGTTTCTGGTCTCTTGGATCTAATTTTTTCATCAATTTCCTCAGCTTACAAATTTTCACTCTGGACTACTTTTTTCTCCTTTGAATCCTCTGGGCCACAAATAAAACTCTGTGCAATTTTTTTTTTTTTGCTCAAATTTATTGCTCAGTGGCAAGCGCAGAAGCCGGAGTGGCTGTCCCACCAACGTTCCTGAGGCAGAGCTGAGCAGACCTCAGCCTCCGCAGCCCCCTGGCAGCACGGGGCACCCGAATCGCAGCCATAGCTCACCCCTGCTCGGGAGGACATGATGTGAGGGGCATCAATAGCTGAGCTCCAAATAGCAAAGGTTGGGTAGATTAAGCTCCTAGAAAGGTAAACTAAAGCACAAATAACTTTAGCCGGGTACACAGAAAGGTGACACCAGAGCTCTCGAGGGTGCCTGGAAACACCAGTGACTCCATCAGCTTCGCGGGCAGAGGGTCGTCTCTGTGTAACTCCACCGTAACAGCCGGAGTCGAAACCAACAGCTCGAGCCATGAGCTACCGTGAATGCTCTACCCCATCTGACTCTAACTGGGCTGGTTTATTTTGGTGCCTCACCGTTTGACAGTATAAACTTCTGTTTCCCTGCCCTGCCTGCATAACAGTACACGGGACTATTCACGTGCTACCTCAGTGGCTATAAACAGCAGCAATTTACCAACGGATTCAAACAAGGGTGAAATGGATTTATAAAAATCAACCGTTAAACCAGTACAACATCTGTTGCCTATGTAGGATCCTGGCTGAAATACACTTCCAAGAGATTCACAGCCCTCTCCCCCTAACTCTGCGCTGCTGAACTCCGATCACGATGCTCACAATAGCTCCATCCATCTCCCAACCATGTCACCAAAAGCCATCCTGGAAAAAATAATGATAGCAAGTCTTGGTGCATTGAAAGCGAGCATTAGCCAAACACTTTGCTCCATATTTTTCTTCCCCTTTTAAGCTGTCTCATTCAAGAAAAAACAGTAAGTTTTATACTGTGCAGGAGGAGGTGGTTATGTGACTCTCTGGGGTGGAGGCAGGTGTTCTACACAGGAGACTTACAGATGTTTCTGCCAGCATGGCCAGCAGCGAGGGAAAAATGAGTCAGATATTTAACTGCAGCCTGCTTGTACCCTTCATTCTCACCAGCACCACCCAAAATACCCTTCAGATTTTCTTCAAGAATCTGCTGCAGCACTCTCAATTACCTTTAAAGTGCCACTGCCATAAATCATGTTAAGACAAACTACATTCAAGTGTTCTAACCAGAAAAGATGACGGGGGCCTTGTACAATCGCCAATTATCACACAGGAGTGAATTAATAACATAAATATAAGTGACGAGGGCCATTTGCTAAGTATGCCATCCAATTCCGTAAAACGCTCATCCCTCTCCATCAGTTGTAAAGTGGGGCTCCGTGAGCTGCAATGGCATGCGTGGCCACGCGCGCACAGGAAGCCGCTAAGAACCAAGAGCAGCTCAGGCAGGAAGGACGGTCAGACGTCCGACAACCGGATCGGTGGCCACACAACCAGGGCCGCAGCAGCGCATGAACCAGGGGAGCTCGCTGCCTCCCAGCTTTGCGATGCCATCACCTAATGCAACCCAGCCTTCTCCGCTCGCAAGCACCACGACTGAAACATCAGCAATTTACGGCAAACCTTTAACCTAACTATGCAAACAGTAAGCATGTCTATCTGATGGGAAAACAGAGCTAATTACTGAAGCTTTTCTAAAAATGCTAGACACCTAGGATAAGATTCGTCGATATGGATTATCAACCACGTGTAAAAAAAAGGGCTAGGAAGTATCCTTCATATTCTGTGTAAATACCAAGGTCAATAAAAGATAGATACAGGCTTTGAAGACAGATAACCTATTATGACAGAGTTCTGCAGGTTACTTTTAGGGATGGTTTGATTAGCAATGTGTTTATAGCCATTTACTGCATAGCCTAGCCAGATAGGTGACTAGTACCATCAATTTATTCTCCAGGAGAGTATAGAAATCTCACCAGGGCTTTAGCATGCGGTGACACCCAGTTGAGCCGTATAAGGACTAATTAGATATTGAACCAAAAAACTCAGTGTCCTCTCTTCGCCATCTGTTAATGCTTGAAAAGGTCTGAACAAATACCACCTTAATATATTGTGTCTGGCCATGCAAAAATCCAATGATTAAAGTATGCGTTTGTCCCAATGGCATTAAAAAAAGAAACTTAATATAATTCTCTAACAAGGGGAGCGAATTTTTAAACAAAGATTTATTTGCCTGATTTTTTCCTAATATTAAACTTTTAGATTCTGAGTCTGACTTTCTTTGCTGCTACATATATTATTAAGACGGGATTTTAAACCCCACTGGCCAGCTTGTGGATAGCAGAGCAGTGCTCATTTTATTGCTCTTTTACCTCTGCAGCCATTGGTTGGGCTTTGTTGTCTTTTACGTTACTTATTATTATTTTTGCTCTGCGTGCCAACAGCTGGTCAGCTCCATGGTTCTGCTTCACTGGAGTTTCCCAAGTCACCTAGCGAGATGATCACCTGGTCGTTGCCCAGGTGATTTTGCATAATTAGTGCTTCATCATCTTACTTTGCAGGGGGAACTGGAACTCTCCCTTTAACCTCACATCCTTCAACAAGAAGCAGTTTCTAGACCTGCTTGTTCCAAGAGGCAGCTTAAGCATTTTACAGACCGGCAGGTTCACCCAAAGACTCATGCACCTCTGATGTCCCTATATATTCCAGGTCTCGGTGGTCCTCCCTAAATAATGGGGTGCAGCCAAAAGTGCACCCAAAAAGCATACAAAACACGAAAATGCAGCTGCTTCCAGTATGACACGTCAGCCAGCAACAGTCTCCCCTGTTCTCACCCCCGGGGAAGAAGAATCCATTACAAATTACAGTAGAAATGTTGACACGACTTGGTATAAATTGATTGCACTTTGAATTCAGTCAATAATACTTTGCATTACTAAAATATGGGTTTACAATCATTTCTCATCTGAAAGCTGGTTAATCTAAGTAGTAAACACAATGCTAGCTACTGATTCTCAGTTTGCACTGGAAATATTTAGTGTTTTTCCTATATGCCCAGCTCCTAGAGTTATGTGATGACTGTCCAGCACGCACAGCTAATAATATCTCAAAAGCCTTTGACATTTCCACCATTGAGTGGTAAGTTTTCAAGATCCAAAACCCTGTCCAATTCGTAAACTACCACCACGTGCCAAGAGGATTTTCAAATAAATAAGGTGGTCTGTGTTGCAAGGGCATTTGGACCTAGATGCCCCATTGAGAGAACTGAACACCTACATCTCCAGCAAGACAGCACTTCTCAGCACCAGTTGAGCTCAGCCCATGGCAGGTCTCGTCCTACCAAAGCATCCCTGCCGTCTCCAACAGTGCTGGGCTGTCCTCCTCATCCTGATGCACCGAGAGGATCCAGCCTGGATGGTTTATAACGAGCTGGCAAGATACAAAGCTAAAGATATCTTTCTGATTTTCAAAGGTCAGTTTTTAGCTGTCTAAGAACTTGTAGAACAAACCCCTGAACAGACCAGATGCACTGAAGTAGAATGAGAGAGCACAATGCACAGATGGCAGCTGCTGGGGAAGCTCAGACCAAGTAAGAGTGTTGGTGTCAGGTTGAAGACCTTGCCACTGTGCAGAGGGGGCCTGATCGTGGGTAGGAAGGTTTTTTCCCTGCAGGGGAGAGCTGGGCTAACAGGCGGGAACTCCAAGGACAGGTGGGAATCCAAGGATTTAAATGCAGCACCAGCCTTTGGCCCATGTTCCTGAGCTGGCTGTAACACAAGTTTGCCAGAGTTAACACCGATGCCCTCAAAATGAACAGTTTATAACTCGCTCTTGTTTATGTGTCTCTATTGCTGCTATTAATATTTAATGTCTCTGGAGTAAAGGTTCCTCTCCAGCATAACAAGTCCTGCTGCAGTATTAATCAGAGCGTCAGCAGCCCGGAGCTCAGCTCCACGTGCGCGGGTTCCCATGACACACTCCTAACCTGTGGGCTGCCAAAGGCAGAGGGGGGGACAGGCATCCTGCCCGCTCCTCTCTGCACTGGAAATGCTGTCCTTCCCACTGCAGGCATAAAGGGACGAAGGGTGCAAAGAGAGCGCTCCTTGAATGGAAACCATCATCTGCTTCCCCTCTCGTCCTGCCAGCTTCTACGTACCCAAGGTACGCCCTGAGCTCTTGGTACCTGGTCCCCAATAGCTTTGATCTTTGCGTGGCTGGGACGAGACAGCCCCATGCCCAGTCCAGGCCCACCACAAGCCTGAGGCACAGCTGGAACCTGAATCTGAGGGTCCACGTCCAGATCTGTGTCCTCAACATTAAACTGCTCTCTTCATCCTGACCAGAGAAGTCTGGGGAGAAATGAAGGAAGAAAAGGGTGACCCCTGCCCATCTGGAAGCCACAAGCATCTCCACGGACCTTTATAAAAGTTCCAGATGGCAGCTGATTAGGACATGGCTTGCCTTTGCTTTGCTCCTGTTAACAAACTCCTCCTTCTGCACTCATGCACACACATAATGGATAAAACCCTTAAAGAACAAGGGTCAAAAGCTGATGTTTGATGGCATTCCATTTGCCCTGGTCTTCAGTATCTTGAGGGTCACTAACTCACCCAGATAACCATAGCTTTGCACTTGGATTCAACTCAGTAGAAAAGGTACTGCTGAAGAAGAGAGCCAAAAGATCATGAGACGGATAAAGGGAGCAAGAAAATGGGATCATTAGTTTACACAAACATGCTCTTCTAGACAGCCTCAAATCCCATTTGCAGACTACAATAAAGCCAGCCCATCACAAAAGGATTTCTACCTTGCTCTGGCTACCCAACATCCGTGAAGGAAATGAACTAATCCCAGCTCGCAGGGAAGCATCCGCTGCTCAGAAAAGCTGCCATTGCTGCCACCACACACACAGCGAGCTCCAGAATACCTTGCATAAGCAGTATCGCACCAGCAGTTACACGAGAGAGTGCCCAAGGAGTGAATTAGTTAATGTTTGCAACAGCACAAAAAGGGGGACCGAAATTATAATTATATGGGATTACATCCGCAGGGATGCGGAAGGTCCCCTTTAGCTCCGCAGGGCACAGTTCGATGACCAGGGCTGGTTGCCATGAGCAGTCTAGGTGAGGTGACACTTGTTATGTTTCTTCTACAGAATAAACATTTTCGGTCCAGCCCTTCTTGTTGGTATTCAATTAAGGGAAATGCAGTTTGAAAAATTATTTTCTTTCCTTAAAATACGTAAAACAACCTCCCCCCTTTTTCAATCCCAGCTGCCAAATCTTAGCCCTGAACTTCAGGGCCAATTTCTCCTTTATTTACTGAAAGCTCATTCTAAATCTTTTCATACTAGAAATGCCAGTTCTCCAAACAATTACTCTGGCTGCAACATTAGTCATTTGCTACATTTTCCATCAGCATTACTCATTTGATGGCATATCATCTTTGCTATAACGGGATCTGGGCCATCCCTTTTTTCTCCTGTCCTCCTTGGTGCTTTTCTATACACGGCTTCCCAGATTTCATCTCCTGGCCAGGGGGCATCAGACATTGCATTTCTCTCTTCCCGACCACCAGGAAAAATCAATCTGTGCGTGGCTGCAGTCGGTGCTGTTCTCCTGGAGATACCAGGGGATTAATAACATAAACACCAATCTACTTTGTAGATTCTTGCAGAAGACCAAGAGTGCAAAGGAACTTTTAAGGCTGGAAATCTTTTAATTAATATCCCAGGGACAGTGGGAAGTCCCTGTAAATCATTTCATCACCAACAGTGAGAGCAGAGCCAGGAGGCAAAGAAACCCGACTGGAGCTGAGCATCAGCTTCAAGCCCTCTCCCTAGAAGAGACAAGGCAGGTACACATGGCACCAAAGGGGCACATTCTGGATCTCTTATCAAGTGCCAACGGCCAGGAGACCACCTGCACTAGAGGAAATCGTTTTTACAATTCAGACTCCTTGTTCCAGGGTGGTCAAGAACTGGAGTTATCCCAAGACATAGCCCCATCTCCCCAAAACCTCAAAGACAGGAACACCAGATCTAAGCACGTGGCTTGCCCTGCATGTGCCAGCAGCTCAGGAGCTTCCATCAAAACTAAATCCAACTATTAATGGAATGTGACTTGGGATACCCTAAATGCATGAGCCTGTAGAGAGAAGGCACTTTCAGTAGTGGACTCACCTTCTTGAGCACTTCACAGACCAGTACAGCACTATGCAGCTTATCCTGCAGCTGGAATTTGCAAGCTATACCTAGGGTAACATCAGCCACTACGTAGGAGATGCCTACACATAACTGCGGTCTCAGCTCAAGTCCAGGTTTTGCGCACAAACCCCGCTATAAACAACTTGTTCAAGCATTTTTATCCAAGAGGTTTTTTTTTTTCCTCCCTCATGAAATTCTTTCATAGAAAACTTAAGACTAAAAATGGACCTTTCCATTTTTTGCTGCACCAGAAAAAAAAATAAACCAGTGCTCTCTTTCTGCATACATATATTTGATGTCAAAAAGACAGAGCAGGTCATTCTTAAAACAGGCACTTCAAATAGCAATACTCCCTGTCATCTCAGTTTTCCATCAGAAAATGACAGTCTCCTACTTCAAAACAAGATCTAATGAAACCCCATTTATCCCCATCTTGCTGTAATCACATTAGACAGTTCTACCAATTTAACTTCATTGGTTTCTTAACTGTTTGAAAAAGACACATACAGACCAACCCTACATGTTTTACTACACGGAAACAGCCACCTGCAGTATCCTTGCGAAAACAGCATCCGATGGTCAATAAAGAGCCTTCTGTTTGGCTTTAGACTTCCTGCTAAGATCTCATTTTCTTTAACAGATTTGTGTAGCTTTTGAACACATCAGATTTCATTTAAACAAAAATTTGCAACATGTGCTTGGCCATTAGAGGCACAACAAATAATATTCTTAGGCTCATCAGTGTATGAATGCTTACCCGTAGGAGAGCTTGAGTACGAACACGTATGAGACTGTTGTTGTAAACTGCTGCCTACGCACCTAAATGATGTGCCCGCTTACCCCTACAGAGAGGGAGAGGCGGGAACACGTGCACATCTAGGGCACAGGCTATTGCAACACCAGGGATTCAGTTTTGCAGTAATTTTTCCTCCCAAAATGCTGGTTTTCAGTAGCGCATCAGCTGGATGCAATTAACCTTTGCAACATCCCGCTGCTTGCTACAACCACAAGCCAATCTTGTTCCCCAGGTCCCCTCGGAGATTTCCCCGGAGAAGCAATAGGTGTCTCCCAGAGAAAGAAAAAGCAAGTTGGCCCTATTCCAGGTACTGCCAATTTAGAGAAGAGAATAGCAGCAGCAGCCAATTTATTTTCTGCCTAGGTGAAAACCTCAGCCAGATCCTGTCGAATTTCTGTGCCCTTTCCCCACAGCTGACGTTTGTGCCAGAGGGCATGTGTGCCGACAGGACACATATTGGTGGCATCCGTAAGTGGACACGAAACAATCTGTTGGTGGGGGAGTAAACTTTCCTTGGTGCTCTGAGGTCCTGTCTTATCCCTCTAGCATTCAACTACAGAGAATATTTTTCCACCCTGGAGAGAAAACAGCAGCTTTTCCATCGCCTAAGAAAAACCGGTCCACCTTTCTCCACGAGCAAGCCTCTAACAAAGCCTATTTTCAAAAGCAATTCATTGCTGGTGGAAAGGCACCAAAGCGTCAGCCCCGGGGTGGAAGCGTTACTGAAATGCCCAGACCTGCAAGCTGTACCCAGCACACGGCCAGCTCTCCTTCAAGCCGTGCTGCATCCAGACACATACAAACTGTTCACTCGATTCCATCTCTATGCCGAACACAACGCACCCTGACAGCTGTAAATGCAAACCCTGGGAGGGTTAGAGGCATCGGCTGCACAGTTACGGCCACCCTTCCAGAGTCATCCTCTCAAGTGCACGGCGGCGTCTCCCTGGGATGGGAGGCCGTCATCCCCTGCTGTCTACTGATTGGAAGTGGCAGTGGCCCAGAGCTGCTGTGTGCCCGCTGCCCAGGCACGAGCCCTGGAGTCCTGCCGCTCTCACGTCCGCAGTCTCCCACCACCTACAGCGAGCGACTCCTAACCCCTGCTCCCCTTGGAGAACATTATCCTTCCTCCCCTCAAAACCCCTCCAATGTCGCCTGCAAACATGGGTTACTAAAACAAGTAAAACTGCAAGCCAAAAGAGAAAAGCAGATCGCGATGTTACCCCCACACGCTGTCGTTTGCGGGATGTCCAAGACGGAGGAACCAGCGAGGTATGTGCTGCCTTTACGGCTGGAGACGGTACATCCTATCTTCTGTTGGGTTGACAATTAATAATATTGACTGCTACCTACGCAAATGTATTAGCCAAAATGCACGTATATAGACACCTCCTGCTCTTGACAGGGTGTTTGAATACACGCGACACTGCACAACGGGCAAAAGCTAGCTGGGGAAGTGTGTCTAATTAGCTAGAACATGGAATGGAAAGCTCCAAGTGGCTGTGTTTTCATACCACCAAATTAGACTCATCAGGTTACCCACTACGGGCAGGATGATTTTTAAAGTGTTCCTTTGAGGCAGATAAAAGGTAACAGAAATTATTTCAGCAAAGCGCTTCAAGCTATGTGGCTAAAAGAAGCTTTTGTCTCCTTCGTACCTGAGTCAAGATGGAAAGCGATCCCAGAGGCCCAAGGGCCATGACGGGGGCTCAGCAGACCCCCACCTGCAGGGCTGGTCCCTGCCCACAAGCAGCTGCAGCAGTCCCCAGCATCCAGCACGCTGCCTGGCTCTTGTGAATGGGAACTCCAGCTCAGGCCAGTTCACTTCCAGTCAAACTAGAGATCATCCGTAGGAGTCTCATGACCCAGACAGGCTAAAAGATGGTTAGGCAGGTTTAAAGAAGCTAATTGGTTCTGTCTACACTGCTGAGGTCGGCACTAGATCATCTTCCCATCTGCTTCTTAAACACAACAAGAGAGAAATGTCCTTGGGGATCATCAGGAAATGAGGACAGCAACCCTTTCCTTCTGCTCAGCTCTGCTTCTCACAGAAAACTACGGCGAGAACTGTGGTAGTAGCAGTATATCGGTCTTACTTCTTCTTCCGCAAAAAGCCAAGCAGAAGACAAACAATATCATCCTTGCCGCTACTGCAAGTCCATGAGCTGAGCCCTACTGTCGAACTCATCTTCAGCTTGGACTGAACTCACTGCAGTACAGAATAGCCAAAGTTCAGAGCAGCAAAAATGCAGAAATCAGAAATAATAAAATCAGTGGGAGGAAGAGGAACAAGAGAAAGACCATCATCACAACTGCAACACACAAAGCCAGCCTCACGCAATAAAGATTCAGAAAACAACAGACTCCGACGCATGCCACACGGCCCACATTATGCAGAGACTGCCGGGTCCCAGTTCCTAGTCAAATCCACCCAATCCCATTTTTCGTCTGCACGCTCCTAGGAGAAAAATAGACTACGAAAATAGGTAGCTTGCTTTGCAACATTAAATATCTCCATTTTCCTTTAATAAGAAGGCAGTGCAGAAGGACAAAGCCTTTAGACACAATTTGTTTATTCAAATTAGTGACAAGTCTGTGTCAAAACATCGGCTCCCCACGGCCCGGATCTCAGAAGAGATTTTGAGGCAGAACGATTGATTGATTGAGCTGCCCACGGTCCCCCGTTGACTTCAACAGGCTTTGGACTGGGTTGCTCAAGAAATGATCTCAGCTTCCCAAGACCCATCTCCTGTCAGAGCAGACCTGCCTCCCTCCTGGTCCCCAGCTGCATGACGATCCTCGGGTTTAATCGGGCGCTAGCCTCAATCACAGCCCCCCGCATCCTCCTGCCACCAGCACGCGCCGGTAACGTGTGCCAACAGGCCGGAACAAGGCTTCCCCATGGATCCGTCCCACCTGATAACGGCTTTTGTTTCCTCACAGCTAAGCAGATATTAAAAAAAAAAAAAAAAGCCGCCTGAGATGTTTCATCTCACTAGGGCCCCTTTGATCCCCATAGGGTTTTGGTCAGATCTGCGCTGGCTGTGCCCACGCTAGTCAGCCACTAATCCAGTCTACAGTCCACTACAAAAGCAAGTGAGCACTTAACTTGCTGTACGCCTGAAATATCCCCAGCTATTTCAAAAGGATCTTGGTAAGGACCTCCACTGCTCCTTCGCTATATCCATTTATGAAAGGCTCATGCACACATCACTGCACAGCGATACAGTGTCACGCTCCCAGCTCCCAGGGTTAATTGGCCCTTAGCATCTCTGGGGCCGCTTCCTCCTTTAATATCCAATTAGACCTTATTAGCCTCGTTGTCATTTACATCCAAGGCTCCCAGCAGCAGTCCGGAAGCTAGAAATTCGCTCCAGGAGCCCTCCTCACAAGGCTGCGTGGCCTTTTACATTGCAAGCTGACCCTTCTGCTTAGCTCGTGGCCGCTCTGCTCCGTACGCTTTCTGTCCCGCAGCGTGCTGATGTGGGGAGTCACCCGCAGGGAGCCCAGATGGAAGACCCAAGGAAGGTCCGACCCATCAGGAAGAGACTGCTCTGTCCGGTGTGTCTTCTAACGGGCCTCAGCAAAACAGCACGCGGACATGTTGCGCAGACCACTGTCTGCTCACAGCCGTCTGCCAGAACATGTCGACGTACTGCAGCACGGATCAATAGGAAGAGAGCTAGATAATGGCGATTGATTTTACACATGTAATGAAGTTGTTGAGTCTCTGATTCAGCCATTAGTAAGTGTTCATTTTATTGACCTGAAAGGCAAGGGGACTGAGACGTTTTGCCGTTTCCTTTTAAAAAGCAAGCATCATTTGCTAATGAGAGATGGCCTGGTTCTGTCCTCATTATTTCTCTGCTTCACCCTTCCCTCCTCTGCTTTGTCCAGCCACAGCTGAAACCCACAGACAGCAGCTTGAGCCGCTTCACACTGCCATCACAATGCCGGTTGCGCGCACTGTCAGATCCGCACGCTTCTCTTGCCACAGAAGGTTTTTTAACCCTCCCGCAACAGGTCTTCCTCCGTGGACCAGATGGACTTGCCTCCTTGCCGAAGACTGATGCAAAATCCTTCTTTGGAAAGGTGGACCTATACCAGCATCAGCTGCTTCCCTCTGCCCTCTCTTTTGTTCCTTCAAACGCACAGTAGTCACTCAGACCCACCTCATTTCAACAAGGCCAGAGAGAGATGCTGTCCAGGATTTTTGCAGAAGTGATGAAAAAAGTCTGCCGCATTGTCAAACTGGAAAGCTAGGAAAGGACTTGTGCCAGCTTCTAGCCTCTCTGTGCTTCAAATACACACCTCCCTACTATCTACAAACCTCTGGAGCAGGCACCATCGACAGCTCCTCTGTTTAGGGTAACAAGCCCACTGTGGATCTGGAAACAGGTTTTCAAAGATGACCTTACTGGGGAGGAAAGCTCCCTTCTCTGACTTCAGTGACCACACAAGATAACGTTCAGCTAGCGGGTTTGTAAGCAGTGCTGCCAAGATTCACAATGTACAGTGATTTAAAAAAAAAAAACCCACAAACCTCTGACCCCTTTGGCCTGAATTTGGTCCACAGTTTCTCTGCAAAGCAATGAAGGCTCCAGCGCTCAAACTGTGCTGCAAAAATGGACCCTTGTCACTGCGTTGTGATGAGTTACATCAGAGTGGTTTTTTCCCTCATAGAAAGCATCACGGCAGCAAAAGGATTGGCACATGCAGCGAGATGAATTTATCCTGAGAAAGATCCACATTAGCCAGACAGGCGATATGATCCTCCTGAGCTCGTTATATATAAAGGGGATGACTCCATCTATTGCACAAGGTGCTCACTATCCCACGGCAGAGCTACATACTTAGGGCAGGAGCCGATGAAGCCTTTGCAATTGGAAAATCAAACCAAGGTCCTTCTGATGGCAAGCCCGGGGCACCCTGGTTAATATTTCAAGGCTTTGCCATCGATGTTTGGGTTCATAACCATTACTCAGATCATTCCTTTGGACTACAAGGGACGAGGCTTCATACTGTCTCCAGCGACTATGAGGCGTCTGACATCTGGGTGGACACAAGAAGTAACACACCAAAAAAACCCCAGAGAAAAGAAAAGCACATGCCTCCCAGCACTAGCTGGGAAAGTTCCTATGTGTGCCTATCACAAAGTCATATCTCCTGGGCTTTTGGCATCAGGATGCACGTGAAGCATCCACAAACGGGTAACAGCAGCTCCCCAGTGCACCACGCGTTGCTTCAAGCAATGTTTCCGCAGACCACGCTGAATGACCTTGCCCCAGTACTGTAGCTCTACTGTGGTGGTCTCCTGTCCTGCCCCAGCTGACCTCACACAGCACGTCATGTCGGTGAAGACCACGGCCTGAGGCCACGAAGCTTCAGGCAATGCCATCAGAAGACTTCTGGTTTGAAAAACAAGACTGAAGGAAAGATGTTTGAGAGACTGAATTAGAAAAGGACGTGCAGTAAGGAAAGATTCAAAGGCATGTCGCGGATAAGATTAGGCCCGGATGTAAGTCCTCTTAATGGAGTCTCAATGAGGTTGTGCTCACAGCTGTACGTGTACATACAGAGAGATAAGGAAGGCACCCAAAACTATACGACCAAAGCTGTTTAAGTGAGAAGCGATCTAAGGGAGGCGAATAAAATGCTGGAAAGAATTATGTATCAACATCTACATAGAGGTTGAAGGAACATAACATGCTTTTCCTAGAGAAGTGGCAGCTAAAACTGACACATGGAGACTGTAGAAGAGATTGGGAGAGCAAGATAGCTCCACCATAAAGTGCAAGACAGAATCACTTAGAGATGAAGCAGATATTTAAGGATGGCATTAAAAAGAGGAAATGAACATGCAGCTACAGAAAAGGAAGAAGGGTGTTTTGTTTCCTGTAAGAGAAAAAAATAAACTTGGGTTTAAAGTAATTCTGCTTCCAGAAAACCAGGGAATAATTTCAAGCAGCAGTTTCCAGTGCTGGGCTTGTGCAAGCATCTCCTCCAAAAGGCTTTGCGGATCAGTTTGCAACAGCCCGTGTGGCCCAGAGAAGTCGCTGTGGCTCTGTGGCTGATGACAGAGCTGCAGCATGTCCTGGCCGAGCCTTGGTAGTATATGGCCGCTCCGTTTCATCCCAGCCATCGGATCCCAAGGGGTGTTGGGCATTGCACCAAGACATACCCCAGCAGCACAGTCGCCTGGAAATTCCTGCTACCGCTAGAGCAAACAGGCGCTTCTGGTTTTGTCGGCAAACCTCAGCGACCGGCTCCTACGAGCGAGCAGCTGCCGCCAGTCCCGCTCCTCCCGCAGGTCTCCTGTGCCTGCCCGCTCCGTTGCAGTTTATTTCACACATGGACACCCAGCACGGCTCACTGCTGCCCCGCACACACGGCTGCGTATCCTCGTCTTTGTCACTGATGCGCTCTCAGGGCTCTACTCCATTCACGCACGCTTGCCCTCTGGCATCCCCCTCGGCTTTGAAGGCAATTTCATGCTCACATAGTGCTGTTTTCAGTCGTACGCGTGCATGCGTACTGCAGGCTCCCACGCAATTACCATCAGATGCTCGGAGCAGCAATGGTTTAGCACGCAGACACCGTCGACATCTGCACGCAGCAAACTGTCCTCCCCTTCCACTCACTGCACCCAAACCTACACCCATCCCCTGGTACCTTCTGCTTGGCCCTTTGCACCTGCATTCACCGACGTGAATAGTTCAGGGCCGCAACAAGTTTCCAGTGCGCGTTGCTAACGGCCCAGCCAGATTTCAACACCTTTCAGTCTTGATGGACAGTACACTAGACTGGGACTTGGGAGATATCTGTGCTAATTTGAGAGCTTGCTACAGGCAATTCCTTTCATTTTCTCTGTGCCTCTGCTTCATATCTAGATCGTAAGAACAAATGTTACTGCCAAACCAAAAGTCCATCCAATAATTCCTACTAATAGCCTCCCAGCCTTCAGCTACTACTCTCAGGTTAGGAAACTTCTGAAACTGATGTTGTTTATATATTTAACAACTCTTTGGTGCTTTTTCTCTTCCCTGTGCTTGCCCAGTTTCCCCTTAAATCTATAAAAACTTTCCGTACTCACAGCATCCTTTGAGCTCAACATATCAATCGCCTGTTGCACAAAACTGACATCCTGCTGTTTGTTCTGAGCTTCCTATCGGCCTCATTCAGGGTCCTCTGGTTCTCCTACCAGGAGAGACACGGAGCAACCAATCCTCTCTGCCTTCTCCATTCTGCTCATGATTTGCCTTCCAGTAACCTTGCCGGTGCAGACATTGCCTCTCGCTATAAATAGCGCTGAACAGCGAGGGGCACTGAGGGGGCTCCATCTCAGCTGGAAATCCCGGGCATCATCACCAGCCAACCCCGGTTACCTGCGTGCACCGGTACGGTTGTCCCGTGCGGACACACGCTCCCCTGTACGCCCAGGGCTCCTCCAGGCACAGGCTCCTTTCTGCACCGTGGCTGAATCCAGCCCTGCCTGAAATCTGCAGGCCCCATTAGAAGCTGATGAATTGTTTTCTGCTCTCATGCTTGACTCCGTATTGGGTTATCTATGTGGAAATGTAATTTGTTTGCTGATATCAAAATGCTGCCGCTCACCTGAGGGATTAACACCGTGACAAAATCATTAGAAACCTGATGGAGTACTGGAGGCCGCCTGAGTTTGCGGAAAATTCATTCTTCAGCCTAACGAATGTCTTTTTCCAAACAACTACAACAGCAACACCCCTGTTTCTCGGTTCCCACTAGACCAGCCAGAAAAGCACGCACATGCTTAGGGGCTCAGCTTACTCTTACGCCAGCTAAAGCCACAAAGAGCACCTGAGCTCGTGAGAAGCGCAGAGGTCCAGCAGCAATGCTGCAGCACAGGGCTCCCCCTTGGCACGGGGAACAAATCCCACCGCCGTGTCTTACCCCCACCTCCATGGGGAATGGATCCCACCATTGCATCTCAACTCCGCTGCCACGGGAAGCCCCTGGATAAGCAGCGCCAGGTGCTGAGCCTTTCCCTGCGGCTCTGCTTCCACATCTTCCCCTCGCTCACGCATCCCGTTTCCCCCAGGCGCTCCTCAGAAGACACAAAAGACTCCTCTTGTGACTCTCCCCGCTGCTCCCTGCGAGTTGCTCCTCCTGCATGATGTTACGAACTGGCAATGAGTCACTGTCGCTCCTGGGGAAGGGGGAGAAAAGCGACCTTCCTTTTGCTGATTCACTGCCAAAACCCCCACGTAACGCAAGCTGTCTGCTCCATGTTAAAGCCTCCTTCCACAGTGTGCTGGAGAGGATTTTTCTATTGCCCTGCCACCAAGGTGACACGATCAAACATTTTTTCCAAAGAGTGCTCTAAGCGACACTGAAATTTGCATTTCAATTTGAATTCATTCTTATGGTTCAAATGAACTTCTGAAATACCTCTTCGCGTGTGGTTAAGAGGCACGCTCTCTCGCTCCACTGATATACACACGTATGTATTTTTAGCCTTGATCCCTACATTAGAGAAAAGTCACCCTTTTAAAAGGGCGGTTTTATTGCCAAGTGATATTAGCACAATGAAGAAAATCGCTCCCAATTTTTATAAATTATCTCATCATCTGCAACTAATTAGCAGCTGCCGAAAGCTGGGAAACCGCTCTTCACCCTAGAGAGACTAACTCCAAGCTGTGCAGAACTCAAACATCCCTGACGGTCAAGGATTTCACGAGAAGCCTCCAGCTGGCTCCAGCGCCGGTCCCACTAACTGTCCCACCAGGTGAGAAGTCGTGCAACCCCAGCAGCCCCAGCATCTCCGCTGCGAGGACAAGTTGCGATGCAGCTTAGCTGGAAACTTTATTAAAATCCAATCTAATCAAGCTGTTGCGACTCTCCATTCTCCTTACCCTTGCTCCTAGGCGCTTGTGCCTCTGTCTGTGCCGCTGTAAATGTGTCTATAAAAGTAAAATGAGCAAGCAGCCAACGGCTAAATGGCACTTAATCAGAAGAAAATGTATACCCTAGTGGATAGCAAACTGCTATTAAGTTGGGGGGGGGGGGGGGAGGGAGACAGAAGAAAATAATAAGCTATAAATGGACAACCAAATAAATTTCCTGACGTACCAAGTGAGAGCACATCTGGTTAGATGCCACCTCCAATGAGTTGTGAGCAAAATATTTATTTGCCGCCAAGTACCTGGCAGCAGGAGCGGGAAGGGATTACAGCTTGGAGAGCAGTGCCACTTTCGCTGCCTCCCCGCCTGCCCTCAGAGGCGGCAGCACGTCAGGTGCTGGCCCTCTTCGGCTGCAGCAAAATCCGATCTGAAAGTATGGCACCTCTGAAGCCGGTGGACCTCAGGCATCACTGACCAGGCTGTGACGCTGCCCACGGCTGGTGGGTCAGCTCCAGCTCCCTCTCTCTGCTGCAAGGACATGGACTAAAGTTTAAAAAGCCATCTCCTCTCCAACAGGAGAGCTCCCAGCCCCACCCCAAGCCATAAGAGGGTCAATAAGGCAACAGACAATACACCAGAGACTCCAAAGCTATTAATACTGGAGGGCTTGCACACCTCTGATCCTTGAGAGCACCTTAATTCAATACAGAGGACTTTGGCATGAGGAGAAAATGCGATTTGGGACTAGGAAGTCCCCAAGGGAAGAGCTCCTTGGAGAGGGGCACCATTGCAAAGGGGATTATCACCATAATCACAAGATTAGTTGAATAATCCCTGCCTACAAGAGAGTTTTTGTCATCTGCAAGATGCTCAGCACCCTCCAGCTTTCATGGAAACACAGCGCAAAGCAGGGTCACATTGACTTCGAGGAACAACGTGGGGAAAGAGGAACCCGATTCAGCAAACACTGTGCTTCACGGTCCCATCCCAACCCGTCGGCGTGCCACTGCTTTGCTGAGCAAAGGCTGGTTTGCTCACCTGCCTCCGCTGGGGCCGGCCAGCTCCTGGCTCCCTACGCTGGCCGTACGGCACACGCACATCGACTTTCTGCCCCCTCACGACACCTCTCTGCTTCAGAGCGAGGGATTTTGCTGTTGATTCCTCCTGTTACAGATTTAACACAGTAACGGGGTTCAGGTCTCCTACAAATGGCAAACCCAAGAAATCCAGTCCTACCGAATTAAAAGACAATGTGACAAGGAAAGCAAAATAAAATAAACCTCCTCTAGTAATCACCCAGCCTGGCTCTGCTAAGGAAGCGCTTGCACAGTTGAATTGCACAAAGTAAACAAATAATTACTGGCTATTTTCTTCTATAGGTCAGCAAGCAGATTAGCTTGCTGAGACTGAAATCTAAAGCACGTGTGTGCCGTGCCCAGGCTTACAAAAAGAAGAAAAAAAAAGCCAGCCAGGAGCAGAATCCGGTACCACAACCGCAGCAGCTATCAGACCCTGCTGCTCTCCGAGAGACAGACTCTTCTGCGCAACAAGAAATCCACTTGGTCTCACCACTCAGGCATTGATATCCTGGCTAGAAAAATACAGAAATCCAGTGCTAACATTTTTATGTTTCCAGATTCTCAGCTGTTAACTGGATACATTCAGATTTACTACCCGGGGAGAGATTTTCTGAGAAGGGAAAGACCGCATTTGGTATTTCTCCTGGAAAGGCCATCTCTTACAGACAGCCCAGATGTCTCAAAACCCTGGTATACGCTTGGCTGAAGTCTGTTGCCAGAATCAGAAGGGAAAGAGAGGATAGGTGCAAGAAGCAGCAATGCTTGCATTTAATTTTGCTGTGTTTTTCTGTTTCTGCAACTGAAAGCAAAAATCACCCTCTCAAGCCCACTGGAAAACTGAGAAGGATGTTCCTGGTGGTTAGAAACTTCTGGTCAGGAAGCTGGTGACACTTTTCCTCACAGTACTGGAGAACCTGCTTAATATAGCTTTAGTACTGAGATCTATAAAACCAGCAGAGAAGTAATGATATTCCAAGCATCAAGAGTGAACTACCACGAACTATCACGTTTCGCAGCGCGCACTCTGGCAGCTCCCAGAACAGCGGCGAGCTTTAGCCCCAAAAGCTTGCACTGACCTGTGCAAGTGGAGCGGGTGAGGACGCACACCCTCGCAGCGTGCGCTCCCGTACACAGGTTGCTCTGCTCTCCCTTCAGAAGGCTGCAAAAAAGCAAGCAGACAGTAACCTGGTGCACAGTTCCATGCAGGTGCTGACTGTGCTGGGGCAGCTCAGCACAGAGAGCCAGTTCTGCCTTTTCGAGCATGAATCATGCTGGATTGTTCCCCGATGGGGGGGTGGGGGAGAGTAAAGAATAGAGCCAGGACATTTAAAACAAAAGTGGACAGCTATATTCAGCAAATAACTGTTTTTCAGAAGGACTTCGGGTGTTAGTCATAGAGATGCTCCTTCATACATTGCTTCTGGAGTTTTGCTGTGGTTTTTTAATTTATTTTATTTTTGTTCTCACTTCACCTTTCGGTGTTAGAAAGCATCCATGCTTCATGCTAGAGGTGGCTTGTTTTAGTAGCAGGAGAGAAAATTCTCAAAGACAGTGTTCCTCTAAACCAAGCCACCAAATCTTTTTGAGGTTAATTGATTCCCTAAGCATCAGGACACATCTTTCAAAAGCATGCCTAGAGGCATGAACTGCTGCTCAAAGACTCTGTGCTGCTAACCAATGCCTGAAAATGCTTCCCATTTCCGTGCAATAAAATTGACTGTCCCGGGACAACAAACAGCCACCCACTCCTTGCAGTTTGCCATCCGAAAGGGCAGGAGCCAGGCAACGAGGAGGAGAAGCGAAGGCAGCAGAGGGACCACAACCAGCTCAAAGATATCTCCGGCAATGTAGGGCTGCCCCCAGCAGCGTGGAAAACGTCTTCCTCCTAAAGCGTCCCCGTCACACTGCGGAGCTTGTCTCTCTGCCGAGAGACCTCTGTGTGAGGGGCTGACCGAGCCCTCCTTGCTGCTGCACTTTGCAGAACCACTTACTCTGATGCCAAAAACCTCCTGTGGACCATGAATGCTAGAGGTGGCTGGCATGACCAGGAGGCTCTTACTTGATAAACAGCGACTGCTCCTCCAGAGCAATTACAGGCTATTAAGTAAATGAGACATGTTATGGGGGGGGAAAAAAATAACAAATGAAGAGCCTGTATTTACACAGGAGCCTGTAATGACTCCATCGTTGTGTCAGCTTCAGGTGCTTGACGAGACAGACATAGGCGAACTTCTGAGTCTCCTGCCTTCGCCTCATTTCCTTTTCATAAAGCCAAGTAGAGTGGCCACAGATTAAATTTTCTCTCCTCCTTTTTCTTCGTGGATTTACCTTGAGATACCCTGATATCACTCAAGCAGAGGGTAAGGCTGGGGGTGCCTCTGTGTCAATCTAGAAATATCCCATACAGCACTGTGCAGCAGCAGAGCCTCAAACAACTATCAGGGTTAGCTACGCAGCTGAGGTGTGCAACACCTTCACACTCGCACCCCACGTCTTGCTTTATTTTTCTGAGTCGTTTATTCCTTCTCCCTCCAGCTATCCAGCAAAAAGCAAAACATCTGGCAGGATGCGGTTTTAAATTTATTTTGGTTTCCGCTGGCCTTTGTGCTTACAGTTTAGAGCTCGTTTTCTCTCACCTGTGGAGTCTGGAGATGAAAGACAACCAGGCATGCAGCTTACTGTAGGTGCCAGCACGGAGAGTCAGAGAGCAGGGCTCCAAGAGGATGTGCTGCTCTCCTGGTGGCCATTCCTGCCCAAACATGCAGCAATGAAGCATTCAGAGGCAGAACTTCCCATAGGTTCCCACATCAATCTGTGGGTTCTGTACACCATTTCCCATAGAAACAGCTGTGCCTGTGTCCTGCCCAGGGCAACTCACAATGCGCTGCAGGCACCCTGTATGCCCTTCTCCAAGCATGGTAGCGTGTTCCTGACATATACACACCCACTCTCTTCCATTCATTTTGTTCCCAGTGTCAACAATTTTACCAGCAGTATTTGCAGGGCTGTAGGGACTGAAAACACACAGAAATAGAAAACAGTAACCTAGAGACAGGGAAGAGAGAGAGTTCAAAGCACTTTCCTGCTAAATGACAACCCAAGCTGCCTGCAAATAAAACTCTGGAGCTCATCAAGTAACTCTGACCACTGAGGGTGCTTAATAAAGATTACTTTTCTATAGCTCCACTTGCCTGAGGCATCATTTGTTCCTAATGAGAAGCTCCATGGGATTTAAACGCATGAGAGAAGAACAGCCTTTTCAACCACAGCCATTACAACGAAAACAAGCTTTCTGCTCCAAACCAAGTGCTTATACCCCTCTGTCCTACCCTGGTAATACTCCTCATCCATGCCAAGCTGTACGACCACAGTGCTCTCTTTCTGCCAGACCCGGTAGGCAGCTATCCCATAACATTACCTCTTAAAGACTGGTAATGCTGCGGACTTCGAGGCCAGGTCTGCTGAAAGCTGCAGCGCTCACGGCACTGCTTGGTGCCTGGGCAAAGTCACTGCAGCCTTATCTGGCCCCAAAAGCCCAGCATCAGCTTCTGCAGCGAAGCAGCACGACTGGGGCTGGTGAGACATCTGGGGTGGCTATTGCATGGGAATATCTAAGACTTTGCACCAGTACTGCAAGATGTTTCATTGCCAACTCAACCATTCTTTTGCTTTGTCTTGTGTGATCGCTAAGATCGTGGTATTCCTGAGCATGCCTGGAATAATGAAGTAATTCCTCCCACTATACCATGGCCCCCAGTGAAACAAGCATGCCAAAAAATTCTACATGCCACCAAAACAGATAGAAACACAACAGATAATAAATGCTAAAGGTCTGCAACTGCCAAGCTATCTTCTGTGCAAGGCATGCGGAACAAAACGTTCTGAAGTGCCGAAGCCAAACGACAGAACAGGACTTCTGCTGTTGGTCAAACGCGAAGGTGTGCTGGGCAGCTGAACACCACCAGAAAACCACTCTGCAGGGCGAACGAAGGAGTGTGATTAAGGGCATCCTGCCACAATAAAATAAGATGCCTGTGAATCAGATCTGGTAAAAGGTGGAGGCTATCAAATGTGCTGTCAAACACCATGGCGTGCGCACATGTGCATCCTTAAGTACAAATTCTGTAAGATGCTGGTGACTACAAAACCCTCTAGCCGTGAGGTGGGGCAGCTGATCCTACTGGATACAGGTTAGTGGATTCTTCTTGCCAAGCAGAAGAACCACAAATCAGGGTTGGGAACGGGGTGGAATCTGTAACGCATGTGGAGGTACTCGGACAAACCCAAGCTGACACCACATTATGACTTTTCAGACTGCATTATCCCTTGGGCTTGGCAAGAAGATCACAGAAGTCTTAAGCTCACGTGGGATGAGCCTCAGGCTAGATCTCAGGCATTCGTCCTGGCCTGCACCTCTACAACACAAAACCAGGAATAATTCCAGAGGACATGGCACATAGAGACCAGCTCTAGCAAGTCTGTTCTATGCTACAACAGGGGGTAATGAACAGCAATCCCGCCTGCAAGAGAAAAATACATGGGCAAAAGGAGCCCCTCCCTTGCCTTCTTCCTGCTATCCCAGCTCTAACTTCCTCCCTGAACACAATTTTAGCAGCATGAGATGCAAGGACTTTCAGCATTTATAGAGACCAAGTTGCCAGGACAGGCCCAGGAAAAGAGGCAAAAATACAGGATGGGAAGGCTCTGGCAGGCAATGGCTCAGGTCTGTTAGCTCTCCTGACGATAACAACAAGGGCTACTAACAGGTCATATTTACACAAGACAGCCTCCTTTGAACAGATAGGAGCATAACCCAGACAGGTTACCCACAGGCTCCTACAGGGGCTGGAGACTGATCCTGGATCTCCTGCCTCCCATCTCAGACTCCTAACCCACCGACAACTTTGGACTTGATTTTGCTCTCAAAACTGTCTGAAAACAGCTTGAAAATTCCGGAATCTTCCAAGTACAGAACTTAAGATATTCTGAAACCTCAGAGTTAGGCAACTAAGAGGAAAATCAAGCCTCAACCGTCCTTGTGCATCAGCCTTTTGCACCTCACATTCAGACCCTTCCCTCTAAGCCGTGTGCCCCTCCTGCATGCCCTAAGCTCCTGGGCTCAGGTACCGGCTCCAGCAGCCACAAGCAGCTTTCTGCAGTGCTGAAAGATGACCGCTCAGCACTAAGATCAGGTCCTTCCCTCCGTGGACAATTTTAGAAGCATCTGGAGCAGTTATGCTTTTATGACTATCACTAAAGAGAGATGGGTCAGAAACACATGTGAGATGACAAGTGACATCTGCATCAAGTCAGGTGGCCAGCTAAAGTTAGCTAGAAGTACCTGGTTGCCCTTCTGCAACAGATCTGCTCTTGCAGAAGTAGGTAATCAGTATCCATTAATAATTACTAGTCTCTCTCTTTGCAATGCAATTGCAGCCCTCAAGATTTCCAGCATTCTCTTTTTCCTTCCTAAATACGACGAGAGTTCGTCCCCTTGCAGCACTCCTTTCCAGTGCTCAAGGAGAGGTCTGACGACATTTACCCCAGGAAGCATGAAGCGCTCCATGGCCCTGCACTAGAAATGCTCCGCAGGGACATGCGGTGTCCAGAACAGGTATCACCTAACCAGAAGAAGCGGCCTCCTACTCTGCCAGCAAAACAGAAGAACTACTCGAGAAGCTTGAACAAAGATCAAACCACTTAGGAAGCAGCAAACAAGATCCTCATGAAAGTACGAAGCACTCATGGGCAAACTACCACCTCTCCTTTACTCTCGTGGCTCCATTCTGGAGGATGACAGCACAGCCGGTCCTTCCCCCTCATCACCTGTATGTACCCCCATAGGCTAAGCTTTTTCTTCAGGAATCCCTGCAGCAGATTAATAAACTCAGTTTATTAAATAAGGCAGTACTCTAACACGGGTAATCCACAGATAATTTCACTCATTTAAACCCTATTTTATCTGAACCAAGTAGACTTATTTCCATTTAACAATCTTAATTCTTTTAGCACTTTCTGGCTCCCAAATTGGCTTCAACAGCAGAATTGACATTCAGCCATCATTTTCACATAAAGTTCCATTTAGCCTCTCCAAACCCCTGCAGCGTCTGGAGGTGCAAGAGGAATTCATTAACGGTGTCTTTGGGAAAATGAGCCATCCCTCCCTGCAGCCTTCTTACATTCACAGTCCTCATTTGGCAGGGGTCGCATCAGAGCTGGCAACTGCCGGGCTAAGCTGCTCCTCCACTGCAGATCCTCCCTGTTGCTCCCTTCTAGCTCCATGCTCAAGTCCACCTCTGTGCTGACACATGAGCATCTGTTTTCTTTTCTTCTCTGCCCACTAAGCTTAGCTTTTCTCTTTTATCCACGGGCCACAGAGCTCCCTCATTCCTTCCAGCCCTATGAGCGCCAGGTCTTTATGTCCCTCCCCGCAGGGAGGTCTCTGCCAGCCCTGAGAGCCCTGTGGTCCATGCCCTGCGGTCCATGCCCTGCCGCCGCTCCAGGTTACCACTCTTGGCCATAAATGACCATGGTTACAAGCACCTGTCTGCATGCATCTCCCAGGTCTTCCTAATTTCAGGAGGTCTCCTCCAGCCAGGATCTCCACCTTCTGCTTCTCAGGCATCCTGCGCTCATCTGCCCTCCAGAGATAACACCCCAAAGAAGGGCTCTGGGGAATGATGCTACCCTAACATGACATCATCCTCTTGGATGAGTTTCCCAGCAACAAACAAAATGCAGGCTGAGGGGACCCATTTGTCCTGCCTGCTCACAGCTCTTGTAGGTATGGATCGTGCCCCTGGGTGTTCCCCCCCCAATCGCTCCCACATGCACACTGCTTCCCCTGCCCATCATCACAGCCTACAGCTCTGTACTTTTCATAGCCAACATCCTACAGAAAAGCAAAATTCATTCTTTCAAGTTCTTCCATCCTTCCCTTTTTCCTCACCAATCTCAGCGAGTAGCTTCAATCTCATCACAGTGAGGTCTTTGTGAGGGAGAAGAGGAGCACGAGAGCACAAAGCCGGGAGCAAGGCTTTGCGGGGAAGGGCAGGACCTACCCCTGGCAGAGGCTGGAGCCCTGTGTAGGGCCCAGCAGCACGCAGGGAGCCAGGATCTGCGTCACCTGCTTTGTCAGCAGGTTGTTGTCTACTTGTGGGATTGGGACTTTTTCAAATGCTCTAGGTTCAAAACACCTGGATATCAAGAGCTAGAGCAATCCAAGCCAGGACAATTTGGGCTTTTAGCTTTACAGGGCTGTGTTTATTCTAAACCGAGCCACAAGCAATTAGCTGCAGAGGGGCACTTGAGATAAGTGCCCTTTCAGGTCAAAAGCACCATTTCTGGGAAGGTTGCCCAACAGCCCTGCAGCACCTAATGCTAATGCTAGCAAGAGGGCTTTAACACCTCACTGACCTGAGCACTGCACACATTGCATCCAGGAGAGCTTGCAGTCCACCCATCTACAGAGCAAGGACAAGTGAACTTGCCAAGAGTTACGCAGCAGGCGAATGAGAAATAAACCTCTAAGCACAAGGCATATCACTTCAAACAGAAAGAAATCCTACCTTACGCTCACGTTGTCAGAATCTCAGCTCTGCTACGACAGACTGTTACAGGCTGGAGCTGCCTTGCTATCTGCCTTCTCCCATCTGCCGTTCTCCAGCTTGCCTTCTCAGAAAGGTTGTAACAGCTCACAGGTAATGACTTTGGCTTTATCGCAACTCACTTTTAGAAACTCGGGCCACTACCTTCATCTGCAAGGCTATCCTCCACCTCAGTTCCTGAAAATGACCTTCAAATCCCGTCACAGTCACTACAGATATGCATCTTCCTAAAAGCAAGCAATCACCTTGTTCAGCCATGTATCCACAGGTGCCCCATCCTCAGTAGTCAGCCTTATAACCACTCCCTGCCCGCCCACACCAGCAACTGCTGCCTGGACCCAGGGCTTGCCTCCCCTGCGTGCTTATTCAAACTTTGTAACTCAACCCAGCTCCTGTCCACATTGAAAAAAAATCTCCTCATCAATTCAGGTGGTTCTTTAAATGCAAGTTAATTGGTCTATGGGGAAGAACAAATTTGAAGCTCAAAGTATTGCTGATGCTGGCACTAAGTTTTCAGGTGCTCTGAGCTGCCAAGACAGCTGCTGTCTATCAAGTGAGCTCTGCTTTGCAGCGTGATGGCACTCACTCCAGCGAGGGTCTACTAAGTATATTTAATTCAGGCTTATCCTGCAGTGAAGTCAAGCTCAGTACAGAGCACGTGAAATCCATCCTTCCTCAGCTGCCCACACGGATAGCCAAGGGCGAGGGGCCGGGCAGCAGCAATCTGTAATGCAGACTAATGCACAAGCCTATCTCACGCCACACTGGAGCCTTCTGCAGAAATTCCAGCTTTGCTGAGTTCGGCTCAGAGTTGGAATTAATTTTGGCAGCTGTTTAGGCAGGGAGCCAAGCATCCTTCATTCATGTAATTGACTTTTTTATTCTCGTATATATATGAAAAAATAATGAAAGAAATGACAGAGTAGCTCTTGCTATGACTAGCTTTCACTCTACGAAACAAAAAGATCTGTATTAAAAATGGCTCAGTAGCTAAATACACAAAGTGCTGCCCAGGGCAGTAACAGTATTTAGATATAAAGCAAGTTATATGGCTCTCAGATCCCGATCCTTGGTTCTGGGAAAATCTTCAACATTCAGGAACAAAAGTAAAAAAACAGACCTCTGAAACAAAACTCCGTACGTGCACCTATCCGTGTCCACCCTGTCGCTTGCCCTGCAACTGCACAGGACTGCGCCTGTAAGATAGATATCTCTCTCTCAGCCCCTCTCTCCCTGGCTCCTCTCCTTAAAGCAGATTTTCCTCTTCCCACTGAATTAGCACCTCCTTCGAACCCGTTCACCTTCCAGATCTACAAAGCAGTACAGCCCGGGGCAGAGGCTGGCTGCTGTGCCCAGGCACACCACAGCTGTACCCGTGCTGGTGAGCGCCTAACTTTCGTTAAACAGGCAAATGAAAAAAAAAGAGAGCTCTATGCTGATTTTGCTACTTGAACAACATGTCTCTTTTCCATAACTACTAGTTGACTTTCCCATCCAGATGCTCTGCACACAGAGATCTATAGCTATATAATATGTATGTAGATATATAATGAATCAAAACAAAGCTTAGGGCCTCTTGGGATGTGCAACGTAGCCTGCCTCTCAGACATGAATGAACAGGAACAGATCAGTAAAAATAACTCTGCCACAGAGGTGCAAAACACGTAAAGAGATGGTCTGTCTCGCTGAATCCGCACCTATCCTCACTCCATGCCCTGTAGCATTGATCTAAATCTGCTTATTATTTATTATTCATACTATTATAGTGCTGGATTCCTTAGCTGTAGCCAAGGAGCTTGTTCTGTTTTATGTGGCAAAACCGCAGCCTGGAGAGACCCGCACCGCTCACCCAGGCGAGGCAAGGGGCACTGCCTGCCCCGGGGTGCGGGCAAGCGGGGCAGCCTCGCGGGCAACGGGCTGCCTGGCACATGCCATAGGTGCGGGTCACTCCGAGTTTGCACCAAGCCCCTCCTTCTTCCACAAAGGCTCCCTGCAGCATGCGGCTCAGTCGATTTTGAGCCAAATGCATTCAACCTTGATCGCATGCAATTCACGTAGAAACCCCTACGGTGGAGGAAACCATCAGTCCCTCCCGCTTTGGTATCCAGTCCTCAGTCAGTACGGCAAATAGGCCCCTCACTGTTTAAAATCCAGGCAAAACGAAGGAGGGATGCAGGACTTTTACATCCCCCAAGTGCTGCTCAAGTACTCACTTGCACCTCAACCCGACTCCCACTCCCTTTCTCCCAGGGCTCCTCACTCGGAAGCGCTCGCTTTCCTCCCGCAGTTTTCGCTTGCACTTCAATGGTGCTAATGAGCCTCCTTCCTCTGCAGGCAGAGCAGCCTCCCAGCGCATCCCCAGGAAAACTTGCTTTCGCAGAGCCATCGGGAACAGCGTGCAAACCCAACCCACGCGCGGTGACCGCGCAGCAACCACGTTCTCCTCGGATACCTCAGCACACGTGCAGGGAGCCTGAACGCTCTGCCCAAGCATCCAACATCTAAGCATTCAAGAAAACCACTTTCCACCCGATCATTTCAGAGAAGAACAGGTTAGATAAGAGACCACAGCAGTCACCAGCAGCATGCAGCGCCTCTTTGAACAGCTTCGGTTACCTTTTCCTGGGAAAAAAGCTCCTTTTGCCCTGGAAGTAGCTGCCTTTACAAGACCACTCAGGACAGGGAAGGTATGGCTAGGAGATGGGGCACTGCTAGCCACTCCTCCGAGCTCTCTAACACAGCAGGACCTGGGGAGAACTGCAACGAGTCAAAGGGCAAGTCCAGACAAGGCACTGCTGAAAAGGCCAGCCATATACACTGGTGGCTTTTTTAAAAATAAAGATTTATGCACGTAACTCGGAAAACATAAATGAAATATCACTCCCCTAGAAGAATAATGGAAAAAAAAATTAAAAGGGCAAATAGTTAACAAACAAACATTGTTATTTTTCTCTACCTCTCACCACTCTTCAGCAGCAAAGGACAAATAACCATGAATCTACTTCGCCTTAATGAACTTAACTGGACCTTTTTAACATTGGGGAAAATATTAATATTGTTTCAGCCAGACAAAGAAGTCACGTATCAACAAAGATGCGGATACCTCTCCTCCTCCTCCTGCACTGTTCTCTATTTCTTTAGACTCTCAGAGTCTAGGAAAGTCCTGAACGAAAGGTGAAAGCCTTAAAAAAAATAAAATAAAACCAATATAGGCCAAACCCTGCGTACGAGTGCCGAAATGAGCCCGGTGAGACACGAATCAAGCAGGGGACGGAACTGAAGCTCAGGCACCCAGCACTCCAAGGGCTGGGCATGCTGGTGGGCCACAACCCAGGGTGGGTCTGCAGGAGACAGCTGAATACTGCGTGGGCTTGAGGGGAGCCACGGGGCACCCCGGGCAAGCCTCTAGCTTGGGTTCCTAGGGACTAGGACCCCAACATGCACATGGAAAGCATCTACCCACATTTAATGTCAACCCAGGTGCAGCCCACCCCTGTTCCTGTCACCGCAGCACAGGGACAGCCCTCCGTTCATGCCTTATTTCTCCAGATGCAACTTGGCAAACGTTTTGCAAACAGTTAACTCCTCCTCTGTCCCTCATGCCCAGAAGGTACCCCTCAACCTGACCCCCCCCAGAGCCACTACACCCTCCTCCCGCTCCACTCCTCAAGCCAAGCTAGTATTAGCACAGTCCAAACACGACGGGACTTGAAAACATACGTCCAACAAGTGCTGCTCCCCGCAGGCACGTGGGTACAGCTGCGCCCCCGCAGCTCACAATGCTTTCTTTTTAAGGATTTTTACAGATTATTTTTAATCCTTTAAAAACAGTTAGGTCCACGCACAGAGAAGCCAGCTAATTACGCGCGTCTCGGCGACCCGCTTTGTTTCCAGCCCGGTGCTTTCCCTCCAGCCTGCTGCCTTCTGGCGAGGAGTCGTGAGCTGCGTCCCCTCCCGCACAGGCAGGACCTAACAGCCCTGCTCCCGCCGCTGTGGGACAGCTGGCCAGAGAGAGGGTCACCTAACCCTGACCAGAAGCTTTGTTTTCTTAAACACTAATCGTAATTACAAGCGGGAAGGTTTTCCAGCAACAGCACCACCACGTGAGGCTCAGAGGTTGTTTCTCCGCTTCAAGCCGATCGCAGCAGCCTTGCTGGGTTCAAAGCCAGGGTAAGGCCATTTCTCTGCTGGGCGATAGCAAATCGGTGGTCAGCAGTTTATTGCAGTTGCGTTGGCATCATCCACAAAGGCCTTGGATACGCCAGAAAGCAGCGCTGCATAAGGAAAGGAGTTTGTGCTTTGTCCGTCTGCGTTAACCGCGCTCCACTGCCTCCATGCAGGCGAGAGAAGCGGAGTTTCAAGCCGCTTCAGCTAGCTGCAATCAGGATACGGGGGTACTGGGGCCGGCACAAGCCAACCCACCACAAAGCCAGAGCTCTCCCCACCTGTCCTAAAGGGCACAGTCACGTTTCTCCCCATCCCAGACCGCACCCCTGGGAGGAAGCATTTGTACCGGCACACGGCAGCTGACATCGCCATCCTTCTTTTACAGCATCCAGGGGACTGGCTGCGCCTTCATCATCAGTGGCACTATCACCCTTTAAAATATTAACGTTAAATAGCGTGCTGCCTGGTGGGATTTTCTCTGCAGTGCCTTTAGGAGAATTATGTATATCCTCTGGGAGTTGGGGAAGCTGAACTAAACGGTTCGCAATTCTGTTCATTGCCATTATCGTTCATTTTTGCCTTACACATTTTTAATGCTCAGTGCTTCTTGCTTGCTTCAGCCCTCCAGCTCAGTCACGCCAAACTGCATTGGACGGGGCAGAAGCACAACGTGCAGCTACGGGGCCTTTTGCTCACTAACCGAGTGGCTTAGTATCACAAGCACCTCGGGAGAGCAATTACGCAGGGATGCAGGGCCACACAACCGATGCTCTGCTACACAGGTCTGTGACAGGGTGATAGGTAGGAAACAGAGGGGCACTATACAATCGCAGTGATGCAGAAAAAGCTGCATGCATGTCTTCAGTCTGCCTCTTCCCACCTACTTCAGCACGGACAGCTCAATGCTAGCGCTTTCCCATGACTCCACATGCTCTGGGGGATCCCAAGAGCATTTTCTTGACATTACTGTTCCACGATCAGAGCAGATGTAGGAGATTCACAGGCCTTTCGGTATTCCAGACTTTTGGAAACATGCCTGGAAACGAGAACGAATGTCCCAGGCTGGCACTTCTAGTGACACCCCACCGTTAGTTTGGATTTGTGGAGACTTGGACCACATGTTGCTTCTCTGGTGGATGAAACCCTACCACA
Source organism: Balearica regulorum gibbericeps (assembly GCF_011004875.1). Taxonomy (NCBI): domain Eukaryota; kingdom Metazoa; phylum Chordata; class Aves; order Gruiformes; family Gruidae; genus Balearica; species Balearica regulorum. The sequence goes on from NC_046206.1 coordinate 259,537, forward strand.
GGCGCTAGGACAGCGGTGCAGATTGCTTCAATTACCAGCTAAGCAAGCGGTGGATGCGTGTTCACTGGGTATGGGGTAGAAGAACACCAAGGTTCACCAAAGAAAATACCCTTAATGCTAGAGCTGCATCTTGCCTTTGGTATGCAGTTTGCAAAATTGGGAGGTAGAGGGAGAGAAGGGATTTGGACAGACAGAGGCAATTACAGAAAAGAGCACTTTAAAGAGCTGCAGGGCCAAAGGAGGCCTTGCAAGGAGTTTGTCAGTAGATCGTATGTCAGTGCTACTGAGCCTACTACTAGTTAGGGCAATGCCAGGTATAAACTACAACTTTGGCTTGTATATGAATTTTAAATGAGCTGTTAGTACACCCAATGAATCTAGCAAGAGAACACCAATTTAGGGCTCTGACGGTCTGCTCTATAAGACCAAGTAAATAACTCAGTAAATAACTCAAGTAAATTTCCTGACACTTTATTGAGCACGAGTGAACAAACAAAAAACAAAACCAGAATTACTTCTACAGCCAGTATATGCTGCAGGAAACCAGAGCTAGGGGAGATGCTGGCCCAGAGCGCGCTGCACCAGCCATCCTCCTTGCCTGCACTGGGGCAGGTAGGAGGGGGCTGATGCCTTTCGTGCCTTTGGTGCGGCTGGATGGGCAAGCACCAACTATTGGGTTTTGCTCCCAGGATGTTTTGGCAGGACATACATTGGCTTTTTCAAGGGCAATTCCTTACATACCTCCTGGAGCTCTTGAAAGCTTCTGAGAACATGCCCATTGCTGCTTCTTCATACCCTAATCACATCCATGGAGATCACGCTTCACCAAGACAGACCAGGTGAACTGACTGATAAACAAAAAGACGCTCTTAGTGAAAAGACTCCATTTTGGACAAAGCATGTGGGTCAGTGTTTTTCCCAACAATGGTCTCCAGAACGATGTGAACCAGGAGGCTCTCTCCAGGATGGGATCAGAAGGAAACACACAGAGTTTAAGGCTGAAGAAAAAGTCTGAAAAGAAGGTTTCCACCCATATTTTTTTCCTGTGTATCCAGTAGAGAAATAGGGCATACAATAAGGTACAGATTGTTCCTACACACGCCAAAGTCACAGGAAAGGTCACCCTGTAGCCTATATTCTGCTCACTGTTTTGCACAGATGATGTCTCTAAAGCTCACTGCAATGCAACACTCAGTGTTGGTCCCGTCCAGGCTAGCAAAACTTCCTGTCACTGTGTACTCAAAGATTAAGCAATCTGCTGCCTAGAAACTCCACTGAGACATATCAGGGCCAAGATCCACCCGAAACCCCAAGAAAACAGCAGCAGGGAAGCTCAGTGCTCAGTTTAAAAGCCAAGCCAAGTGCCCCTGACTCAGCACCACCCTGCCTCCTCCCACCCTGGAAGCCAAGCACAGCAGGCAATAATCTCTCCTAGCAGCTTGGTGAAGAAACCAGACGTGGCATTGCCTATGTTCACCTCACGTGACTAATCATATAACTGTGCATTTGAGCGGTCCATTACCAGATGGCTTTCAGAACTATTTTAAATGTTAGCTTGCATTTTCTCTGAATATTTAAATGTTCGTGCTGGCCTGTTTTCCTTTTCTATGCAGTGCATTGATTTATGTTGCTAGATACCATATCTCCCTGCCTTGCCAAAAGCATGCATTTGGGAATGATTTCAGGGCTGCTAGTAATATTTTTTCTCTCCTTTTATTTTGTACTTTATTTTTATTAACTTTTTTGCTGGATACATTGTTAAAATAAAGGTGTGTCTTGAAGAAACAAAACCAAACCCCCAAGCCCCTCCTCAGCTCTTTCCCATCTGCTTTCAGACACCATTTTCGGAGAAGTTAGCTCTGTGGCCACGAGCAAAGCAAAAGCAGTAGATACACGCTAACATACCTTTCCCCTCTCTCAGTAAATTCTTGCTTCAGGCTCACGTGTGGGAATCAGCCAGGTCCAAGGTCAAGACTGCTAACGTCCCATTCTCAGGAGGTGACTGGACACACCTGTGACTTGACCGCAGGGTCTCTGGCCACCCTTACGTTTGACACTATCTGGCACAGCAGCCACAACCTCCAGCGCCTTTTAGAAGGACCAGCGAAATGCCTTCCCGTTCCCGCAACACCATTACACCTTCTTTGAAATCTTGACTTCTCCATTGCCTTTGCAACATCCCAATACAAGTCCTAGGAGGATTCAACAGACAGATTTGCACTGCCTTGCCCTGTGCAGGCTAAGGAAATCCAGCATTTCCATCCTGGACCAGGCAGTGATGGTGTAAGTTTTAAGAGCAGCTGTGTCTGGAGCGGCTCCATTATTTTTGCAAAGAAAAGTCAAAAGCAAAGGATTCCTACAGACATGAGGTTTTTAAAACTGGAGAGACAGGTCCAAAGTAGCCTGACCTCAAAGCGAGAGCGCTGAGCACCACTGGTGGAGCAGTTTCCGGGATGGAGACCAAAGCACTGGCAGTCCATTGCTGGGTAACTCTGCACAGCAGCCTCAGGACCAGCACTGCAGCCCTCAGCCTCTGCAGGGACACGATGCTGAGGAGGAGAGGCTTACATGTAACCAGCACGTGCTCAGCTATTCACCACCACACATCCCTGCCAAGCGCAGAGGCATACAGTTGTGTGCTTGTATGAGACAGTGGCACCCGGACACGTGAACCATGCCTGCATTCAAGCACGTGAGTAATTTCTGTTATGGATGTGCATTCGGGCCCTAGCAGTGTGTCAAGATCTCCTTTATCCAGCAGCAGATACCAGGTACAGAAGAGAAAAATCGGTATTTGGACAGATGGAGGGAGACCGATTTTCCGCCACCTCCGCAATTGCTCATGTGTCCCCTGAGCACACAGACACACACCCCCCCCCAAGTTCTTCTTGACTGCCCTCAGGGGCCAGCACTGACATGGCCTCACAGCAGCCACCATCAACTCCATTTGGGGAGCCCTGACCATGCAGCAAGCTGAGACCTGGAAGGCAGCTGCTAATCCCGCCTGGGAGTTTCCTCCAGTGCGGTGCAGCACAGATTTTAATTTCCAGTCCTCAGCCAGGAACACAAAAGCGCGGACCCGCCTCTGTCAAACAGCTCCCCATTTCACTCCGGGTCGCGCTGTGGAGATGGACAACCACGCCAGCTCCCAGACTGGTTTGCAGCCCAGTGCTGCTACACGCACTGCCAGAGGAGCTCCCCTTCCCCTCACGCTTCTGAGCGCCCACAGTACCTTCCCCACAGGAGGAGATGGCTGGGGCACAAGGTGTAATGAAGGATCTTTCACCTTCAGCATCCTGATAATATACTGTCCATCCCCAACCCCGTCTGCCGGCTCAAGTGGAAGATCTGCCGATCAACATGAAATGCAGTCTGCGGAGCTGAGACTACGCAGCACGAGTGCTCCGCATGAATCACAGATGCTGGGGATATAAACCACCCAGCCACCCTTCCCAGACTCCTGCCAGCACAGACCCTCCCCTTGCTATATTTCTGAGCTGCTCCATGCTCCGCTAGTGGAGGGAAGAAGTAATTTCACTTCAAGCGTCACCTGTGAAAGTTGCAAATGGGGACAGGAGTAGATTAGCTTCTTATCAGCAACAAATAGTTAATAAGACCAGCTAGTACCTCCAGAGAGAACAGTCAGGAAAAGCAGTTTCCTTTCTAAACAACAGAGCAAAGTGTCAATACTGCGAAGCAAGTTTCATTACAAGGTTTCTGGATGCATTTCTTTTCCCTAATCTGCACAGGCAGCAAGCGAAGATGATGGTGCGTCTTCCCAAACACTTTTTAATAAAGCCCAAAGGAGACCAAATGCATAGGACTTTCTTACAAATGGACCATTTTGGAGTTAGTAATGTTCTTGTGGCACTGCTTAACTAGGTTCAGTTTGAGCTCAAATACTCCTTGCTCGTCAATGTGAGGACAAATAAATTTGTGACAGAAAACTATTTCCTTTTGTGTGGAGCTTAGGAGAGCATCGGGGGGGGAGGGTTGGGCATGGGGCAATTTTCATTCCTCAGTGCCTTTTTCAGGAGCGGCTTTCACTTCAAATTTATACAGAGATTCCCATCAGGTAACATTACCACCACAAAAAAAAAAAAAAAAATCAATGCAATTACATACGCTCACCATAAATGGCATTTCATTTGCAAGATGAAGGAGAGAACGTTTCCAAAATGCAGGTAGGACACTGTACCTCAGCAAGTGACTCAGCCCCACCTGAACACGGAGCACATCACCAAGGCAGGGAACCCAGCCACCACAGGCAAGGCTTGGCTTCCCTTGTCCAAACATTTCTACGCAGAGCGGCCCAAACAATGAGTGGAAGGATGGTTAAACGCAGGGCAGAGCGAGCTTTGTACTCACCGATCCTCAGGGAATGAGGGCTGGCAGCGATCTTCATCAGCCACAGCAGAAGGAGCACCAGAGGCGCCAAGACACGGGGCATCTTCTATAAATCCTCATGGAGCCCTTCGGTGGTCTGGGCATGACATAACTCTGCAGAGAGAACACACGGGCACCGTGAGCACCTCCGCTCTCGAACCAGCGACTCAGCAGGATGACACTGCTTCCAGCTTGCCAAGCACTTGGGACAAAGAGTCTATTTACCAAAGGAGGAGGAAGCTATTTACAGACTATGAATTATTCAGGAATTGGAGTCAAACTGGGCAAAGAGCTTCTAACAAAAAATGGAAAAGAAACACAAGGAAAAGTCCAAATATTTCATCTTGGCATTTTTAGCATTTCCACAAAAACAAGTGGAAATCAATATTGAGTCACATCTTTAATTTATCTTACTCCTTTTTTTTTTTTTTCTAACTCAAAGCAGCTTGCAACTTAAAATATAATACTGACTTCTAGTTTTAGGATAGAACAAAAACATTTTCATACCAAAACATAATTTGAGGGATGTGAATCAGAGACAAAGAGTCCCTTTGGCCACACCAAGCTAGAAATCAGTTCTTTCTACTGCTCCTGCCTCAATGACAGTCACTACCTTCTTCCCTCCCTTTCGGGCCCAAGAGGATTCAGGATGAGACCAAGAGCAGGACCAATTTTTTTCTCCTCTTACAAGGTAACGCCACCCCAACACACAGAGGTCCATCTTTCAAAGTCGAAACAGTGCCAAAATAAAGAGCAGTAGTTGGAGAATCCACAAACCTACCGTTAGTACAGATATCGGCAATGGTTATCCCACAGCAGACTCCCGCAGCACAGTTAAACAAATTTTTAACAAATCCCATTTTAAACTGCTACCGTATAGTGTAGATTTTGCTTTACAGGAGAAACGGTTGTCCCTCAAGTTGATGAAATTATCTCCACAGGCAGCAACGTCCTTAAATGCTGACTTTGAGTATTTCATCTGTTACCTTATCTCTCCCTTCTCCAATTTTCTGGCAAACATTCTCATACTATTCCGTTTGTCTAATTCTTCAGCCAAATATTGAAGTCCTGACACAGGCAAAGTCTTTAATCTGTCTTTGAAGTTACCAAGAGTTTTGTTCAAGACAGACATAGCTTTTTACCTGCAGTTTTTCAATTCAGCTACTTTTAGATTACATTTAGACTTCCTCCATCTCATCTCATCTCCCCAGAGGGGCTATCCCCTTTTTACAGACAGGGAAGGGAGGCAGAAGAAATATTGAGATGTGGCGATAGAAACGAAGGCAATGAAGGGGCTGAGCGGGGAGCCCCGGCACATCTCCACTCCCTGCACCTTCATCTCTTGCTGGATCACGCCTCCCCTGGGAAGCTCCCACCAGCAGCCCTGCCTTCTGCGTCCCAATTCTCTCGGTTTCGAGAAAATTGAGGGATCCCATGCTCAGGTGTCCGTTGGACATTTAAAGAGCATCCTGATTTCAGAAGTTGTGTGCTCAACACATTTTTTAAAAAGCAGAACCTGCAAAAAACTGCTGGGAAATCATTAGCCACCTCTGAGAAAGGTAATGGCAATTTTCTCTTTTTTTTTTTTTTTTCTTAGTGGGAGTTACAGAGCAATGCCTAGGGAGGAAAAGCCCTAAAAGGTTAAGCGCATGGTAAATTGGTTACTTAGAAGCGTTGGCAGCAGCAGAGGCAGATTGTGGAGCAACGTATCATTTGAGCACTTTGAAGCAGTTATTTCAAAACTTTCCAAGTTATTGACAAAACAGCAGGATCGCGTCAAATTTACTCACACCAGTATTACAGTCCAGGCTGTGGAACCGGCACTTGCAGCACTGAAGTCACACACAGGCACGCACACATCCCCTTCAACCCTTCCCTACAGAGCCAAAAAGGAGCCGGGAGGCCCTCCAGTCCCTGCAGAACCTCACGGAGCTGCACCCGGCTTGGGATAGGCTCCAAAGCCACTCTCCAAGACTCACAGTCTCGGGTTGCTCCTTTCGCTCTCACTTCTTGCACCACTACCCTAGGCATGCCTTCAAGGCAAAAAATGTCCTGAGCAGCCCTTGCCAGCCGCTGGCAATTAACAACCACATCTTTACTAGCCAAGCATCTGATGTAGGACTCGGACGCGTTTCGCCTTCTTTCTCCTCCGCTGCCCCCTCCTGCCTGGTCCAGGCAGTCTAGAAAAGACTACTAGAGCCATCGGAGGGAGAGCGACAGAGAAAGGCTCCAAGCGCATTTTCAGACATGACTGAGAAAACTGGCAACTGCCCGTCTCTGCTGTCGCCCCATGATTTAAGATCACATCTCTGTGCAGACAAATACAGCGACCGCACCAACAGCTGAACTGTGCCTCTGGACTAGGGCACGGAAAGGCAGATCAACAGGAGAGTTTCCAGCCAAGGCAGTGGAGTGAAATGCCTGCCTGCCATCTGAGGAGGACGCTGGAGTTAACATCCCCGTCGTTCTCTGCCAAAGCACTATGGGATCACCATGCTAAAATGGGTGGTTCTCATTGGCGTCTCTGCAACGACAAGTTGAACAAGGGTAACCATTCCAGGCAAACTAAGAACAGCCAAGGTCTGGGAAAGGTTCCCAGGGCTTTCAGCTCCGAGGGACAGACCTCAAGGCCACCTCTCCTGTTTGCAGCTTGGTTTGGTAAAGAGAAGTACAAGATTCCCAGAGAAGCAGCTGTCTTTGCATCACCAGCTTAGAGTTACTAGCAAAGCTAAATAATAAATACAGGGCACCCGCTGTGCTCTGCTACGTGAGCGGCAGGGTTGTAATTACCTAGAACATGGAGCACAGAGGGATGCTGCATTCACCTAACGCATTACCCACCGCTAAGAATGGCTTCCCGGTACTTTGATTTTTTTTTTTGAGCACGAACCCAAGGAACAGCTGTCAGCAGCAGAAATATACCTCGGGGTTTGCCGAACAGCAGAACTACACAGGCACCTACGACCCACACGCACAGACCATCTGTTGATACCCAGGGAATGCAACACAAGGACACTTCTCCACCATCTCACCTGCACCACCGAGCAGTGGGAAGAGACACTGGAATTCCTGGCGTAGGATGAGAGGGAGAGAGAGAGGATTTTTATTCCTAGCCTAACACCAAGGTTTCTACTCTCAAGGGAACAAAGGTATTCCAGTCCTCATGGCTCTCTTCATCTCCCCAGTCTCGAAGTTCCTCCTACTCTAAACTCAGGCACAAAAGGTTAGTAAACACAGTTCAAACACCTCCGTTGTAAAGTAATTCTTGCCTTGCTGAGCTAGCCATCCTGCCGACAGCTTTTGCTTCCTTTACAGCTGCAAGGTGCACCTGCCTGTCTCTCATCTCCCCATGAGAAGCCATAAAACATGCTTTCTGCCCAGGTGCAGTAATGAATCGCAGGTACGACTGGATATCGACTCCAGCACAGCCCAAAATTCCACACAGAGAGGGAAGGAAGATGCCATTCTTCTTTCACGCAACACAAAGCGGGAAGCCTGAGAAGCCAAGAAAACACTTAAGAGAACATGGATATTTAGCAACTTGCTGCACTAATTCTTGTGCACGTGAAGATGACTTATCCTAACTCACCATTACCACAGCTTGCTGGAAATAAGTCAAACCAACTTCCTTTACTAAAGTTTCCACCAAGAACATGAGAACTTTTGTCAGCCTGTACATTTTGCATTAATGGTTCCTCTTTATTGTACCGGCAGTGTGCTGTGATAGCAAGCGAGCCTGGTTGACGGACAGCTGTTTACAAAGCAGTCTGAACCTGCTACCCCCAAAAGGAGTGGGCTGGTTACAAAAGAGTTTCATAGGTCCTTCAGGGTGGTACGTGAATTGCTGAATAGCTGGTGGATCATGGTCTGGCCCCTGGCTTCTCTCTGCACAGTACAAATATGTCATTCTTCTTCTGTTAAGCCCTTTTTCATGTTTAGCTCGGAAAATTCAGGAGAATAAAATAAATCAAGACTATACTGAATAGTTTTGAGTTCTCTCTGGAGATAGAAGTCTCTAAATACCAAGCAGAATTATGGACGATTTGCTTCTCAGAGGAAGCAACTTGCTTCTGAAACTACTTATACATTTTTAATGACTGTGCGAGATGGTACTCCTTTTCGTTGCTATCATCACATCTTCCTGATACTTTGAGATTTTTGCAGAAAAATTCTTAGACAATACAGCAAAAGCCAAAAGACAGAATAAAACATTAAATCACAGAATAAAACTCTCCTGAAGCTGCCACACCAATAGCAAAGATACTCCTGAACACCAGACACATCTCTTCTGTCCTTCTTGTTCCCTCTGCCCAACTTGCCAAGGACACTCAAGGCATCCAGGGGCGATGCTATTTCTAGTCACACTTCCAAAGATGCTGCCACCCTGCAAAATCTGTTTGCCACCTGCCCTGCCACATCTGTCCTGCCACATCTGGCCCCAGCAAGCTGGGGAGCCCTGAAGACGGGCTGCATTCCAGCAAGACAGGGCACAGCATCTCCAGCTGCACTGGCACTTTGCTCCACAGCCCTGGAAGGCAGTGCCAGGACAGGATCAGGCTTTCCAAAACTCCAACGTGTGCTTTATCCCCATGCAACCCCCGATGCTTCTGCAAAACCCCTACGCCGTCATCTGCAAGCTCACTGAGAAACCACAAACACCCTTTAAAAATTGGCAGCAACTTCAATCTTATCGAGGCAATCGGGAGGCAGACTTTCACCCAAATGCTAGTTTGGAGGTGGCTTTGGTGTTGATGGATCTTTCTGTGCATCACCAGAAGCTTGATGAATGGTGAGAAAGTGCAGCTCAAGCAAAGCTAGAGTAATCCTCACAGCTGAGACAACAAATTTAACAGCTGCAGAGCAGCAAGGAATTCTGAAAAACTGTCAGGAAATATCAACAAACAACTTAACAGAGTCTTTTTCATTCTTTCGACAAGCAAAGAGAGCTATTTCCTTTTGCAAAGCTTCATCTGCAGAGAGTCTCAAATTTAAATGGAACTGACAAGAGGGAAAGAACCTGAAAAACATTTCAACAGGTGACTGTTGCTGGGCTTGAGAAAGTGCCTGCGCGTCTCAGGGGGAGGGGAGGAACTAAATTGCATGCCTGCCCCAGGGATACAGAGATGTAAGTTCAATTAAACTGAAAAATCACTCCATTTAAAGCTACGAACAATATGTTTTCCTCTGCAAAAATGCATAATTAGCATGGGTAAATCATTACCACTAGGTATTGTTGCAGTCAAAACCTCAGTAAGATTGAGAGAAGGATCAGACATTTATAAAGAGAATGAATAGCTAGAATTACAATAGTGAAGTTAAAAAAAAAAAAAAGAAGATAAAATAAGATTTTGGATGACACGTAAACCCTTCACGCTGCAAGGCCCTGGCTAACTCCTTTTGTTTGAGGGTTGGAAGAATCACCCCTTGGGGCAAGCCTCCTTACACTGCTTCTGGAAGCTGCTAGTACTAAAAAGGGATACTTAACAATGTGAAGCACAGTTCTGTTCCAGTCTAGCAATTTCTATGTTCCTATAAAAACTACGTCTCCTTTTAGATTTCATGAGCATTAAAGAGCCTGCTTTACTTTCAGCCACCATGCCTTTCCTCTCCTCGCATTGTCCTCGCAATATTCGCGCTGTGGCTTGCCAGGGATGAACTCATCTGAGGTGAGAGACAGACCTGTGGTATCTCTCTTCCCCAGGTGTCGAGGGGATAAAAGGACCTCCGAGTCTCCATCACGCCACGGTGACGGCACAGCTCCACGAAGGGTCATTGAGTTAGCACCAGAGCAGGTGATATTCAGGGGAAGGTGATATTGGTGATAAACACCTGCTCAGCTGATACATAAAATGGATTTTTTTTTTTTTTTTTTTTTTATTCTCTGAGCTGTGTTCTTTTATCTCTCTCTTTTTCTTTTTTCCCCTCCCCTCTTCGTGACTTCCAGAAAAAGCAGCAAGAAACTTCAAGGAGAAAAGAATTCTGGAGGCAGTGAAGCAGAAGGACGAACGTATTCCTGACATTTCTCATTCCTGTGGATTATTTTCTTTAACTTTCTCTCTCCAAAATCCCGAGTTCTCTCTTGTTTCACCTTTCTCAATCCTCCCCAGCATTACCAAAGCCTGATCAACTTTTCCTGTCATCGCTCAGAGATAAAAGCAATATGTACCCATCCTAATTCCTCATACAAGCTGCATATAGACTCAGCTATCTCAAAGTTGGATTTTCCCCAGCATTATCAACCACAGACCTGCGAACACACAGAGACTTCAGCAGCTGCAGTTTCAGGCTGAGTCACCGGACATCTTCATTCAATTATCTGCTCCTCCGCAGGCTTGTCACACGACCTATCAGCCCCCCCCAGGATCGGTCAATACTTGAAAGCTTTATTGGCACAGCGAAGTGAATTACGAGTGTGAAAACCGCACCTGCCCCCTCAGAGTCACGCTTACAAAAGTCCCATTACAGACATCGACTTGATAGCATTAAAACTCATTTGTTGGGACAGCTTATTTTATTCTAGAAGCAGGTTTAAGCTGCTTCTCTGCTAGGAAATTTTGCCAGTACGACCACACTGGCAAGACCCTTCAGGCCCGCAAAAGGATCCAGTCTGCATGCTGCTGTGCCCTGTCTTTCTGCCCTGCTCCCCGGGCACCGCACGAGGCACAGCAAAGCCTGCAAGCACCGCTCGATGAAGAGAGCCCTACGGCTGCTGAGAGAATAGACACCAAGGTGCATAACGCCACGGACACGCACAGCATCGGCAGCAAAACACCCCGATGTACGAAAGTGCTAGGACGGTTTGAGAGGGCTGTGTAGCGTAACCCTGCCTCCCCCTCCCCGCAGAGCCACCTGAGCCCCGCTTCCGCAGCGGGGAGCTGTGATGGACCAGCTCTGGCCAGCTTCACGGTGTGACAAAGAGGATGCCGCCTTCAGCTGCCTCATCCCTCTCCCAGAAGTCACTGCTCCTGGCGGCAGAGGCAGCAAAACATCGGCTTTGCCTCTGCCTCAGCCCCCTCCGGTTCACAGCCTGGTGTCGGAGCTTACAGGCGATGATTTACACCGCGCACAGAGCGGCCAAGCCAAGGAGATGGAGGAGGCACGCGTGCAAGAGGACTACAGGACCTGTAGCGTTCCAAACCATCCCAGCACCACCCTCCCGACATCGTCTGCCAAAAGCCTCCCTGGCTGTGACAATTCACTTCTCAGTGGGGAAAAAACAATGAAGAGAGAAAACTAAGATCACGTGGGATTTTCTCCCTCCCCGGTGCCCACAATTTATTTTTATTAACAAACAATGGATGTTAAGAGCACTGTGGTCTCACACAGCCACGTCTGCTCTACCCACTTCAGACACTCTTAATTGGCTTGAAGCTGTTATCTTAAAGGAAAAATCATGACGAGCCTGGGGGAAGGGGAGTGTCTGTAGGTGGAAGGAGAAAAGCAGATTTTGCTCCAGCTGAGAAGGACGGCAAGCTGCCATTGAACAGGGGCCAGAGCTGTCTGCACCAGCGCTGCTCCTCTAAGAGCGCTATGTCATGACATCACCTAAATTTTTTAACCATTTTAAGCATACTGATAACGATAATTATAAGGCTAAGGGCTGTTTACCTTGGATAAAGTTTCTGCACAGGCTCAGCCCCGAATCATCTAAAACGCAGCAAGAAAAGCTTTGTTTACCTCCCCACACCTGGCACTCACAAAAGCCTCCGCGTACAGCCTCGCGCCAGCCGTTTTTCCCATATAAAAAGGCCAGGGCTCTTGTACCAAACATTACGCCACGTTTATTCAGCAGAAGACTCCTACCCACTCTGCAGGCCATCACTTCCATTAAACCACCTCTGGTGCGGGAGAGAGCGGCTGGTTTGCACTGCATACAGCACACAACCAAACACAAGCAAGTATTTTCAGAAGGGGAAATACAAACTGATCTCTGCAGCACAAGTGGCACAAGGAAACTCCTAGGTGAGCAGAATCTCAATTGCTCAACAACTCTTTTCTTGCAAAGAGGCCTGTGGGACCCTGAATAAATAAAAACAATTAGAGCCTTGGCTTCATAAAAGGCTTAACCAGGAAAAAGAAAAAGCCTTTAAACCAACAATTATTTCACATTAAGAAATAAATAAAAATGGAGTTCTGAAATTTCAATACAAACACGTGAACCAGGGACAAGCTGCCGTATGAAAAATCGGGAGCATCAGCTCTTTTGCAGAAAACATCCCTTGGCAACACTCCTGTCCTACAGCAAATGTGGAAATGCAAAGCAAAGAAGTTCCTTTCACTGGAGGGCATATACAGCCCTAAGTCAAAGTGTTCCTTGAAAGCAGGTGGCAGGACACGAGCTCAGCCCAAATACTGCTTTCTCCTGGGTCGCATATATGGAGGCGAGAAGAGCCAAGAGTAAAATAAGACTGAAGCAAGTCAGAGCAAGTGCAAAGCAACCCCAGTGCCATTTCCTACTGTGCCACTGGCTCTCTTCCTGGTTTGAGACAAGTCGGCTCCGTCCAAGCTCTACCACGGTCAAACACTCACCTTACGGGCAGGCCAGAGACCCAGACTTCATCCTGCAAATGGCTGGAGATCACTAGGCAGCCAGGGAGGAGAAAGGGCAAACCAGGCATCTACATTTTCCCAGGGCGATGCTGGGAAAGGACATAACCCACCACACAATTTTAGCAGTGAGCAGTGTAAGACCCAAGTACCCGGGATGGCATTAAACCTTCAGTTCTTCAAACTTGCTCGATTATTTCTCACTAAGCTGTGATGCAAGTGCACACGCTGGAAGAAAAAAAACAACCCAATCACCAGGACTCCGGCTTTATAATGTGCCAAGGACCGTGTTCAGAATGAACTGCTTTAAGAAATCCTTTCCGTGAGATCTCCTTGCACTCAGTGCATACCCTTTCGCCACAGAAAACAGAGCTGCTCAGAAAACCATTTCTCCCTCCTCAAAACCGATGATTTTTCCAGTTCTGCCACACTTTTTCACAGTTCTGTTTCAATAAGTATATACACGTTCGGAAACCTGCTTTCAGCCATTTGGCTCACAGCAATTGAACCCTCTTGAAGACACACTGTCTTGCAAAATACCAACTTTTTTTTTCTTTTGAAGCAGATCATCAGATTTTGGGTGGTGTGTACCCCCACACACACACTGACATTTTTCCACAAAATTTCCCTTTATCAAAAATGCTTTGATGGAAAATTTTCAGCTCTCTCAGAAGAAAAGAAATCCAATGAGCGCTAACCCCTATTTGCTGGTAGTGAAGAATTACTGCTACCACTGAGTCTCTTTACACATGAAGGAAGTTCTAAAACATGAATCGGATCTGTGAGCATATCAGGAGTCTAGGGGGAGAAAAAGCTCTTAAATGCATCAACCTGATCTCTGGGCTACAGAAAGAAGATGAATCTATTTATTTCACTTAAAGTCCCTGGCAGATTCAAGAGGGAAAAGAAAGGAAAACAAAGAAGCCTCTACCAAATCAACCTGCAAGAAGTGGTTTATGGCCAAAAAGCTAGTTTTGCTTCTTTTTATAGCTGCCAAAATTGTAAGAGAAATAAATAGATTAATCCCCCATCTATCACCCGAAGAACATTTTGATACACACGAGCTCAAAAAGCCTGTACTTTGAAGCAAGGAAAAGGTAATTTCTGAATGGCTGAAGATGCTGGTTGTAAGACTTGGTCTGTATATTTCAAAGGAACAAGAATCTTTGGGTGTGCGTTTGGAAGACAGTAAGCATATGTGTTTGAAAGGAGGTGGGAAAGAGGACAGATGCCAAGCTAAGAATATGCACGAGAAAGCATAGGGGTGATAGGCTTGAGAGCAGGCAGAGGAGGGGCAGAGGAGAAATGTCTGCACAAGAGAGCAAGGAAATCTGCAAAACTAAAGGTACGCAAGGAAAAGAGAGGAGTTAGGAGATGCCCATACATGCAACAGTAGAGCTGCACACAACCACCAGATACAAAAAGAGAGCTGCTGGAGGAACAGAGTGCCTTGTAGCAGTAAATAGTCTTGCACAAGAAAGCAGAAACAACATCCAAACTGGTAAGCGATGTTGCATTTAAAAGGTATTAATTTGCATGAGAGAAGCTTTTAATCCTGCTTGTATGTAAGTGACACAAAAAAGGTTTCAAACTAGAAACCTATGTGTTTAATTAACAGTTTAACACCAAAAAGCATCCAATTAGAGGTGCAGTGCTACTGTGTTACCAAGATGAAACATCCAAGTCCCAGAGGGATGGAGGAGAACCAGCAGCTCTGGCATTTTCCCCTACTTGTTCGAACACGCCAAATCCCATGCCAAGCAGCAGTAGAGGGGAGTCCTGGCCATACGAGAAATACCGCCCAGACAAGTGCAAGCATACAATGTTTTGGATTTAAAAAAAAAAAAAAATTTTAAAAAAATTTGCTAACCTCCCTCACTGGGTCATTGCAGAGGATGTGAGCCTGAGGGAACAGGCTTTTCATTGAATCCAGTAAAGAGCTGGAAAAAGAGCTCACTGAGAAATGAGCCCTCACTCAGGAAGAGCATCCTCACAGCGGTGACGGTGAAAGGACAGAAGAGAGGCGGTGTTCACCAACAAAAGGAAATTTCTTATTAGGCCTGCCGATACGTTGCTGGGCGAAAGACCAGAGAAATAATCTTCACGCACACATCCTTGGCAAAAAGTTGCTCAGCTTTTCCCCTCGTAACAGCACAGAAAATTCAGTAAGAGACATGACTTCTCCCCACAGCCTTGGCTCTGGTATCTCGCAGTTTCTCACCATCCTCTTTTCTCTGTCTCATGGCCTTTCATGTATTTATTCTGAGGCTTGGAGAGTCTTTTGCGTAACAGGGAATATGGGCACAGAGCAGCTTGCCTGATGATACGAGTGCTTTTGAACAAAGCACCACTCAAGTTTCATAAGCCTCAAGATAACTGCTCTGTGTCTGGCTTATCCTTTGTTTCTCAAATATTTGGCCACCTGGCTTCAGATACGGCCATAACATGTACAATTCCGGGACAGCTCCAGATTTCACACATGGTTTTGCCTAAGTTATTGATCATTTCTCCCTTTAACAAGCCAAATGCCATCACTTGCAGATACCCTGCCCAGACAGAGTCACCCCTGCAAGAGATCTGAGCTCTTCTACTCTAAAGGCCAGTGGAGACCTCTAAAAGTGCTGATGGGACTTGTGCTCCTGAATTGCCACGAAAACTAGCCTTAGGAAAGCCCCGAGTAAAACCCCACATTCGGCAAAGAATTCCACCATTGATTCAAGTGGAGCCTGCATTTTACCACCGCTGTAAAGAGTTAAGCGCGGGATAAATCTCACAGACACTTAATGGGCCTTTACCCGAGTGCAAGAACTCCCTTCCTATCCGCAGTGTGATACAAGCGGAAGAACGACACCACGCTTGTGGATTTTATCCAGGGGTTTGATGTGGAGCGAGCAAAGATCACTTGGCTTCATTAACAAAGCACAACACACAGGACTATAAAGGCACAGGACATTGCCTCAGCGTGAAAAACAAATTCGTTCACAGAACAAATTCATTCTAACCATCTTGCCTTTCTGTTTCTCCAAGTTAGCTATAATCAGGCTGTCTGTGCTCCTGACTTAGCAGCATTCTCAAAACTGCTCCCAGAGCACTCATCCTCATCAACGATATCCAATTTCCAAACCGAGCAAGGAACAACCCTTTCCAGAGTTGGCTTTTCAGTTGCTCTCACCACTGGCTTAACATCAATTCCAGTTAAATGAGGAAAGTACAAAGGGACTAAGTTATGCCCATACTGAGCGCTCTGAAAACCCTGATCGCATCATTCTCTTCCAGCTATAAGCATAAATTGTCCTCATTAACCAGCCTTAGCCCAACTTTAATGTTTGCATCTTGACCTATAATCCATCCAAAATCCAGCACCATGTTCTAACGCAGCCTTTATCCTTAAGCCCGAACTCACAGCCTGTCTGGCCAGATGAGCCAACAGGACTCAGACATCTGACAACCTGAATTTGCTCTTTCTGATCCAGACACTTCTGGTTTTGTCTCGACACCAGAGAAAGCGAGGCTTACACAGTTGTGATTCCAATATCCATTGATGTGCCCACCTCTGATCAACCTGGAATATGATGGCCAGTTTCCAACCAAATTTCACGGGGATGTAGACTCACAAAACTATCGGTTCCTATGAGTTTCATGAAATAATACTCTAGTAGAGGCAAGAAAGATTTCTCCACAGGGGGAAGGACTGCAAGTTTAGCTCAACTCCCAGTAGGCACCAAGGAATCCACAAGGGAAGGACGTTATGCGTGCCCCAAATATAGGGCAAATCATCAATTAGAGCTTACTGAATTCAGCCACGAGGCATAACCCATATGCCAGGCTTCCTTAACTCCCCAGCTCACAGGAACCACTTGGGTTTTCTCCCCACCACCCTCCAGGATTCACTTCAGCTCAGATACGCTCCAAGCAGAGGAAGTTTGGAGTGGGTGTGATTCAGCGCAACTCATTTTGAACCAGTTTTGTGCCCAGCAGGCTTCCAACTATTCCAGCTGCCCAGTAGCCATCAGCCCAGCTGATTGTTGCTAACTGCTGTCAAATGGCAGCCTGGCAGCCTCTGCATCTCCTCCTGCCCCCAGAAGAAAAAGCTATTAATGTGATACTCCACTCCTTTCCAAAAGCAGCTTAGATACTGCTGGTGGGAGAGGGACAAACACCCGGAAGGACAGATAACACTGAGCATTGTGAAGGTGAATGAAGGCAGTCACTCGTCAGACATCCAGCCCGAGCTCTTCCCCCAGCCCCACGTGGAGCAGCTCTTCCTCCCTTCCATCTCTCAGCCTGCTCTGCCAGAAATTAAATCACTAACATTAGGGGGCCATTTTCTCTGTGCCACCCCCCTCAAATGCTGTTGCTTAAACAACAAATCCTCAAAGAGTGCAGTGGGATGGTGACCCCAGCGTGCAGATGCTGTTATTAACAGAACAAGGACAGCCTGGTGCGTGCAAATAGACCCTTAAATTAAAAACAAAACCAACTGCCATCACCTCGGTTGCTTCCTGTTATACAAATAGTTCCTGCCCCGAAGATATGTCACTTCGGGAGCTGTCTGCATCCACCACTCCACTGTCTGTGCTCAAACAGCTATTCTACCAAAACAGCCCTTCTGCTGAGATGACAGGCAAATCCAGAAGGCTATTTCACACCTGAACGTCGTCTGCGGGGGCACACAGGCTTCATGACGGACTCTAATTTCACCCAGTGACGCAAGCGCGCATCGGCACAAGCGCCTGCAGAGCGCAGGAAACGCGACGCGGGAGGAAAGTGGTTTGATACCGACACAACAAGACAGAAACGGTTAACCGCACAGCCCAAAACTTCTGCAGCCACACCACGCAGGAGCCCGGCCAAGCACGCAGCACAAACTCCTCCTCCTTCAAGAGCAGCTTTAGGGAAGAAATGCAGCAAAGAGTGATTGGTGCAGAAAGCCTTTGACACATCAAGTTAAAAAACATTCTGGGCAAAGAACAGCGCACAATTTCCTATTAGCAAAGTGCTGCATTAGCCCCTGAACAGCCTCAGACGCACCACGCTGCAGGACCTCCCCTGACAGCACTCCCAAGGAGCTGCTCATTAAGGGCTGAACAAACGCAATGCCCCTTCAGATCAAGCTTCTCTCTGAAGTTGCAGTGCCTTCTCCCTCTCTCCTCTCAAGCAGGCTGGTTGACTCTGCAGTCACTCAAACCTCCTAAAACCAGAGTTCCTTTCTCCAGATAGTTGCTGTGGATGCTTATCCCAGCGGCCCCCTCTTTGGGACCGTTTCACCCACGAGCCGTGCAAGCCCAACAGCTCCCCGAGCCCGGCAGCAACCTCTCAGGACAACAGGCTGCTGAAAACAGAGGCAGCTCATCTGCCTGCTGCACCCAGTTAGATGCGTGCCTGTCGTTTTTGCCCTGGCTCCTACCTGCAACTAGGCACCCCCTTCTCCCATCCCCATGGCTCCCCCGTGCTGCCTTTTTGCTAGTTATCTGCCAAACACCCACCCTCACAGGCAGGAGAAATGAGCGCCTGCCCTCTGCCACAATACATTGCAGTCCCTGGGAATGGATCCCACTGCCTCCCCATCTCACCTATTTATCTTAGTTACATCTTTCCCGCTCCTTCGCTATGAACTTCCTTGGCTGTGTTTATCCTCAGAGCATCCCTGCAGAGAAGGGCAGTGCCATTACCTGCCACGCAGGCTGGCACGCCAGAGGGGACACAGCGAGTCTCTGGTAGGGCATACACAGCCCACACAAAGCCCCACGCAGTCAAATCAACATCAGGACTGCCTGCACCGTCAGAAGGGATGGTGAGAACAAACGGAGCAAGGAAAGGCATCCTGAAGTTTAATGGGAAATACCTGATGCTACCCAACCCTTAGGCCGTAGCAAATCAGGCAAGATTCCCAGTTTCATTGAAACACTGCCGTTTCTGATTGCCATCCTCCACCACCGCCCAGAAGCACAGTACATGTATGGAGGCGTGGGAGCAGCTCTGGGCAGCAACCTGAAATCTCCATCTTTCAGGGCATTTTATCTTAGGCCGCTCTGTTCAGCCGAAACCGTTCCTGATGTAAACTTTGTCAGCCCTGACCACCCTGCCCCAGTCTCGGCCCAGCTGACGCTCAGCGAGGAGCAGCCGTGCACACAGGTCCTGACCCCACGCTGCCTCTGCAGCTTCCTGCAGGCCACCCTCCTGGAGAGGTGCATATGGAGGTAGAGAGGGGTATCTCAAAATGGTACGTCTGGGGAAGAGGAGGAGTTGAAAACGCTGAGCATTCAGAGCTTGAAGGGGCCACATTTCTGCCTAAAAGCGAGCAGGCTAGAGACACGAGAAGAGCATCCAAGTCCCAGGGAAAGAATGGCCAGTCTCCAGATACTTGAATTTATGTCAACCTGGAGACTAGACAAAGACCCATTAATTCCCGGGCTGTCCAAGCAAGAATTGGATGAGTGACAACTTTAGCATTATGACTTCAATGGACCATCTCCCCGGGGTGCCAGCAAGAAGATGCTCTTTCTGGCTCTACTGTCCGAAACGCCAAGAGAGATCCAAATCAACCACAGCCTGCCGTCCTCACGTTAACGGCCAGGAGCCCTCTTCATCCTACGTGCCTTGTGAAGGCTGATAAAGAGAGCTGCTTGGCAGCACTGAAGTCTTTGCTCTTCCTTCACCCGCCTCCTCGCAGCTCCCTGGCCTTCTCTTATGAGACTGACTGCCACTCATGCAGGAATTGGTCTCTGGGGAGCATGAGGGGCACAGGATTTTGAAATCCCTCTTCTTGAGCTGACAGCAGCCTTTCAGCCCAACAACAGCTCAAAACGCTTGTGAAGAGAGATATTTTTATGAGAGCTCACCCCCTCCAAATCTTTCCAAGCTCCTTTTCTTAGGCACTTTGAAATAATTAAAGTCTTCCATCAAATTATACTGAAGATCTCTATGAAAAGCCTTTAATTTCCATTCGCTTAATGTAACTCCATCCACCAGATGAACTCTGTGGGGGGCTTTTTTGTTTTGGGATTTTTCTTTTTCTGCATCTTTTTAATTTTTTTTTTTCCCCTCCTAAGATATCATGCTGGGAAACTTTAATTTGATTTTAGCCTGACTAGAATTTTGGGCTGTGCCACATCCTGTCAGCCGATCACAGCTGCAGTGGTAATCTCAAGCTCTCTTTAACTTCGATGCGTCGCATTTAATCAGCTCATGGTTGGCAGCAACAATCTCTGTGCGTACGGTAGGCACGTGAGTAAAGCCTCCAAGCTAACAAGAAACCTAAAAAGCACCAGAGTCTCCCTGATCCATTACTCCCTCCTACAGGCAGGCTGAAATACCACAAAGTGGTCCAGCAAGCGTAGGCTTACAGCAGAGAAGGGAAGGTTTCATATTTTCTCTAAATAGGGGACGTTGCCAAGTTGACCTTTAGCTCACAAAATAAACGGCAGGGATTTTTCCGCAGGGCAGAAATAGCGCTTTCCACCCCGGTGACTTTTTCAACTGATAAACTCCTTAATGAACAAGAAGTTTCCCAATAGAGCACCAATATCCCCTTCCAAGTGACTACCAGCAGACCTTGGACGAACCGTGACACAATACCACAGTTTGGGGCAAAAACCACAGGAGCCGCTGCAGCCAGATGCCACCGGGGAAGCGCAAACGTGGAGAGGATTTCCTCGCGTGTGCCAAAGCCTCTAGCTGCAACTGAAGGAACCAAGCCCAAGAACGAACCCAAAAAAAAAAAAAAAAAAAAATCTGAATTCCCCTGTCACCACTGCTGTAGCAGTTTAATCACTTCAAAGCCTATTTGCCTTCACACAAATGAAGAGAGTCTGCTCCCCAAACTGTTCAGGCCATCTGTGTGCTGCACGTTAACATCTCGGGAGGGTGAGCTCACCGGCGCTAAACCCAGGGAGCCACAGGGTGCAAAGGAGGGAGGCAGAGCCCGCTCTCTCCCCCGCACCTCCAGCTCTGCGCTCCGGCAGAGGCAAGAGGCAGCCACCTACACAGCCCGGGCTCTCCGCAGTGGTGGCAGACTGCCTGCGCAGCCGAGAGACGCAACTCTTCCCCGGGGCGAGGAAGACGCTGAGGGAGCAGAGCCAACACCTTTGAATTGCACCAGGCAGTTGAGGAGAAGCCAAGGAAAATAGCGGATCAGGAGGAGCTGGTCCCAGAGGGGACTCTGCTAGGAGGGCAGCATGAGATCCTGTCCAATACAGCAGGAGTTTCCCAACTTTTTTTGGCTTTTCTGCACGGTCCTGCTCCCACTGGTGCTGATCCACCCCTCCTTGTTGGGTACCCAGCCGCATCACGGCCAAAAACATTCGCCTTGGCACTAGGGTAGAAGCAGCGGTGTTATATAAAGGAGAGAAGCCAAGGCTCAAATCAAACCAAGCAAGATGCCCACAGCCAGCCTGCACAGCGCACGGCAGAGGAGAGGACCAAGAGAACCGAACCCAGCCCGGGGGATGAAAAAAATGCCCACGGTTAACACATGTGCTTGAGTGGAAGTGGCACAGCGTTAGCTGAAGCCAAAGAGGAGGGAGAGAGCCAGGTACACACTTGGCAGATATCTGGGTTGGTGTGAAATGGCTTATCAGGATCCATGCAGAAAAAAAAAAAAAAAGAAAAAAAAAGAAAAAGGAAAAAAACAACCCACAAGCTGCAAGAAACACATTTCAACTGCTAATAGTTGAGAGCCACAGGGCAGGGAACAGAGAAAAGGCAGAGGGACATAAAGCTGCTCTGCGCCCTAGGAGAGAAACTGGAGAGGGAGAAAGGAATACAGATGCATTTCAGGAGCAGCCACTGTGCTGGACTCTCTCACTGATATAATTCAACCCTTAAACTTGGTTTGACCATACTAATCTGAGATTACCCCAGAGCCAGAAATAAGAAAAGGGATGCCTGTGTGCCTGCAGTCACTTCCTAGCAAAGAATAGAACCAGACAGACTGCACGCAGAGATGTGACCCTACGGAGAGCCATGTCCCAAAACAGCCATGGGGCCCTCTCTTTTCCAGGGCTTTTTAGAGTGCTGCAGAAGCTCTCACGTCCCAAATAAAAAGCCCTAAAAAATTTGACACACCTCTGCCCAGACTTCGTGAGCAATTTATGAGAGTTAAAGCAGTGGCATGTGGTATTCGCAGCAGCTGCTCAGCAGAAGGAAGATGACGATGATAAACTTGTGTTTGATTTTGTCACTGTAAGCACACAGCAGATGCTGGGAGATAGGGTTGAGCACTTTATGGGGTCTCACAGAAGCTAACAGACAAGCAAGCAAGCAAGCATGAACAAGAGGTAAAAGCTTGCTGACCTTCCAAAATGGGGCTTGACTTAGTAACCAAAGCACCAGCAAAGTCCAAGAGCTGGAAAAGGCAATGGCTCCTGTGAGGCAGAGCATGACACTGTCTCAGGACACCAGGATTTCATCCCCAGTTCTTCTGCTTGGCTAAACTACTTTCTCTCTTAATGCATTAATTTTACCACCTGCACCTAGTCAGAATAATGTTGCAGACCTCTTCAGCAAAAGGCTTTGAGATCTCAGGATGAAGAGTGTTCTGTAAGACTCATACATCATCATTAGCTCTGGCCAGGAATAACCCAGAGGCTGGAAACCTGGAGCAGCATTTTTCTAGCTGCATTTGGAATGCGTTTCCCTCCCTCCAACCCCAGTAAACCCACACCCTGATCCTCTGCCTAGCTGGACTTGGTCATTTATTTCAAGTAAAGCAGCACTCCGATAAAATCCTCAAGGCTCCAGGTAAAATCCTTGTCCCCAAATACTATGCTGCTGGCATCCTAACCAAGACAAGCCCTCTTCCTCACAGCAAATCAAAGTTCAGGGGGGGAATCCAAAATAGAGTCCAGCACTCAATGCAGTGCCACGCTCACTAGACGATGCTTCCATTAACGTTTCACACCTTTAGTTTTTAGCCAGCACTCACGGAAAAGACTAATATTTACTAAAATGAGAAGATAACATCTTTTAACAACATCCTCATCTCCATCAAGTTTCATAGGGCTTTTTGTCCTGTATACGCAGTCTGCCCAGCCATTGCTATTCCCCTCCAAAGCGGCGCAGGACGTAGGAAAGTCACTCCAAAACCAACAACGCCAATAATTCATTGTAAACACAAACCAAATGGGTTCTGTGAGGCAACTTTCTTCTGGAGAGACGCTCTCTCTCACACTAAACAAAAGCAGTCGCCAGTGATTTACCAGTTGAAGCGATTCTAATAATTCTCCCGCTGACGGCACAGGACAGGCAACACAGCATTGGTATCGTCAGGTCACTGTTCTGCCTCAGAGCATCATCCAGAACAGTGCTGGGATGAAGGTAATTAACGATGTGGTAACTAATCTGTTTAGTCATCCGCTGTGTCTGCAATTCATTTCTGTCATGTGCAAATAGAGTATCAAAGCTTGGCGGTAATGGCTGTCAAGTAGCATGCTATCCCACGGCAGATTTGCTGGGGTTTCGAGAGGAGTCTGAGTAGTCCTCTCCAAACAGCCATGTCCAAATAAACCCGATACTTGCCACCAGCCAGAGCCAGAAGGCGACCGATGCAAGGACCCCTTCTCAGCCCAGCTTCACGTACTGCTGCTCCTCACAACCCCTCAGTATGATTATCCATCCTCGCTTTGCAGATGGGAAAACTGAGACCCACAGAGACAAAACAATTTCTCCAGGATCACAAAGGAAGCCCATGGCTGACAGGACAGTGAACTGAAATTACTGGATAACACTGCAAACTCTGGAACATCTCGTCCTCCCACTAAAACAAACAAACAAAAAACACTACAGACAAGATTTCATGAAATGTAGCTAGCAAAATTCTTTCAGTTTTGGACCTCCCAATCTGAACTCTGTAGGAGTCCAAGAGGTCCAAGGAAAAAAAAAAAAATTAAAAAAAAAAATCTAAGCATTGTCAGTGAATTCAGACACGATTTGGGTTTGGCGGTACCTGATCCATCTGCCAAGGTAGGTTTGGGCAAGTACAGAGAAGACCTAGTCTCACCTGCATGGTCTAGATGCCCCATCAAAAAGTGACCCAGATTTTTGCACGCTCATGGGACAGAGGCATGAGTTTCATGGTTTCGTTCCTATTTTCAGCTCTGTATGGGACTGGAGGGGACAAAATCACAGCTCAACAGTCTGCAGGGGAATCCACTTCCAGGAAATCCATGGCTAGAAATAACAGATGCTTCTCCAAGGGTTCCCAGCTCAGTTTGGTAGACCCAAGGGGCAGACATTCTTAGACTAACAGCCAGGGAAATTTTGGCAATGCCTCTAAAATTGCCTCATGGAGTTTTCAGGGTTCACCCATCAGCAATGTCTGACACAGTAACTGAGATTAAAACTGCGTGGGTGGGTACATGTTTGTGCCTGCTAGTGAGCCTGTAAAAAACACACACAGAGTGATAGTTTGGTCTATTGAATCGGGACTCCAGAAATCCATTTTTAGCTCTGCAACTGCCCTGTTCCCTATCCTTAAATAACTCACTATCTCTTCTTCCCACTGCTTTCCCCTCTATAAAATGGGAAGTGTTCCCTACTAGGTCTTCTTGCCGTAGTGCTGCACGGATCTATCCAAATGAGCTTCAAAAACGCCTTTCCAGTCATGCCACACGCTTGCCTGGAAGTCCCAATGTGGATTCAACGGTTGCTCGTAAAGAATCCTTACCAGCTACGTGGAGAGAAGATGCCTTCAACGCTTAGAGTGCACAGCAACATTTGCGTACGCTGACAAGGCCACACCTCCCTTTGTAAGGAGATTTGGGAGCTAGAGCTGAGAAGTGCCACGGAAAAATGAAATGTCACCATTAAAAAAAAAATAAGCTTCTCGTATATATACACACACACAGAGAGCTCACCTTCAAGGTGGAAAACTTATCTGTTTGCAGAACATAAGCTCGTAGAAGCTTGATTCGACCAGACGCGAGGCACGCTGGCCCTGCTCCAGCAAGACGTTCAGGCGTGCACTTGTCGTCAGAGCGCTCACTTGTGTGCCCGGCTTTTAGGCTCAGACAACCGTTATTTCGGAAGGTGGGGGGCACCCACGCATTTTCCTGGGTCAAAATCACAGGACTTGGCACCAAAATGTGCCAAAACCCCAATACTGGATTGACTTCAGCCTGCACAGGCCTTTGCAGCACACAGGCGGAAGACTTGAGAACAGCCAAAAACGCCCTGGGAAGTTACTGGTCTCCTGAGACTAAATTCAGATGCTCTCTTCTTCCCTGACCACCTCCATTTCTATCACCATTTTATTGTGAACATTTGTGATTTACTTTCTGCCTCTCCCCCACCTTTCTTCTCTTCCAAGCCCACTAAAACCTGGCAGGTTTTAAAATCCCTGCATATCTTGATGAGAGGAGGGCTGGAACGACTCCTTTGGGGACAACGGACTAGATTTTCCTGCAGTGTGCCTACAAAGTCAAAACCAAATTCTTCCTTTTTATAGGAATCCATTCAAAGCCTATTGATCTGAGTCTCCATCCTGGTCTCGACAGTCTCCAAGTCTGAATTTTTTTGATCAAGGTTTCTAAAGTGACACTCAGGTCTGCGCCCGCACCTGCTCAGTCAGCCACCCCAGTCCCCTTTGCGTCCTCCATGCCCCAGTGCTGTTTCCCACACGCTGTGCCCGACACCATGACAAAACCACATACGGCTCCATCTCCCCAAAAACACACCACACACCCCCAATTTGCACCCTTGCTCCCCAGCAACACCGTTGCATTCAGCTTTTTGACAAGGGACAAGACTGCTCGTGACACGGGTGCGGTTTCTCACAGACACTACTGTAGAAGGTGGGCACAGCCGGGAGGATTTAGAGGCTGAAGTCACTCCCTGGGAGTCATTACAAGCTATTACTAAGCCGAACCTAGGGACTCCTCGTTACCCGAGTTATTGTTCTGGAAGTGGCTCTTGCCATCTGCTAATCTGCTAAGCAGGTTGTACACGAGGGCTCGCGCTTACAGTTTGGAGTTACTCTGTGCTACTGCACCAAGGTGCGAAGGAGGAATTTCTGCACGTGAATAGATACAAGAGCAGTCACCTATGGCTCCTGCCTGACTGTTCCTGCACACTTGAACTGCTGGTGCAGTCAACAGATCATCCCATCTAATCTCCTCAAGATCACTAAGCAATGCCATCAGCAATTCTTTCAGGCTTTTGAGAGCTGGCAACCAGGCCAACGCAACGCAGACACTTCCAGACCAGAGAAGGATGGCCACCAATTGTGCCAAAGAAAGAGGGTTGGGAAATCTCTGACCATGAGCAACTAAGGAATTCAGGACCTTACACCTCCTCCTTTAAAATAGTCTCCCTTATAGGAAATGAATCATTAACTTCAAGGATGTAGATGGTACCCAGGTCTTGGCATCTCATGCACCATCTCCTGGAGCTTCCTGCACCATCTCCTTTTTCCAGTCCACTGTAACCCAGCCCCAGCCAGTTACCCCTCATCCATGTTCCCAGATCCAGCAAGTTCTCCTCAGGTCACATCAGGTTACGTACCAGATATGCTGCCCAAACTGTGAAAGTACAACTCTCCCCTTCACGTGTCTCTCCAGCACTGTGAAAGCCACGGATAAGCAAGGACATAGCTCCATGACCCCCCCAAAAAATTGGGATCTGAGCAGAAGAGGAGAGGCAGGCAGGCAGGCAGATACGCAACAGCGAGCACGAGGCAGCAGTGAGATCACCAAGATGACTGAGAGAAGCAATAGCCCCAGATTTATGTCCAGGTTCGAATGTCTGCTAGAGCAGAAGGTCAGGGGAACAACCCTGCCTGCCAGAGAAGAGCAGCAGTAAATCCTGCCTCCTATCACAGCTGGCCTGGAAATTACAGAAGAAGGATAAAATTGTTCTATTACACAATCCTGAAAGATGACATGTTTTTTCTTGGTACCATTGCTCTAAATTTCAGATCTTTCAATATGGGACTACTGAAATCTGTGGTTCTATCTTTCGGGCTGCGTTACTGTAGGAAGATTAATTAAACCCAAACAAGGAAGCTGTTTAAGATCCAGCCAAGCCACAGTAGGTTCAGGTCATATACACAGCCACGGGATAACTGCTCCTAAGGCAGGGAGACAGAGCCAAGCAAATCAGGTAGAATGTGCCTTTGAGAAGCTCGAGGACCTTAATGAGAGCCTACTATCACTTCAGACAAAACGGAGAGACAGAGCTGGTTTCATGCAAACACCATTCTGTCTAATGGCAGATAAAAAGGGTGTTAAGGGGTAGCAAGAGCTGGAAAAATATGTCAAGTTCTGAAGGAAAAAAAAAGGCATTTTAAGTGTTTTAAGAAATAAAGCACTTTTCCATTCGTCACCATTCAGCAAGTCAGTAAGTACTGAACCTGTGAAGTAGTAATTACTATGGGTTGCTTCCTCACCCCCCCCTTTTGGAAAAACACATCAGAATTGGGGTTCTTTATCACCAAACCAGTGGGAATAGCAGTGCCAGGTGCTATTAATAAGAGGCTGCCTACAGCCTGGAGGCTTACAGCCTTTCTCATCAGGACCTTCTACCCATTCTCAGACTTTAATTTTCATTCATCAAAAAATAACAAAAAAAGGTTTCAAACACACAGAGTGGATTGATACATACGCGTTTCTCACCCTCACCCTCCCCCTCCCACCGCCTTCCCCTTTAATGACTTTGCCAAAGGAGAAAACGAATTCAGTTGTGGCCAAGAACAGCATTTAAAAGTGTTTGTTGTTTTATAGCCATTCATTGTATTTAATTATAGACGTGTTATAACTCGCGTGATCTCCTTCCCTTCCTGGAGTGAATTACATAATCAGCCACCACCACATGCTTCCACCTACGACACCAATATTACAGCGTAAGGGCTGTTTCGTGCTAAACAGTCATTTCCCAGAGCTTATTACTGCGAGCAGTCTGAGGGATGCAAATATGCAGATGGTCATCACCTTTTGCGGTCCTTAGGAAGTCCATGAGACCATGGGAAGAGGTAAGCACCATGCCTACTCAAAGACAGTGGCTGAAGCGATCTGCACAAGTTGTGAGGCTTTGCTCACCGGGCTAGGAGATTTCAGACACAGCTTCAGCTGCCAACTGGTGCTAAGGTTTTGATCCATCATGTGGTTATGGACCCACCAACTTCTCTTGCACCATCTGATTCTCAAGCCCTTCAAACACCAGTGTCCTGCCTTCCCACCTGAAGGGCTTAAGAGGCTCTCTCAGGTTACAACTTCACTAACCCTGCAGATTCATGAGAAGCTCAAGGGACGCCACGCTTCCACGTGAGCGCATCACGGCACTGAACTACACACGTGCTTCATTACAAAAAAGTTGCATACCTTTCCATCATAAACCCCAGCCAAAACCACAAGCACAGCAAACAATTCCAAAGTCACTACAAAAATAAGAATCACGCTAAAAGGACTGACGTGGTTCAGCCCCAGCCGGCAGCTGAGCACCACGGGCCGCTCACTCACCCCTCCCCTGGCGGGATGCGGAGGAGAACGGAAAAACAATGGCAAAGCCTCGAGGGGTGGGATAAGAGCAGGTTACTGGGACAGCAAGGGAGAGGGAAAACAATCAACAATAGTGCTGATAACAGATAGTAACAATGGGTGAGAACAGAGAACGAGTTACCGATCCGATGACCGACCAGATGCTCAGCCCATCCCGGAGCCCCGCCGAGCCTGGCCCTGCCCGACCAGCCCCCTTTGATGGGGAGCATGCCGTCATATGGGATAGCCCCCGGCCCGCTCGGCTCACCTGTCCTGGCTCCTTGGGAAATTAACTGTGTCCTTGCCAGAACCAGGACAAATAACAATCCCCCAAACCCATGCTATCACATGAAGTAACATAGGAATACCAATATATCTGGCATTCTTAATTTCCTTCTGGTTTCTGACCATGCTCGATGTGCCTAAGGTTTGTTTCACAAACAAGAAACTTACTCTTGTTTAGAAAAGGAAAGCAGAAGTTGCACGGAAGATGAAGGACGCCAGGAACTGCAACTTTCTTGCAAAATTACAAACCCACTAAAACATCTGCAACAAAATCAGAAAACTTGGCAACTATTGAACTCTTTCAGAATGCAAAATTGCAGAGTGAGCAGGATATTGCTGCTTGTCCACAGCTCAGCTGAAACCTCCGCCAAGGCTGCAAGCGAGTTGTAAGTGGGGTGCTCGGTGCCAGCCACGCGGACGCTGGTCGTCCCTGTGCCAAAGACAGGTTACCCGGCCTGCGCTCACTGCCGCAGAGACAGCCCTGCCCTGTTGAAAGCCCCTGTGGCACCAAAGAGGTTTTGAAATGTGGCACAGGCAAGAAGTGGGGCCAGTCAGATCGCCAGGCCGGGGCCAGGTTCCCTTAGCCACAAGAGCGCCCGAGCCCCAGCTTAGCTCTGGAAGGAGACGTGCCTCTGAGGGGTAGACGGGCAGGCAGGAGGACGTGCGTGCACGGGCGCCCCAGAAGTCACGGGCCACAGCAGCCCAGTCCAGAGAGCGGCTGTGGTGCCGCTGCCAACTGGGGATAGAGTAGCCGGATCTCCGCTTGTCACACGGATGCACTGAGTGCATACAACTGCCTTACGGATTAATCAAAAGCTTCAGCCTCCAGCCACGCCAGAGACTTCACAAGAGCAATTTATCACAATAATTAAAAAAAAAAAAAAAAAAAAAAAAGTATTACAAGGATTCCAGAGATAGCTGTCAGTCAAGGAGCAGAGGAGGGGGGAAAAAAGCTTTCCCTGGACTCTAACAGGTTACCTTTTATCAGCCTTCTCTCCAATAACAGATCATTTCCACCAACATCAAGAGGAGACAGCTTCAGGAACCTGTCACATCACCGGCCTTTCACATCATCCTCTTGGCTTTTCTTTCCTCGCCCTGCCTTCCTGACATCTCCATTCACTTTATGCATTTTGTTTCAGCTATCCAATCAAAAGGGGAAGGAAAAAAGGATTAAGACATAAAAGTTTATTGATTGATTTAAAATTATGCTTTGAAACAAAACCCTCTGGATTGGAAAGCTTGTATTTCAATGTGAAAAGGGATGGTGGAACACAGGAAACACACCGCGAAATAAACAACCTCATCTCAGAGCATATATTTTGTCTTCATTATGCCCCTGAGAAGGTGTTAATATACAAGGCACAATGTATTAATCACCCCTCTAACTTCCAAATGTGAAATGCATCATTAACATTCATGTTGTTTTCAATTAGTTTGCTGTATGGGAAGGAGGGGAACAAAGACAGGTTCTCTCACTAAATTTTGTTTCACTTGCAAAGCATGGGGATCATAAAACGCAGCCTGGGCGAAACTCCTGCACTCCCCACCACACACAAGGGCCTGCTACAGCAAGACGCAGAAAGACTTTTAATTGATGTGGCTGTTAGAAAAAGCCAATGTTATGGATAATGTTTTCAGGCAAGCAGGTAATTTAGAAGTGTAACTTCCATTTTCAGGAGCGGCTCAAGTACTTTGGGACAGATTTGCAGAGGATATCAGCCACCAAAAGAGGCAGATAAGCACCTAGTGGGATTTTTAAGAGCCCCTAAACTAATAAAGCCCCTGACTCCTATTGATAGTTGCATTTAAAAAGAAGGGCTTTGAAGCTCTTTTGATTCAAAGTCTTAGAAGTTCTCCAGCAGAGATACAAACTCTCCTATAGAGAAAATCTGTTTATCATTTGTGGAACTCTCATCTTTCACAGGCTCCTTTGCCAATGGACCACGGGTTCAAAATCACTGATTTAGGGTGCCGTGCCTTGGTCACTACCTTCCCCTCAAGACAGCTAAGTGCCTACGCATTAGGAGATGTTATCATTTAAACTTGAGAGGATTTAGTTTATGGGTGCTGACCATTTCTGAAAGGAGATGTGCACTCTTGAGAACCGGAAGGGCACCACCATCAATAGGTTAGCTGTGAAATCTTCCATCCAGCCAAACTCTTCCAAGTCTCGTGGCCATTCTTTCAGGAACTCGGCTTCAGTGGCAAAGCTGGAGCAGTTCAAAAGAACTTGTTGAAAAAAAAATAATCTGTGAACACTGGATTCTTTTGCTAAACCAGCTCCCACCTACAGATCAGCAAGGACCCCTGTGGTTGTCCAGGCCCCCTTCCAAAACAACCAGCCACAGGCCTTCTGGAGCTCATTCCAATTTCAACTAAAGCATGTCTTTCAGGAAAAGCATCCAATCGCAATGTAAAGTTGCCATTCATGGACAATTGACCACGAGCCTTAGGGGAGACATTACAGTTTCTAATTACTCTCACTGTTCGAAAAACGTCTGTCTTATTCCTAGGCATAATTTCTTGAGCTCCAGTTACTTGCGAATGGCTCTTACTGTACTTTCTTAGACAAAAAAAATGGAGTCATCTTGCCAGTAGGAAGAAAAACTAGGATTTTGTAAAGGGAAAGTCAGACACCCGGAGCCCAGGGGAATGACTCGCATCTGAGATATCACCTCCAGAGGGAACATTGTCCAATTCCTCTGCGTTGACTTAAGACGGAAGCTTCAGCTGTTACAATAGTCCCATAGAAACTCCTTGGCTTAACGGGGGAATTTAAAAGGATGCACACCCAAGGTCCGACAACTGAAATAGGATGGAGCTCACGTTCTGGCTACACAGATGCAGCACCGGCTCCGCCACATCCCAAGCTGCCATCCCTACCTGCAGAGGCAGAGTCACTGTCTACTGGTGACTCGATACAGAAGGCAACAGGATTCAGCTGTTGTTGCCCAACGTGAGAAGCAATAATCAAAAAACTCCCACGCTGATCAAGGCAAAGGCAAATACTGAGCCCTTCCTAATTATCAGGAGTTACGTGCATCTTCCTTTAACTCTGGCAGCAAATCCCACTTAATCCCCCTCATTATATCACGTGAGCTGTTAAACAAAACAGCCTTTTGTTTAAGAGTGACACTGCCGGCGACAGACAGAGCTGCCTGCCTCAGTCTAACGTTCAGCACAAAACCATCCCACCCCTTCCCTACTAACCGTGACCCTCTACAGCCGGCTACTGCACAGCAGCCCATGGGGGATAAGCCAAGCCAAAAAGTTCCCACGTTCTGGAGATCTGAAACCACCCAGTGGAATAGGTTGCTATGGTTGCCAAGATTTAATCCAAATTGATACAGGTTAAAAAAAAAAAAAAAGTAGCGATTAAAAATAAATAAATAGACAAATCTGGGCCTTGTGCCATGAAAAATGTGAAGTTGTCCTTGACTCCAGTAGCAAATGAGGCATGAAATGTATCAAAATGTGATATTGAATATAAGGATGTCTTTAATATTTTACAACACTGGAAATTTTGTTACAAAAGAGTTAGATAATAAATCAAACTGAGAAGGGCCAGTTCTTCCCTTTTCTCCCCTCTCTTTACCTCTAATTGTTCTTAGAAAAGTTTGAGCAGCTGAATCGTTTACTGGAGAAAAGAAAGCTGAACATCACTGACAAGAAAACTGGAGGTGCTTCATCTGTCCATCAAGAGCAATAAATTCTCATTAATCACCTATTCTGCTTGAAAGTCAGTGTTAATTTCTGAAGACGTCTGTCCTCCACAGCTATTCCCTGCAAGGACATAAAGACTTGAGATATACTTCTACCTACAGGAGATCTCTGCCACGGGTTAATTTAACCGATTGCGTTAACTGCGTACCTGGGCTACCAGTTATCCGCTCGTCACTTGTTGTTTGTACAGAAAGATTGGTCACTCTGCTCTCCCATACTGACTTTGCCCCCCCTGATTTTTACTCTTTCACTGGATGCTAAACGTCAAAGCTGGAGAACGCCAGCACCATCCCATCAGCTTTAAAGCCGGGGGAACTCACCCGGCAAACCACAGGTTCCACAAGCAGGAACTCGCCTGTATGGCTCCTAGGCGAGAGATGAAATACATATTTCACCCTTCCTTCTTATTGCCCAGACACACATACACTTTTCATTACTGCTTTTGTTTAAGCACACTCCTGAAAATGACTAACGCTGAAAAGGTAAAGTGATTTTAGGAAGATTGCATCTACAGTGGAGAAATGGATCATTTTTTAATACACTGCATGCCATTTAACTAACCCTCTGGTAACTGTGGATGTGGTACTCGCCAAACACAAAATCCGACGCATTTAAATCCCATCCACTGGTCATGATTAACTGGCAGTTTTAATTTAAGTACCACGCTCACCCACCCTGCATGCCAAGTCCGGTTTGTCACCACGTTAACGTCTTCCAAATCGTTCTTTACCCACCTACATTTCTAACCTGCTTTCCTATGGAAACAAGCTCCCCTGAGCAGCTGTCTGTCAGCCTCCCACAACCATACATGAACCCACTAGCCACCTGCAGCCACATTTGACAGCCACCTCCCTCAAATACTTCAAGTTTCACAAAAATAGCTGAGAGGCAATAACCAACCTCTCAGCATCCTCACGGACAGGCAGGATGCAATGCAAGCTCACTTATTAGAGAATTTACACACAACACAGCTTTTCTGAAGCTTTTTCTGTGGCTGGGGCATTCAGTCAAAGCTCGCGCTTATTTAGTTATCAAAGAATCCAGCCACGAGAAAGAAATCCGTAGGAAACCAGGCTTCATTACTTCCACTGCTGACGATACTACCTCGAAGACCGGGAGGAAAAAAAAAAAAAAAAAAATTAAAACATTGGTACTTCAAGTGATTGAGCTTCCAACACTTACCTTGAAATTTATTGCCCAGAGTAATTGAATTGCCGGATTGCAAACTAACACCTGCTCAAGGCTTAAAAAAGTTCAGCAGAGACAAAGAGAGGCTTTGCATGCCAACGAACCCCTGCGTGCCCTTTCCACAGGAGAGCCGCACAAGCAGTCTCTCCCGGGGAGCCTCTCCGGCCCACCGGAGACACCCCGCACCCTTGCGGACTGCTCATCGGCGATTCGGAAAAACACAGAATTGTTTGTTTCATGTTGAGTAAAATGCTTTGTTCCAATTTCAATGTTTATAACCTTAATAAAAAGATGAAACACGTTTCAGAACAAAATTATTTCTTAACGGAAAACAGTCAAAGCATGTTTTTTATAAGATGCCAAACTACCATATTTATGCTTTTCTAGAATTTTAGCTTTAACATTCCATTTTTCTAAGCATTTGTTTTGCGCTGAATTTACTGAAAACTTTTGACAAGAAGTTGCTCTATTTCCCAGATACCAAACAGCACTTGTGGAGCCCCTCCGTACTGAAATCACTAAGCCTGAACCCCGAAGCGGCTTACGTAGCGAACTCCCACCATGAGCAACGACAGACAAATAGGTACGGAGATGTCTGGGCTTATTTCCATCTGTTTCCTTCCTTGGGAAGGAACCTTGAGCTACACGGGAGGAGGCCGAGACCCGTGGCGAAGCAGCGAGCCCCTCCACAGCACGCTGCCGCGCAGGTTCTGGTGCCTTCGCGGTGACTCACCTTCCTCCCCTCCCACAGAACTGCTGCACCTTCGCTTCACTGCCACCCACCGCAGCCTGCAACAGGCTCCCTTCAGCAACTGCTTTAAACCCCCTCGCAATTTCCCGATTTCAGGAACGCCTCTGTAAGCCTAAACCCAACTTCACGCACAGACAGGTTCAACGCTTGCTTGCTCTTCCTTAAACCTCTGTCCTGCATCCCTTCTGACAGCAACAGGCTCCTCTGCCCAGCATCGCTTATTCCCTGCTGGCTGGACGCAGCTACCGCAATGAGCGCAGCTCTTTTTCACTTAAATTACGCAGAGAAGCCACTGTGCTAGAAAGCTGTAATTTGCAGGGGGAGAGGGAACTGTTTGCTGTCTGGCTTTACAGCAGACCCATTCGGCTGTCCTCAGTCTCGCAGTATCATCTTCCGCAAGTACCTGTTCGTCAGATTTGTCCTCTTTAAAGAACAGCATCCTCTCGCCAGAGACCCAGAAGATCCCATATATCAGCTCCACCACCGCTTCTAATCCAGTGCTCATGCAGCTCTTGCTGGAATAAACACAGCCCCCCTTTCCTCAAATTCACAGTGCCATCTAACATCTTTATTTCATTCTCTTTTCTTCCTTCCCATCTCCAGAAGACGTTTCCACCCAACGCGCTCTGCCTCAGCAACTCTAAGTAAAACATATGAAACGGTGTCTTTATTCATTTCTCCAAGAAGTAATTAGAAGCAAGAACAGGAGTCAAGAATGTAGACGTTATCCTTCCTAAAGGCAAGCAGATTTCTAATTAGTGAAGGAAGCAGCTTCTGTGGGATTCTTTCTCCAAACAGCTGTTACTGAGGGATCATCTGTCTGTCTTCCCCTTTGCAGTAAAAAGTTCATTTATTTTAACATATATAACTGTTACAATACCCAATTAAGGCAGACATAGCAAGACTAGAATCAAGGGACACCGTATTGGAATAAAGACGACTTGCTGAATCCTAAACCATTGCAGGAGGAAGGCAGTCAGCCCCTGATCTCTGCAAGTAGGCAGATAAAGCCAAACCTCTGTTTCTGCCTCTCCCCCCGCCCCCCCCCCAAACTGGCTGCTGTTACCTCCGCTGAGCCCTCCACCTGCCAATTTCTATAGCTGGCCCTCGACCTCACACAACACACGCCACTTAAACCATCCTAGTTTTTCTGTGCCCCGCTAAATGAATACAAGAGATGGGGAAACAGTGCAAGGATTGGCTCAGCTCAGAAGAAACCGAGGGACAAAAGTTCTCACAATGCGGTTGTGGCAAGGCACTTTTTTCACCCATTACCGAGCAAATGCCTATACTGGTGTTAATCATACACGGTTAAAACAACTATATAAAAATCCTCATACAGCCATGACTTAAAAAAAGCCACAAACCAACCCACCAGAGCCATGCTGAACGTAGCACAGCCAGGACAGGTGGTTGCTCTGGCCACCCTTTGACATGCCCTCGGGGCCTGACCACACTGCTGCTTGCTGCAGTTGTTTTATGAAAGCACTGAGATGAAAAAGATTCTCAAATATCAGCTAGAGGAAGATGACATTTTTCCAGCCATCTCTTTTTTTCAGGTGTCAGTCTAAAAGCTGCAGCCAGGTGCATGAAGCGTATCACTGCCCATCCCTCCTCTGGCCCTCTGACAGACGTCAGACAACTTCCACCCACAGCAGCGGACATGCTTCTTGCTTTCTACTGGTATAATTTCCTTTCCTCGCTTTTAGGACATGACAAAGTTGATTGTTTTTAAACCATGCAAAAATCAAAGCTGTGATACTACTTCACACACACACAAGCTTGTCACATCAAATAAGACATTTTCCATTAAAGAACATTTTTCACAAGATACCTCTTTCTTATCAATTGTATTTGTTTTTCCTCATTATCATTTTAACTCGGAAAGTTGGACAAGATCTTTTGAAGGGGGGCTCTGTAGAAATGTAAATCACCCCCTGCAAAGCTGCAGTGGCAAGGGTACCTTTTTTACTTCACGCTGAAAGGGACTCTCAAGCAAAACCCAAGTAAGCTTGCACATACGTGCTACTGTGACCCACGCATTACTGCACAATTACAGACTAAGATTAGATCAGTGGACAACTACTATTTATGTCCAAGGATAATAATGACACAAAAGCTAATGGGGCTAAGAAAGCTCTGAATTAATTTAGGCTGGCATTCTGAAGGCGTTCTCATCCGTTGGAGCAGCAAGGATCTAGAATAGTCTTCCCAAAAACTAACAAGGGGGAAAAAACCCAATAGCTCCTTTGAGATGGCGCTTGCTACGTTTTACCAAGGCAGGTACCTGTGATTGCAGGCACTGCGTGTCTCATAAGGTCCCTGTCCGGGCTTACATCCAATATTCCTTCAACACATCACACAGAGAGAACAGAGCAATGCGTACACATGCACCACGCGCACCATGTTTTCAGCAAAGCCCTCCGCTTCCTCAAGATGAAGGTGGCTGTGGCATACACAGACATATTGTGCACCTAAGATACCATATAAACAAACACACCTACAAAGGCATTTCACGCTGAACTGGTTTCTCTCCAATCTGTATGCCACAGCTTCCCAAAGAAGCCCTCAAGAACTGGAACGAACAACCCAGCATCAAGTGTTGAAACTGAAATGATCACGTAATAATTCAGTCGAATTCAAGCTGCTTCACTTCTACCTGGACAAACCACTCCCTCACTCTTGGTAAGGATCAGGTCCCTTCCTGGACTGCATTTCCTTTTCTGGGAAGGCAGGTAAGGGAACTTGCAAGCAAGGAGAAACACATCCCCCTGGAGAACACTTGCTAACACAACGCATGCTTGCCAAAATAAGCCCCTTTTGCCAGCCCAAAGCTAGGGATTGAGTCAGACACTCAGCTAAGAGAGCTCTTGTACCTGACTGCCGGAAAAGGTTACACAAACCGTACTCAGTGGCTGACCTCAGAAAGTCCATACGTGCCTAAAGGCATCCGAGCTCCATCGCACACATGTTCCTGCTTGCAGAGAAATGCTCACGTGCCCACTTGGAGAAGGGGAGTAAAGGAAAAAAAAAAAAACCCCAAGAAAAGAAAAAAAACAGAAAATCTATAAGAGTAAATGCAGTCAGAGATAATCCCCAAGTACTCAGCTGCACATGAGCCAGTACAAACACACAAATAAAAAGATGAGATCTGTATCAATGCTCTAGGACTGGCGCATCACAGGTACCACCTAGAAACCGATAAAGCCAAACAAGGGAGAGGGCAGAGAAAGCCACAAAATGAGAGGACTTATGTGCCAAAAGCAGAGCAGCCTAAGCTGTGCGCACCAGGGATGGCCCTCCTCTGCAGAGACATACATGCACCACAGATGTCTCCTGCCTTAGCCTCAGAGAAACACCGACGCTCTGCAATCATGCAGTACCGTTGGCAAAAGGGTCAGGAGACAGATGCAGCTACAAATTTTCCAATAGCTGAAATGGTGTTTGATCAAAGGAATGTCTTGGAAATCACTGGTGCATTGCTGGGAGAGAGCGTAGGAGCAAACATTTCAAAAGTAATTCTTCACTCACATCACACATCTCCTGCAAGAAGCCCGCACCTAGCCTCCCTCCCTCCCTGCCTTCACTGGCTATCTCGACTCTAGTCCTTGTTATTCAGCATATTTACGCCAGGTTTCCTTAGCACTTCAGTTCACATTATACCATCTCAACCCAGTGTTATAAACTAGTCCATCATAAACATCAGCTTGATTACAGAGACTGCTGCGTATAATAAATGTGTATAATGTATACGTAGGAAGCAAGAGACACCTCTATATTTTTGGTTTTGTAAAGACAAATAGCCTCAATTGTTTAATCAATAAAAATGCCTCTCCAACTCCTACTGTTATTACAAAGCAATTTCAGACAGAGTGAAAAAGCACCATTGCATCTATATTCCTGTCAAAGGAGACAGTGGCTGATCAGCCAGCGAATGAACTACCTGGACACTTCCTCTGTGCTACTCTCAAACTCCCGAATTCCAGCACTAAGCAAGCTGAATCTCCACTGCATCCCAGTCTCTTCCTAGTACCATGGCTTCATCCAGTGTAAAGCATCCCATTAACCTGGGGATTCTTCCAGGAAAGGACACCACATCTAAGCCAAAACTACAGAATCTGCAAATTATTCAGCAAATGGCAATTACAGTCAAGGGGGACGCACTTGCTTTGAAGGGTCGCGTACGTTGACATCAGCAGAAGAGCAGCTGGTGATCCCAGAGAGCGTGGAGGTGGAAGCGATTGTGCGCAGGCAAGCTCTGCAGCAGGTCCTGGGAAGAGGGAGGCTGGAACAGGTGCCGCTCCAGCAGGGAGCACTGGTCCTGCAACAGAGACCACAGAGATCCAGCTGCCAGGAAGCCTTCTGAGAGGCAGGCAGTGCTGGAGCAGTTGTTCATAATTGCCAGCAATACTTTCCTGGTAGGAACAGCAGGGACCAGCGTGATGCGAGGTGTGTCGCCATATGCCTCACAACTTGCTCGCTCCAACAACTCCAGCTCAGAGCGGTAGGGAACTCTCAACTCAAAGGACAAAGAAATTGCATTTCTTACAGCTTGCTCTTCTCTTCCCTTTGGCACATCTTGTCTTTAGGCTTCTTGCTTCTGAGGACACATGCCAGCTTCAGGAATAATGCAAGGTTTTCCATCACTGGATACACAAGATCCATTTTATCCCTCAAAACCTGAACTCGATGCACAGGTTGAAAAAGTCAGCCTTAGCGCTGAGGTAAGCAAGTGTTTCCTGAGGAGCAGACCCTGGAGTGCATTTGGGCCAAGGCTCAGCAAATCCAAAAAACTCTACTGTACAAGAAGGCAGCAGGAGAAGATGGCAGCAGGTAAAGCTTGAAGCCAGACCAGAGGGCAAAGTGCTGTCCCTCTCGGGGCAGAAGCAGACACAGAAACAAGAAACCACGCTTCCCCACACATGTACACGGTTTTGATCCCAGTGCTGGACAAGGGAAATGGGCAGGTGCCCACCGTGGGGGATGACCCCATTCATATCCAATCTGCAGCAAAACCAGATACCCCAAGTCCCAGCTTCGCACTGTAACTACGAACAGCCTCCTGTTCAGGGTCCAGCTTCAGCTCTTGTACTTCTTCCATCACCTTTGTCTAACCTAGAACATCCCCGCAGTGGCAGGGGATAGCTCCTGGACAAGGATTTCCCTCAGATCCTCAGGAAGATGCAATTTGCACTGACTAGGGCACCTAGGACTGCTGCAGTAGAAAGAGGAGAAAACCCAGGAGTCAGGAAGATGCCACATATTTCCACACCGCCATCGACTCTCTTCCATATCACTTGCTTCTTCACAACAAAGACATTTTCTCCCTTTTCTCTTTTCTCTCCTGGAGACTGAATTAACTGCCAGTTCCCTGGTATTTTGTACACTGCTCTTTCTGGCTCTTTTCCAGATCTCCAGGGTGCCTTTTTTTTCTTCTTTTCTCCTCCTTGCTGCTCTCTTTTCTTCACCTCTCCAGTTCACCCCACTCTCCCCTGAGGTTCCTTTATCTCCGCAGCTCCTGGCTGACAGACTCATGACCGCAAATGCCCAGCAACGCTGATGTCACCCGTGGCCACGTCGGGTCGGCGTCTCCTTCCCCTTGCTCTTCGCACTCTGGGAATGGAGCTCAGTTGCCCTTTCTTCTGCAGGTGGCAAACTCCCAGAGGAAGGGAGGGGGAAAGAGGGAAATATATCAACACGGACCACAACATCCCCAAGATCCCCTGTCAATCACGGCCTGACCAAACCTGCCCTTCAGCCCTGTCCAAGTTGAGCTGTTGCTGGCTGGGGAAAAGAACAACTCATTTTACTTATCAGCGTGAGGAGACAGATCGGACATGTTCTGGACTCTGAAGAAAAAAAATCAGTGAACGGAGAGAGAAAAGGTACTTGCAGAGAAGGAGAGGAGACATTCGCTTGTCAGGTACAAGTAGAAGCTAAAGGGAGAAAAGGGGTTGAGAGGCGAAGAAGGGACAGGAGAAAGGGGAAACCAGACTACAGAGCTAAGATACTGCAAACTAGTCTGCCCTGTACTTCAAACTGATTTTGAGTAAAGAGAAGAAACCGATGCCACGAGCTCCTTCCTTCTGACATGAGCAAACAGAGCTTGAAGCTCTCTAACACCAAAACCAGAGGCAGGTGGGGGAAGTTGTATTCTCTCTATCATTTGCCATGCCCTCACACCAACCATCCACCGCAGCCCACCTCCGTCTCCCCCTATATACACATGCGAACACACGCTTTCTCCGTGGCTCCTGGACCACAGTTTAGGCTCTGGAAATTCTGCAGCTTGCCAGGCTTCACGCACTGAAAAGCGAGGAGTGGATAACATTTAACTTATGAAGACTTCTCCCTCTGAAAAATTAATCCTGACAATACAAAGACATACACAAGAAAGAAGCAACTCTCTGCAGAGCACCCACAAAAGAGGAAGCCAAGTTTGGTCAGCAAAGATGATTACTTTAACATAATAATGCCCCCCATGTATTTTGAGAAAACCTGTTTTGTGTTTTCTTCTACTGCGAGGCTATAAAACCCCCACAAATACTCAGCCAGCTACAATAAAAGCCACATCACAATAAGCCAGCTGAAAGGCCATTATATGAAACACACTTTCAATAAAATATAAGGGAAAAAAAAAAAAGAAAAAACAATAAAGCCAACATTTACGGAGTGAAACCTCAATACCTCTTGCCCATCACCTTCATGGACATACTTGCAAATTGCCTCAGTTTTTAAAGCCTTCTCTGTTTTTCACTTCAGGAATAGTTTTTTGCAGGTCATTAGCAGCCCTTGGGGAAATACGCTTTCCCACAAGCCTGCATTCCCAGGCAGCGTGTCTGGATGATGGCAAGAGAGGGCAAGACCTTACTTTCTTGATCAATATACTGACACGGATGCAAACCATCCTTAACTGGCTCAGCAATGAGAATGGGGCACGTGATTTTCCTGATTATTTTTTTTCTTTTTTCTTCAGTTGTACAAAACCATCACAGTGGGATGCCTTGAAAGGCAGCACCGTCTGGGGTGTAGGGCCAGCAGATCATTAAGCTGAACACATAACACTTCCCGACATGGACCCAGGCTCCCTTGGGACAGACTACTGGTGTCTCTGGTCTGGCTGCCAGGGCCCGACAGCAGCCACCACCGAGGACTTGAGAAGAAAGCGCAAAGACGGAGGAGAGACAGCTTGTCCTGAGGTTAAGTTTCTGCTCGGCTCTCGTTAAGTAGAAGTTAGGTCATATCCTGAAGCATAAGAATTTATAACTTTCTATTCATTTATGCTTTTACACTTACAACTCTGTAAAAAGTCTGATAAGCCACATAAATATCTGCTCTCAGCTTCAATTATACTGTGTGACAATGAATACCACGGGCTATTTTTCCACGATACTTAGGAATTAACCCACGTCAGCAACTCAAGTTTGACTTTAAATTACCTTGTCTTTCCTGATAGTTTTGCCTGAATGATCCATCCACACATTTTTGTCTGCTCATCATTGAGGAAACCTTCCACATCAAATGCAGCAAAAGGGTATTTTTTGTGTGTGAACTTGTCTTATCACGTAGGGTTTGGTCTTCAGGTCCCATTAGCAAACCTCCTCAGATGCTAACATGATCGCCCCGCACAAGCATGGTGCCGCTGGGCGCTATTTCAGAGCGTGCCTCCTGCACGCCTGGTAAACTGCAGACGGGCTAGTGAGCCCTGGGGAGTTCGGTCCGAAGCAGACAGGAGCTTCAGCAGCCTCATGCCCCCTGGCACCACGCAGCAACCGGGTCGCCTCCTGCACCGGCACTATCCGTTGCAGCGTCACTTGCCCGCGCTAGGTTTCCTTACCCAGAGCCTGACCTTCCCTAGGTCCAACGCAGACACAGGGGAGAGGAAAGGCATGACAAAGTGAAGACGAGCATTGCACACTAGCAAGTGAGAGACGCATGCTGCTCCTCCCTCCGTGCTCTAGGACTCCTCTCTCTCGCGTCATCCCAACAGCAAGCTCTGTCCCAGCACCTGACGCTGAGCCCACGGCGGCTATCGCTGTTCCAAGCACACCTAATCATCCGGTTGCAGAGCGGCAGGGCTGCTCCTTCTGTCCTACAACATTACTCCGATACTCTCCCCAGCAAGGCTAGAAGCTTCACTGTAAACGTCTCATCTTCTACAACAGGGAAGGGCAGCGGAGGAGGAAAGAGGGGATGAGGGAACTACAGTTCTGTTACGTCTCTCTGCAGTGCTCCGTGCGTCGGGAGAAAAACCTATTACGGCCTTCTATTATTCCTTCGGTTTTAAAGTTATTGTCACAAGTTCTTAAGACATCAACAATGAAGAATCCCATTGTTCTCCTAATTAATTCAGCAATCCCAGCGAAATAATACAAGCTGCAATTGTAATTCCAAGCTCACCCCTCGACCACTGGAATCAACTAATTAAATAACAATCAGCACTACCGTTTGCATTTAGAAGATGGACTATTCCTTTTTATTACTGCAATTAGGGAACGCACTCAATAATCGGAATGAAATACAAATTTACCCAGGAGCCCACTAAATTATGACCATTCATACTTTGTTTTCTTTTCGTCCTAGCAAAGAGATGGCAGTTTCCCCCCTTCCCTGCTCCGTCAGTTAGAAAGGGCACTCTGGAGATGTAAGGCAGGCTACCAGCTGCAGACAGCCCTGCTGTGCAGGCACCATCTTTTCTTCCTCCCAGTTAGGATAACCTCTGTTTTTTTGATCAAGGTCCCTCATAATCATCTCAGACTGCATCCTTTATTGAATAAATCAGCATGGGGCTGCAGAAACATTCACACAGAAATTTCGGCTGAGTAGGGAACTGTCCTGGTAT